>NC_059340.1:16940584-17257734 GCF_018350155.1 Leopardus geoffroyi | reverse complement strand
TGTGTCCCAGGGTTCACTCTGTGGCTCTCTTTGCAGCCTGGCTCCGCACAGCTTTGCACACAGGTCTAGCTTAGGGAAACGAGTGGGTCGTCCCAGCAAGGATGCACCCCAGTGTTGTTTCGCCACAGGTGGTGTGTTGGCACTCTCCGAACAGGCCGCCGGTCTTTTTCCAGACCCTTGTCACTTGGTAGAACCGCATTATTTGTGGGAAGGGTATCCCGCACCGAGGTTCCACACAGCCCCAAGGTGGACACTGTGTGTTCAGCACCCCCGTCTCAGGTGGTTCCAAGGCTTGTAACTGTGGGAAACGAGATGTTCGTTCCCAAGCGGGATTTTTCACCCCATTCCGCCTCCGTCCCACAAGCACACTCCCAAGGCGTTCTTTCCTGCAAATCAGCACAGGGAGCTTTCCTTGTCGGTCAGTGTCAGTTTACCAACACTTGTGTACGTTTGCGACACCAGATGTCAGTGGCTACACGGTGTCCCCACCTTGATGCTTCCTTCCGTGGGGCGCGGAGACGGCACTGGCCTGACAGCTCTCCGTGCCCCGCTCAGAGCTTTAGTGGAACAACGTGTGGGTGGTTGAAATCAGGCTTTCCCCCAACTGGAGTTTCTCTGGCAGAGATTCGTTCCTGGGACTTTCAAGGCAGGCACGGCAGACTATTTCCAACGCTTCTTCCTTCGTGAAGCTAGAGGGATAGAGCGTGGTCCCACACTGAGGTTTCTCAGAGTTGAGTCAGTGGCATTTCCCCGCGAGTTGCCAGCCAGGGTTTTCAACGCCTGCCAACCAGTTGAAACCAGGGGTTGTTTCGCTGTAAGAAGGCCTCCCCACCGTGCTGTGTCCCAGGGTTCACTCTGTGGCTCTTTGCAGCCTGGCTCCGCACAGCTTTGCCCCCAGGTCTAGCTTAGGGAAACGAGTGGGTCGTCCCAGCAAGGATGTACCCCAGTGTTGTTTCGCCACAGGTTTGTGTGGCACTCTCCGCACAGGCCGCCGGTCTTTTTCCAGACCCTTGTCACTTGGTAGAACCGCATTATTTGTGGGAAGGGTATCCCGCACCGAGGTTCCACACAGCCCCAAGGTGGACACTGTGTGTTCAGCACCCCCGTCTCAGTGGTTCCAAGGCTTGTAACTGTGGGAAACGAGATGTTCGTTCCAAGCGGGATTTTTCACCCCATTCCGCCACGGTCCCACAAGCACACTCCCAAGGCGTTCTTTCCTGCAAATCAGCACAGGGAGCTTTCCTTGTCGGTCAGTGTCAGTTTACCAACACTTGTGTACGTTTGCGACACCAGATGTCAGTGGCTACACGGTGTCCCCACCTTGATGCTTCCTTCCGTGGGGCGCGGAGACGGCACTGGCCTGACAGCTCCGTGCCCCGCTCAGAGCTTTAGTGGAACAACGTGTGGGTTGATATCAGGCTTTCCCCAACTGGAGTTTCTCTGGCAGAGTTTAGTTCCTGGGACTTTCAAGGCAGGCACGGCAGACTATTTCCAACGCTTCTTCCTTCGTGAAGCTAGAGGGATAGAGCGTGGTCCCACACTGAGGTTTCTCAGAGTTGAGTCAGTGGCATTTCCCCGCGAGTTGCCAGCCAGGGTTTTCAACGCCTGCCAACCAGGGAAACCAGGGGTTGTTTCGCTGTAAGAAGGCCTCCCCACCGTGCTGTGTCCCAGGGTTCACTCTGTGGCTCTTTGCAGCCTGGCTCCGCACAGCTTTGCCCCCAGGTCTAGCTTAGGGAAACGAGTGGGTCGTCCCAGCAAGGATGTACCCCAGTGTTGTTTCGCCACAGGTTTGTGTGGCACTCTCCGCACAGGCCGCCGGTCTTTTTCCAGACCCTTGTCACTTGGTAGAACCGCATTATTTGTGGGAAGGGTATCCCGCACCGAGGTTCCACACAGCCCCAAGGTGGATACTGTGTGTTCAGCACCCCCGTCTCAGTGGTTCCAAGGCTTGTAACTGTGGGAAATGAGATGTTCGTTCCAAGCGGGATTTTTCACCCCATTCCACCTCGGTCCCACAAGCACACTCCCAAGGCGTTCTTTCCTGCAAATCAGCACAGGGAGCTTTCCTTGTCGGTCAGTGTCAGTTTACCAACACTTGTGTACGTTTGCGACACCAGATGTCAGTGGCTACACGGTGTCCCCACCTTGATGCTTCCTTCCGTGGGGCGCGGAGACGGCACTGGCCTGACAGCTCCGTGCCCCGCTCAGAGCTTTAGTGGAACAACGTGTTGGGTGATATCAGGCTTTCCCCAACTGGAGTTTCTCTGGCAGAGGTTAGTTCCTGGGACTTTCAAGGCAGGCACGGCAGACTATTTCCAACGCTTCTTCCTTCGTGAAGCTAGAGGGATAGAGCGTGGTCCCACACTGAGGTTTCTCAGAGTTGAGTCAGTGGCATTTCCCCGCGAGTTGCCAGCCAGGGTTTTCAACGCCTGCCAACCAGTTGAAACCAGGGGTTGTTTCGCTGTAAGAAGGCCTCCCCACCGTGCTGTGTCCCAGGGTTCACTCTGTGGCTCTTTGCAGCCTGGCTCCGCACAGCTTTGCCCCCAGGTCTAGCTTAGGGAAACGAGTGGGTCGTCCCAGCAAGGATGTACCCCAGTGTTGTTTCGCCACAGGTTTGTGTGGCACTCTCCGCACAGGCCGCCGGTCTTTTTCCAGACCCTTGTCACTTGGTAGAACCGCATTATTTGTGGGAAGGGTATCCCGCACCGAGGTTCCACACAGCCCCAAGGTGGACACTGTGTGTTCAGCACCCCCGTCTCAGTGGTTCCAAGGCTTGTAACTGTGGGAAATGAGATGTTCGTTCCAAGCGGGATTTTTCACCCCATTCCACCTCGGTCCCACAAGCACACTCCCAAGGCGTTCTTTCCTGCAAATCAGCACAGGGAGCTTTCCTTGTCGGTCAGTGTCAGTTTACCAACACTTGTGTACGTTTGCGACACCAGATGTCAGTGGCTACACGGTGTCCCCACCTTGATGCTTCCTTCCGTGGGGCGCGGAGACGGCACTGGCCTGACAGCTCCGTGCCCCGCTCAGAGCTTTAGTGGAACAACGTGTGGGTTGAAATCAGGCTTTCCCCAACTGGAGTTTCTCTGGCAGAGATTCGTTCCTGGGACTTTCAAGGCAGGCACGGCAGACTATTTCCAACGCTTCTTCCTTCGTGAAGCTAGAGGGATAGAGCGTGGTCCCACACTGAGGTTTCTCAGAGTTGAGTCAGTGGCATTTCCCCGCGAGTTGCCAGCCAGGGTTTTCAACGCCTGCCAACCAGTTGAAACCAGGGGTTGTTTCGCTGTAAGAAGGCCTCCCCACCGTGCTGTGTCCCAGGGTTCACTCTGTGGCTCTTTGCAGCCTGGCTCCGCACAGCTTTGCCCCCAGGTCTAGCTTAGGGAAACGAGTGGGTCGTCCCAGCAAGGATGTACCCCAGTGTTGTTTCGCCACAGGTTTGTGTGGCACTCTCCGCACAGGCCGCCGGTCTTTTTCCAGACCCTTGTCACTTGGTAGAACCGCATTATTTGTGGGAAGGGTATCCCGCACCGAGGTTCCACACAGCCCCAAGGTGGATACTGTGTGTTCAGCACCCCCGTCTCAGTGGTTCCAAGGCTTGTAACTGTGGGAAATGAGATGTTCGTTCCAAGCGGGATTTTTCACCCCATTCCACCTCGGTCCCACAAGCACACTCCCAAGGCGTTCTTTCCTGCAAATCAGCACAGGGAGCTTTCCTTGTCGGTCAGTGTCAGTTTTACCAACACTTGTGTACGTTTGCGACACCAGATGTCAGTGGCTACACGGTGTCCCCACCTTGATGCTTCCTTCCGTGGGGCGCGGAGACGGCACTGGCCTGACAGCTCCGTGCCCCGCTCAGAGCTTTAGTGGAACAACGTGTTGGGTGATATCAGGCTTTCCCCAACTGGAGTTTCTCTGGCAGAGGGTAGTTCCTGGGACTTTCAAGGCAGGCACGGCAGACTATTTCCAACGCTTCTTCCTTCGTGAAGCTAGAGGGATAGAGCGTGGTCCCACACTGAGGTTTCTCAGAGTTGAGTCAGTGGCATTTCCCCGCGAGTTGCCAGCCAGGGTTTTCAACGCCTGCCAACCAGTTGAAACCAGGGGTTGTTTCGCTGTAAGAAGGCCTCCCCACCGTGCTGTGTCCCAGGGTTCACTCTGTGGCTCTTTGCAGCCTGGCTCCGCACAGCTTTGCCCCCAGGTCTAGCTTAGGGAAACGAGTGGGTCGTCCCAGCAAGGATGTACCCCAGTGTTGTTTCGCCACAGGTTTGTGTGGCACTCTCCGCACAGGCCGCCGGTCTTTTTCCAGACCCTTGTCACTTGGTAGAACCGCATTATTTGTGGGAAGGGTATCCCGCACCGAGGTTCCACACAGCCCCAAGGTGGACACTGTGTGTTCAGCACCCCCGTCTCAGTGGTTCCAAGGCTTGTAACTGTGGGAAATGAGATGTTCGTTCCAAGCGGGATTTTTTCACCCCATTCCACCTCGGTCCCACAAGCACACTCCCAAGGCGTTCTTTCCTGCAAATCAGCACAGGGAGCTTTCCTTGTCGGTCAGTGTCAGTTTACCAACACTTGTGTACGTTTGCGACACCAGATGTCAGTGGCTACACGGTGTCCCCACCTTGATGCTTCCTTCCGTGGGGCGCGGAGACGGCACTGGCCTGACAGCTCCGTGCCCCGCTCAGAGCTTTAGTGGAAACAACGTGTTGGGTGATATCAGGCTTTCCCAACTGGAGTTTCTCTGGCAGAGTTTAGTTCCTGGGACTTTCAAGGCAGGCACGGCAGACTATTTCCAACGCTTCTTCCTTCGTGAAGCTAGAGGGATAGAGCGTGGTCCCACACTGAGGTTTCTCAGAGTTGAGTCAGTGGCATTTCCCCGCGAGTTGCCAGCCAGGGTTTTCAACGCCTGCCAACCAGTTGAAACCAGGGGTTGTTTCGCTGTAAGAAGGCCTCCCCACCGTGCTGTGTCCCAGGGTTCACTCTGTGGCTCTTTGCAGCCTGGCTCCGCACAGCTTTGCCCCCAGGTCTAGCTTAGGGAAACGAGTGGGTCGTCCCAGCAAGGATGTACCCCAGTGTTGTTTCGCCACAGGTTTGTGTGGCACTCTCCGCACAGGCCGCCGGTCTTTTTCCAGACCCTTGTCACTTGGTAGAACCGCATTATTTGTGGGAAGGGTATCCCGCACCGAGGTTCCACACAGCCCCAAGGTGGATACTGTGTGTTCAGCACCCCCGTCTCAGTGGTTCCAAGGCTTGTAACTGTGGGAAATGAGATGTTCGTTCCAAGCGGGATTTTTCACCCCATTCCACCTCGGTCCCACAAGCACACTCCCAAGGCGTTCTTTCCTGCAAATCAGCACAGGGAGCTTTCCTTGTCGGTCAGTGTCAGTTTACCAACACTTGTGTACGTTTGCGACACCAGATGTCAGTGGCTACACGGTGTCCCCACCTTGATGCTTCCTTCCGTGGGGCGCGGAGACGGCACTGGCCTGACAGCTCCGTGCCCCGCTCAGAGCTTTAGTGGAACAACGTGTGGGTTGAAATCAGGCTTTCCCCAACTGGAGTTTCTCTGGCAGAGATTCGTTCCTGGGACTTTCAAGGCAGGCACGGCAGACTATTTCCAACGCTTCTTCCTTCGTGAAGCTAGAGGGATAGAGCGTGGTCCCACACTGAGGTTTCTCAGAGTTGAGTCAGTGGCATTTCCCCGCGAGTTGCCAGCCAGGGTTTTCAACGCCTGCCAACCAGTTGAAACCAGGGGTTGTTTCGCTGTAAGAAGGCCTCCCCACCGTGCTGTGTCCCAGGGTTCACTCTGTGGCTCTTTGCAGCCTGGCTCCGCACAGCTTTGCCCCCAGGTCTAGCTTAGGGAAACGAGTGGGTCGTCCCAGCAAGGATGCACCCCAGTGTTGTTTCGCCACAGGTTTGTCTGGCACTCTCCGAACAGGCCGCCGGTCTTTTTCCAGACCCTTGTCACTTGGTAGAACCGCATTATTTGTGGGAAGGGTATCCCGCACCGAGGTTCCACACAGCCCCAAGGTGGACACTGTGTGTTCAGCACCCCCGTCTCAGTGGTTCCAAGGCTTGTAACTGTGGGAAACGAGATGTTCGTTCCAAGCGGGATTTTTCACCCCATTCCGCCTCGGTCCCACAAGCACACTCCCAAGGCGTTCTTTCCTGCAAATCAGCACAGGGAGCTTTCCTTGTCGGTCAGTGTCAGTTTACCAACACTTGTGTACGTTTGCGACACCAGATGTCAGTGGCTACACGGTGTCCCCACCTTGATGCTTCCTTCCGTGGGGCGCGGAGACGGCACTGGCCTGACAGCTCCGTGCCCCGCTCAGAGCTTTAGTGGAACAACGTGTGGGTTGAAATCAGGCTTTCCCCAACTGGAGTTTCTCTGGCAGAGATTCGTTCCTGGGACTTTCAAGGCAGGCACGGCAGACTATTTCCAACGCTTCTTCCTTCGTGAAGCTAGAGGGATAGAGCGTGGTCCCACACTGAGGTTTCTCAGAGTTGAGTCAGTGGCATTTCCCCGCGAGTTGCCAGCCAGGGTTTTCAACGCCTGCCAACCAGTTGAAACCAGGGGTTGTTTCGCTGTAAGAAGGCCTCCCCACCGTGCTGTGTCCCAGGGTTCACTCTGTGGCTCTTTGCAGCCTGGCTCCGCACAGCTTTGCCCCCAGGTCTAGCTTAGGGAAACGAGTGGGTCGTCCCAGCAAGGATGTACCCCAGTGTTGTTTCGCCACAGGTTTGTGTGGCACTCTCCGCACAGGCCGCCGGTCTTTTTCCAGACCCTTGTCACTTGGTAGAACCGCATTATTTGTGGGAAGGGTATCCCGCACCGAGGTTCCACACAGCTCCAAGGTGGACACTGTGTGTTCAGCACCCCCGTCTCAGTGGTTCCAAGGCTTGTAACTGTGGGAAACGAGATGTTCGTTCCAAGCGGGATTTTTCACCCCATTCCGCCTCGGTCCCACAAGCACACTCCCAAGGCGTTCTTTCCTGCAAATCAGCACAGGGAGCTTTCCTTGTCGGTCAGTGTCAGTTTTCCAACACTTGTGTACGTTTGCGACACCAGATGTCAGTGGCTACACGGTGTCCCCACCTTGATGCTTCCTTCTGAGGGGCGCGGAGACGGCACTGGCCTGACAGCTCCGTGCCCCGCTCAGAGCTTTAGTGGAACAACGTGTTGGGTGATATCAGGCTTTCCCCAACTGGAGTTTCTCTGGCAGAGATTCGTTCCTGGGACTTTCAAGGCAGGCACGGCAGACTATTTCCAACGCTTCTTCCTTCGTGAAGCTAGAGGGATAGAGCGTGGTCCCACACTGAGGTTTCTCAGAGTTGAGTCAGTGGCATTTCCCCGCGAGTTGCCAGCCAGGGTTTTCAACGCCTGCCAACCAGTTGAAACCAGGGGTTGTTTCGCTGTAAGAAGGCCTCCCCACCGTGCTGTGTCCCAGGGTTCACTCTGTGGCTCTTTGCAGCCTGGCTCCGCACAGCTTTGCCCCCAGGTCTAGCTTAGGGAAACGAGTGGGTCGTCCCAGCAAGGATGTACCCCAGTGTTGTTTCGCCACAGGTTTGTGTGGCACTCTCCGCACAGGCCGCCGGTCTTTTTCCAGACCCTTGTCACTTGGTAGAACCGCATTATTTGTGGGAAGGGTATCCCGCACCGAGGTTCCACACAGCCCCAAGGTGGATACTGTGTGTTCAGCACCCCCGTCTCAGTGGTTCCAAGGCTTGTAACTGTGGGAAATGAGATGTTCGTTCCAAGCGGGATTTTTCACCCCATTCCACCTCGGTCCCACAAGCACACTCCCAAGGCGTTCTTTCCTGCAAATCAGCACAGGGAGCTTTCCTTGTCGGTCAGTGTCAGTTTACCAACACTTGTGTACGTTTGCGACACCAGATGTCAGTGGCTACACGGTGTCCCCACCTTGATGCTTCCTTCCGTGGGGCGCGGAGACGGCACTGGCCTGACAGCTCCGTGCCCCGCTCAGAGCTTTAGTGGAACAACGTGTTGGGTGATATCAGGCTTTCCCCAACTGGAGTTTCTCTGGCAGAGGGTAGTTCCTGGGACTTTCAAGGCAGGCACGGCAGACTATTTCCAACGCTTCTTCCTTCGTGAAGCTAGAGGGATAGAGCGTGGTCCCACACTGAGGTTTCTCAGAGTTGAGTCAGTGGCATTTTCCCCGCGAGTTGCCAGCCAGGGTTTTCAACGCCTGCCAACCAGTTGAAACCAGGGGTTGTTTCGCTGTAAGAAGGCCTCCCCACCGTGCTGTGTCCCAGGGTTCACTCTGTGGCTCTTTGCAGCCTGGCTCCGCACAGCTTTGCCCCCAGGTCTAGCTTAGGGAAACGAGTGGGTCGTCCCAGCAAGGATGTACCCCAGTGTTGTTTCGCCACAGGTTTGTGTGGCACTCTCCGCACAGGCCGCCGGTCTTTTTCCAGACCCTTGTCACTTGGTAGAACCGCATTATTTGTGGGAAGGGTATCCCGCACCGAGGTTCCACACAGCCCCAAGGTGGATACTGTGTGTTCAGCACCCCCGTCTCAGTGGTTCCAAGGCTTGTAACTGTGGGAAATGAGATGTTCGTTCCAAGCGGGATTTTTCACCCCATTCCACCTCGGTCCCACAAGCACACTCCCAAGGCGTTCTTTCCTGCAAATCAGCACAGGGAGCTTTCCTTGTCGGTCAGTGTCAGTTTACCAACACTTGTGTACGTTTGCGACACCAGATGTCAGTGGCTACACGGTGTCCCCACCTTGATGCTTCCTTCCGTGGGGCGCGGAGACGGCACTGGCCTGACAGCTCCGTGCCCCGCTCAGAGCTTTAGTGGAACAACGTGTTGGGTGATATCAGGCTTTCCCCAACTGGAGTTTCTCTGGCAGAGGTTAGTTCCTGGGACTTTCAAGGCAGGCACGGCAGACTATTTCCAACGCTTCTTCCTTCGTGAAGCTAGAGGGATAGAGCGTGGTCCCACACTGAGGTTTCTCAGAGTTGAGTCAGTGGCATTTCCCCGCGAGTTGCCAGCCAGGGTTTTCAACGCCTGCCAACCAGTTGAAACCAGGGGTTGTTTCGCTGTAAGAAGGCCTCCCCACCGTGCTGTGTCCCAGGGTTCACTCTGTGGCTCTTTGCAGCCTGGCTCCGCACAGCTTTGCCCCCAGGTCTAGCTTAGGGAAACGAGTGGGTCGTCCCAGCAAGGATGTACCCCAGTGTTGTTTCGCCACAGGTTTGTGTGGCACTCTCCGCACAGGCCGCCGGTCTTTTTCCAGACCCTTGTCACTTGGTAGAACCGCATTATTTGTGGGAAGGGTATCCCGCACCGAGGTTCCACACAGCCCCAAGGTGGATACTGTGTGTTCAGCACCCCCGTCTCAGTGGTTCCAAGGCTTGTAACTGTGGGAAATGAGATGTTCGTTCCAAGCGGGATTTTTCACCCCATTCCACCTCGGTCCCACAAGCACACTCCCAAGGCGTTCTTTCCTGCAAATCAGCACAGGGAGCTTTCCTTGTCGGTCAGTGTCAGTTTACCAACACTTGTGTACGTTTGCGACACCAGATGTCAGTGGCTACACGGTGTCCCCACCTTGATGCTTCCTTCCGTGGGGCGCGGAGACGGCACTGGCCTGACAGCTCCGTGCCCCGCTCAGAGCTTTAGTGGAACAACGTGTTGGGTGATATCAGGCTTTCCCCAACTGGAGTTTCTCTGGCAGAGATTCGTTCCTGGGACTTTCAAGGCAGGCACGGCAGACTATTTCCAACGCTTCTTCCTTCGTGAAGCTAGAGGGATAGAGCGTGGTCCCACACTGAGGTTTCTCAGAGTTGAGTCTGTGGCATTTCCCCGCGAGTTGCCAGCCAGGGTTTTCAACGCCTGCCAACCAGTTGAAACCAGGGGTTGTTTCGCTGTAAGAAGGCCTCCCCACCGTGCTGTGTCCCAGGGTTCACTCTGTGGCTCTTTGCAGCCTGGCTCCGCACAGCTTTGCACCCAGGTCTAGCTTAGGGAAACGAGTGGGTCGTCCCAGCAAGGATGCACCCCAGTGTTGTTTCGCCACAGCGGTGTCTGGCACTCTCCGAACAGGCCGCCGGTCTTTTTCCAGACCCTTGTCACTTGGTAGAACCGCATTATTTGTGGGAAGGGTATCCCGCACCGAGGTTCCACACAGCCCCAAGGTGGACACTGTGTGTTCAGCACCCCCGTCTCAGTGGTTCCAAGGCTTGTAACTGTGGGAAACGAGATGTTCGTTCCAAGCGGGATTTTTCACCCCATTCCGCCTCCGTCCCACAAGCACACTCCCAAGGCGTTCTTTCCTGCAAATCAGCACAGGGAGCTTTCCTTGTCGGTCAGTGTCAGTTTACCAACACTTGTGTACGTTTGCGACACCAGATGTCAGTGGCTACACGGTGTCCCCACCTTGATGCTTCCTTCCGTGGGGCGCGGAGACGGCACTGGCCTGACAGCTCCGTGCCCCGCTCAGAGCTTTAGTGGAACAACGTGTGGGTTGAAATCAGGCTTTCCCCAACTGGAGTTTCTCTGGCAGAGATTCGTTCCTGGGACTTTCAAGGCAGGCACGGCAGACTATTTCCAACGCTTCTTCCTTCGTGAAGCTAGAGGGATAGAGCGTGGTCCCACACTGAGGTTTCTCAGAGTTGAGTCTGTGGCATTTCCCCGCGAGTTGCCAGCCAGGGTTTTCAACGCCTGCCAACCAGTTGAAACCAGGGGTTGTTTCGCTGTAAGAAGGCCTCCCCACCGTGCTGTGTCCCAGGGTTCACTCTGTGGCTCTTTGCAGCCTGGCTCCGCACAGCTTTGCCCCCAGGTCTAGCTTAGGGAAACGAGTGGGTCGTCCCAGCAAGGATGTACCCCAATGTTGTTTCGCCACAGGTTTGTGTGGCACTCTCCGCACAGGCCGCCGGTCTTTTTCCAGACCCTTGTCACTTGGTAGAACCGCATTATTTGTGGGAAGGGTATCCCGCACCGAGGTTCCACACAGCTCCAAGGTGGACACTGTGTGTTCAGCACCCCCGTCTCAGTGGTTCCAAGGCTTGTAACTGTGGGAAACGAGATGTTCGTTCCAAGCGGGATTTTATCGCCCCACTCCGCCTCGGTCCCACAAGCACACCCCAAGGCGTTCTTCCTGCAAATCAGCACAGGGAGCTTTCCTTGTCGGCCAGCGTCAGTTTTCCAACACTTGAGTACGTTTGCGACACCAGATGTCAGTGGCTACACGGTGTCCCCACCTTAATGCTTCCTTCCGTGGGGCGCAGAGACGGCCCTGGCCTGACAGCTCCGTGCCCCGCTCAGAGCTTTAGTGGAACAACGTGTTGGGTGATATCAGGCTTTCCCCAACTGGAGTTTCTCTGGCAGAGTTTAGTTCCTGGGACTTTCAAGGCAGGCACGGCAGACTATTTCCAACGCTTCTTCCTTCGTGAAGCTAGAGGGATAGAGCGTGGTCCCACACTGAGGTTTCTCAGAGTGGAGTCAGTGGCATTTCCCCGCGAGTTGCCAGCGGGAGTTTTCAACGCCTGCCAACCAGTTGAAACCAGGGGTTGTTTCGCTGTAAGAAGGCCTCCCCACCGTGCTGTGTCCCAGGGTTCACTCTGTGGCTCTTTGCAGCCTGGCTCCGCACAGCTTTGCCCCCAGGTCTAGCTTAGGGAAACGAGTGGGTCGTCCCAGCAAGGATGTACCCCAGTGTTGTTTCGCCACAGGTTTGTGTGGCACTCTCCGCACAGGCCGCCGGTCTTTTTCCAGACCCTTGTCACTTGGTAGAACCGCATTATTTGTGGGAAGGGTATCCCGCACCGAGGTTCCACACAGCCCCAAGGTGGATACTGTGTGTTCAGCACCCCCGTCTCAGTGGTTCCAAGGCTTGTAACTGTGGGAAATGAGATGTTCGTTCCAAGCGGGATTTTTCACCCCATTCCACCTCGGTCCCACAAGCACACTCCCAAGGCGTTCTTTCCTGCAAATCAGCACAGGGAGCTTTCCTTGTCGGTCAGTGTCAGTTTACCAACACTTGTGTACGTTTGCGACACCAGATGTCAGTGGCTACACGGTGTCCCCACCATGATGCTTCCTTCCGTGGGGCGCGGAGACGGCACAGGCCTGACAGCTCCGTGCCCCGCTCAGAGCTTTAGTGGAACAACGTGTTGGGTGATATCAGGCTTTCCCCAACTGGAGTTTCTCTGGCAGAGGTTAGTTCCTGGGACTTTCAAGGCAGGCACGGCAGACTATTTCCAACGCTTCTTCCTTCGTGAAGCTAGAGGGATAGAGCGTGGTCCCACACTGAGGTTTCTCAGAGTTGAGTCAGTGGCATTTCCCCGCGAGTTGCCAGCCAGGGTTTTCAACGCCTGCCAACCAGTTGAAACCAGGGGTTGTTTCGCTGTAAGAAGGCCTCCCCACCGTGCTGTGTCCCAGGGTTCACTCTGTGGCTCTTTGCAGCCTGGCTCCGCACAGCTTTGCCCCCAGGTCTAGCTTAGGGAAACGAGTGGGTCGTCCCAGCAAGGATGTACCCCAGTGTTGTTTCGCCACAGGTTTGTGTGGCACTCTCCGCACAGGCCGCCGGTCTTTTTCCAGACCCTTGTCACTTGGTAGAACCGCATTATTTGTGGGAAGGGTATCCCGCACCGAGGTTCCACACAGCCCCAAGGTGGATACTGTGTGTTCAGCACCCCCGTCTCAGTGGTTCCAAGGCTTGTAACTGTGGGAAATGAGATGTTCGTTCCAAGCGGGATTTTTCACCCCATTCCACCTCGGTCCCACAAGCACACTCCCAAGGCGTTCTTTCCTGCAAATCAGCACAGGGAGCTTTCCTTGTCGGTCAGTGTCAGTTTACCAACACTTGTGTACGTTTGCGACACCAGATGTCAGTGGCTACACGGTGTCCCCACCTTGATGCTTCCTTCCGTGGGGCGCGGAGACGGCACAGGCCTGACAGCTCCGTGCCCCGCTCAGAGCTTTAGTGGAACAACGTGTTGGGTGATATCAGGCTTTCCCCAACTGGAGTTTCTCTGGCAGAGGGTAGTTCCTGGGACTTTCAAGGCAGGCACGGCAGACTATTTCCAACGCTTCTTCCTTCGTGAAGCTAGAGGGATAGAGCGTGGTCCCACACTGAGGTTTCTCAGAGTTGAGTCAGTGGCATTTCCCCGCGAGTTGCCAGCCAGGGTTTTCAACGCCTGCCAACCAGTTGAAACCAGGGGTTGTTTCGCTGTAAGAAGGCCTCCCCACCGTGCTGTGTCCCAGGGTTCACTCTGTGGCTCTTTGCAGCCTGGCTCTGCACAGCTTTGCCCCCAGGTCTAGCTTAGGGAAACGAGTGGGTCGTCCCAGCAAGGATGTACCCCAGTGTTGTTTCGCCACAGGTTTGTGTGGCACTCTCCGCACAGGCCGCCGGTCTTTTTCCAGACCCTTGTCACTTGGTAGAACCGCATTATTTGTGGGAAGGGTATCCCGCACCGAGGTTCCACACAGCCCCAAGGTGGATACTGTGTGTTCAGCACCCCCGTCTCAGTGGTTCCAAGGCTTGTAACTGTGGGAAATGAGATGTTCGTTCCAAGCGGGATTTTTCACCCCATTCCACCTCGGTCCCACAAGCACACTCCCAAGGCGTTCTTTCCTGCAAATCAGCACAGGGAGCTTTCCTTGTCGGTCAGTGTCAGTTTACCAACACTTGTGTACGTTTGCGACACCAGATGTCAGTGGCTACACGGTGTCCCCACCTTGATGCTTCCTTCCGTGGGGCACGGAGACGGCACTGGCCTGACAGCTCCGTGCCCCGCTCAGAGCTTTAGTGGAACAACGTGTGGGTTGAAATCAGGCTTTCCCCAAGTGGAGTTTCTCTGGCAGAGATTCGTTCCTGGGACTTTCAAGGCAGGCACGGCAGACTATTTCCAACGCTTCTTCCTTCGTGAAGCTAGAGGGATAGAGCGTGGTCCCACACTGAGGTTTCTCAGAGTTGAGTCAGTGGCATTTCCCCGCGAGTTGCCAGCCAGGGTTTTCAACGCCTGCCAACCAGTTGAAACCAGGGGTTGTTTCGCTGTAAGAAGGCCTCCCCACCGTGCTGTGTCCCAGGGTTCACTCTGTGGCTCTTTGCAGCCTGGCTCCGCACAGCTTTGCCCCCAGGTCTAGCTTAGGGAAACGAGTGGGTCGTCCCAGCAAGGATGTACCCCAGTGTTGTTTCGCCACAGGTTTGTGTGGCACTCTCCGCACAGGCCGCCGGTCTTTTTCCAGACCCTTGTCACTTGGTAGAACCGCATTATTTGTGGGAAGGGTATCCCGCACCGAGGTTCCACACAGCCCCAAGGTGGATACTGTGTGTTCAGCACCCCCGTCTCAGTGGTTCCAAGGCTTGTAACTGTGGGAAATGAGATGTTCGTTCCAAGCGGGATTTTTCACCCCATTCCACCTCGGTCCCACAAGCACACTCCCAAGGCGTTCTTTCCTGCAAATCAGCACAGGGAGCTTTCCTTGTCGGTCAGTGTCAGTTTACCAACACTTGTGTACGTTTGCGACACCAGATGTCAGTGGCTACACGGTGTCCCCACCTTGATGCTTCCTTCCGTGGGGCGCGGAGACGGCACAGGCCTGACAGCTCCGTGCCCCGCTCAGAGCTTTAGTGGAACAACGTGTTGGGTGATATCAGGCTTTCCCCAACTGGAGTTTCTCTGGCAGAGGGTAGTTCCTGGGACTTTCAAGGCAGGCACGGCAGACTATTTCCAACGCTTCTTCCTTCGTGAAGCTAGAGGGATAGAGCGTGGTCCCACACTGAGGTTTCTCAGAGTTGAGTCAGTGGCATTTCCCCGCGAGTTGCCAGCCAGGGTTTTCAACGCCTGCCAACCAGTTGAAACCAGGGGTTGTTTCGCTGTAAGAAGGCCTCCCCACCGTGCTGTGTCCCAGGGTTCACTCTGTGGCTCTTTGCAGCCTGGCTCTGCACAGCTTTGCCCCCAGGTCTAGCTTAGGGAAACGAGTGGGTCGTCCCAGCAAGGATGTACCCCAGTGTTGTTTCGCCACAGGTTTGTGTGGCACTCTCCGCACAGGCCGCCGGTCTTTTTCCAGACCCTTGTCACTTGGTAGAACCGCATTATTTGTGGGAAGGGTATCCCGCACCGAGGTTCCACACAGCCCCAAGGTGGATACTGTGTGTTCAGCACCCCCGTCTCAGTGGTTCCAAGGCTTGTAACTGTGGGAAATGAGATGTTCGTTCCAAGCGGGATTTTTCACCCCATTCCACCTCGGTCCCACAAGCACACTCCCAAGGCGTTCTTTCCTGCAAATCAGCACAGGGAGCTTTCCTTGTCGGTCAGTGTCAGTTTACCAACACTTGTGTACGTTTGCGACACCAGATGTCAGTGGCTACACGGTGTCCCCACCTTGATGCTTCCTTCCGTGGGGCACGGAGACGGCACTGGCCTGACAGCTCCGTGCCCCGCTCAGAGCTTTAGTGGAACAACGTGTGGGTTGAAATCAGGCTTTCCCCAAGTGGAGTTTCTCTGGCAGAGATTCGTTCCTGGGACTTTCAAGGCAGGCACGGCAGACTATTTCCAACGCTTCTTCCTTCGTGAAGCTAGAGGGATAGAGCGTGGTCCCACACTGAGGTTTCTCAGAGTTGAGTCAGTGGCATTTCCCCGCGAGTTGCCAGCCAGGGTTTTCAACGCCTGCCAACCAGTTGAAACCAGGGGTTGTTTCGCTGTAAGAAGGCCTCCCCACCGTGCTGTGTCCCAGGGTTCACTCTGTGGCTCTTTGCAGCTTGGCTCCGCACAGCTTTGCACACAGGTCTAGCTTAGGGAAACGAGTGGGTCGTCCCAGCAAGGATGTACCCCAGTGTTGTTTCGCCACAGGTTTGTGTGGCACTCTCCGCACAGGCCGCCGGTCTTTTTCCAGACCCTTGTCACTTGGTAGAACCGCATTATTTGTGGAAGGGTATCCCGCACCGAGGTTCCACACAGATCCAAGGTGGACACTGTGTGTTCAGCACCCCCGTCTCAGTGGTTCCAATGCTTGTAACTGTGGGAAACGAGATGTTCGTTCCAAGCGGGATTTTATCGCCCCAGTCCGCCACCGTCCCACAAGCACACTCCCAAGGCGTTCTTCCCTGCAAATCAGCACAGGGAGCTTTCCTTGTCGGCCAGCGTCAGTTTTCCAACACTTGAGTACGTTTGCAACACCAGATGTCAGGGGCTACACGGTGTCCCCACCTTGATGCTTCCTTCTGAGGGGCGCAGAGACGGCCCTGCCCTGACAGCTCCGTGCCCCGCTCAGAGCTTTAGTGGAACAACGTGTTGGGTGACATCAGGCTTTCCCCAACTGGAGTTTCTCTGGCAGAGTTTAGTCCCTGGGACTTTCAAGGCAGGCACTCCAGACTATTTCCAAGGCTTCTTCCTTCGTGAAGCTAGAGGGATAGAGCGTGGTCCCACACTGAGGTTTCACAGAGTGGAGTCCGTGGCATTGCCCAGCGAGTTGCCAGCGGGAGTTTTCAAAGCCTGCCAACTAGGTGAAACCAGGGGTTGGTTCGCTGTAAGAAGGCCTCCCCACCGTGCTGTGTCCCAGGGTTCACTCTGTGGCTCTTTGCAGCCTGGCTCCGCACAGCTTTGCACACAGGTCTAGCTTAGGGAAACGAGTGGGTCGTCCCAGCAAGGATGCACCCCAGTGTTGTTTCGCACCAGCGGTGTGTGGCACTCTCCGAACAGGCCGCCGGTCTTTTTCCAGACCCTTGTCACTTGGTAGAACCGCATTATTTGTGGGAAGGGTATCCCGCACCGAGGTTCCACACAGCTCCAAGGTGGACACCGCGTGTTCAGCTCCCCCGTCTCGGTGGTTCCAAGGCTTGTAACTGTGGGAAACGAGATGTTCGTTCCAAGCGGGATTTCATCACCCCATTCCGCCTCCGTCCCACAAGCATACTCCCAAGGAGTTCTTTCCTGCAAATCAGCAGAGGGAGCTTTCCTTGTCGGTCAGTGTCAGTTTACCAACACTTGTGTACGTTTGCGACACCAGTTGTCAGTGGCTACACGGTGTCCCCACCTTGATGCTTCCTTCCCAGGGGCGCGGAGACGGCACTGGCCTGACAGCTCCGTGCCCCGCTCAGAGCTTTAGTGGAACAACGTCTTGGTTGAAATCAGGCTTTCCCCAACTGGAGTTTCTCTGGCAGAGGTTAGTTCCTTGGACTTTCAAGGCGGGCACGGCAGACTATTTCCAACGCTTCTTCCTTCATGAAGCTAGAGGGATAGAGCGTGGTCCCACACTGAGGTTTCTCAGAGTTGAGTCAGTGGCATTTCCCCGCGAGTTGCCAGCCAGGGTTTTCAACGCCTGCCAACCAGTTGAAACCAGGGGTTGTTTCGCTGTAAGAAGGCCTCCCCACCGTGCTGTGTCCCAGGGTTCACTCTGTGGCTCTTTGCAGCCTGGCTCCACACAGCTGTGCACACACGTCAAGCTTTGGGAAACGAGAGGGTCGTCCCAGCAAGGATGCACCCCAGTGTTGTCTCGCCACACGTTTGTGTGGCACTGTCCGCACAGGCCGCGGGTCGTTTTCCAGACCCTGGTCACATGGCGAAACCACATTATATGTGGAGAGGGTATCGCCGCACCATGGTTCCTTACAGCTCCATGGTGGACAACGCTCTTTCATCACCCCCGTGTCGGTGGTTCCAAGGCTTCTAGTTGTGGGAAACGAGATGTTCGTTCCAAGTGGGATTTTATCGCCCCACTCCGCCACCGTCCCACAAGCACACTCCCAAGGCGTTCTTCCCTGCAAATCAGCACAGGGAGCTTTCCTTGTCGGCCAGCGTCAGTTTTCCAACACTTGAGTACGTTTGCAACACCAGATGTCAGGGGCTACACGGTGTCCCCACCTTAATGCTTCCTTCTGAGGGGCGCAGAGACGGCCCTGGCCTGACAGCTCCGTGCCCCCCTCAGAGCTTTAGTGGAACAACGTGTTGGGTGATATCAGGCTTTCCCCAACTGGAGTTTCTCTGGCAGAGTTTAGTCCCTGGGACTTTCAAGGCAGGCACGGCAGACTATTTCCAAGGCTTCTTCCTTCGTGAAGCTAGAGGGATAGAGCGTGGTCCCACACTGAGGTGTCACAGAGTGGAGTCCGTGGCATTGCCCAGCGAGTTGCCAGCGGGAGTTTTCAAAGCCTGCCAACTAGGTGAAACCAGGGGTTGGTTCGCTGTAAGAAGGACTCCCCACCGTGCTGTGTCCCAGGGTTCACTCTGTGGCTCTTTGCAGCCTGGCTCCGCACAGCTTTGCACACAGGTCTAGCTTAGGGAAACGAGTGGGTCGTCCCAGCAAGGATGTACCCCAATGTTGTTTCGCCAGAGGTTTGTGTGGCACTCTCCGCACAGGCCGCCGGTCTTTTTCCAGACCCTTGTCACTTGGTAGAACCGCATTATTTGTGGGAAGGGTATCCAGCACCGAGGTTCCACACAGCTCCAAGGTGGACACTGTGTGTTCAGCACCCCCGTCTCAGTGGTTCCAAGGCTTGTAACTGTGGGAAAGGAGATGTTCGTTCCAAGCGGGATTTTATCGCCCCACTCCGCCACGGTCCCACAAGCACACCCCAAGGCGTTCTTCCCTGCAAGTCAGCACAGGGAGCTTTCCTTGTCGGCCAGCGTCAGTTTTCCAACACTTGAGTACGTTTGCAACACCAGATGTCAGGGGCTACACGGTGTCCCCACCTTAATGCTTCCTTCTGAGGGGCGCAGAGACAGCCCTGGCCTCACAGCTCCGTGCCCCGCTCAGAGCTTTAGTGGAACAACGTGTTGGGTGATATCAGGCTTTCCCCAACTGGAGTTTCTCTGGCAGAGGGTAGTTCCTGGGACTTTCAAGGCAGGCACGGCAGACTATTTCCAACGCTTCTTCCTTCGTGAAGCTAGAGGGATAGAGCGTGGTCCCACACTGAGGTTTCTCAGAGTTGAGTCTGTGGCATTTCCCCGCGAGTTGCCAGCCAGGGTTTTCAACGCCTGCCAACCAGTTGAAACCAGGGGTTTTTTCGCTGTAAGAAGGCCTCCCCACCGTGCTGTGTCCCAGGGTTCACTCTGTGGCTCTTTGCAGCCTGGCTCCGCACAGCTTTGCCCCCAGGTCTAGCTTAGGGAAACGAGTGGGTCGTCCCAGCAAGGATGTACCCCAGTGTTGTTTCGCCACAGGTTTGTGTGGCACTCTCCGCACAGGCCGCCGGTCATTTTCCAGACCCTTGTCACTTGGTAGAACCGCATTATTTGTGGGAAGGGTATCCCGCACCGAGGTTCCACACAGCCCCAAGGTGGATACTGTGTGTTCAGCACCCCCGTCTCAGTGGTTCCAAGGCTTGTAACTGTGGGAAATGAGATGTTCGTTCCAAGCGGGGTTTTTCACCCCATTCCACCTCGGTCCCACAAGCACACTCCCAAGGCGTTCTTTCCTGCAAATCAGCACAGGGAGCTTTCCTTGTCGGTCAGTGTCAGTTTACCAACACTTGTGTACGTTTGCGACACCAGATGTCAGTGGCTACACGGTATCCCCACCTTGATGCTTCCTTCCGTGGGGCGCGGAGACGGCACTGGCCTGACAGCTCCGTGCCCCGCTCAGAGCTTTAGTGGAACAACGTGTGGGTTGAAATCAGGCTTTCCCCAACTGGAGTTTCTCTGGCAGAGATTCGTTCCTGGGACTTTCAAGGCAGGCACGGCAGACTATTTCCAACGCTTCTTCCTTCGTGAAGCTAGAGGGATAGATCGTGGTCCCACACTGAGATTTCTCAGAGTTGAGTCTGGGGCATTTCCCCGCGAGTTGCCAGCCAGGGTTTTCAACGCCTGCCAACCAGTTGAAACCAGGGGTTGTTTCGCTGTAAGAAGGCCTCCCCACCGTGCTGTGTCCCAGGGTTCACTCTGTGGCTCTTTGCAGCCTGGCTCCGCACAGCTTTGCCCCCAGGTCTAGCTTAGGGAAACGAGTGGGTCGTCCCAGCAAGGATGTACCCCAATGTTGTTTCGCCACAGGTTTGTGTGGCACTCTCCGCACAGGCCGCCGGTCTTTTTCCAGACCCTTGTCACTTGGTAGAACCGCATTATTTGTGGGAAGGGTATCCCGCACCGAGGTTCCACACAGCTCCAAGGTGGACACTGTGTGTTCAGCACCCCCGTCTCAGTGGTTCCAAGGCTTGTAACTGTGGGAAACGAGATGTTCGTTCCAAGCGGGATTTTATCGCCCCACTCCGCCACGGTCCCACAAGCACACCCCAAGGCGTTCTTCCCTGCAAATCAGCACAGGGAGCTTTCCTTGTCGGCCAGCGTCAGTTTTCCAACACTTGAGTACGTTTGCAACACCAGATGTCAGGGGCTACACGGTGTCCCCACCTTAATGCTTCCTTCTGAGGGGCGCAGAGACGGCCCTGGCCTGACAGCTCCGTGCCCCGCTCAGAGCTTTAGTGGAACAACGTGTTGGGTGATATCACGCTTTCCCCAACTGGAGTTTCTCTGGCAGAGGGTAGTTCCTGGGACTTTCAAGGCAGGCACGGCAGACTATTTCCAACGCTTCTTCCTTCGTGAAGCTAGAGGGATAGAGCGTGGTCCCACACTGAGGTTTCTCAGAGTTGAGTCAGTGGCATTTCCCCGCGAGTTGCCAGCCAGGGTTTTCAACGCCTGCCAACCAGTTGAAACCAGGGGTTGTTTCGCTGTAAGAAGGCCTCCCCACCGTGCTGTGTCCCAGGGTTCACTCTGTGGCTCTTTGCAGCCTGGCTCCGCACAGCTTTGCCCCCAGGTCTAGCTTAGGGAAACGAGTGGGTCGTCCCAGCAAGGATGTACCCCAGTGTTGTTTCGCCACAGGTTTGTGTGGGACTCTCCGCACAGGCCGCCAGTCTTTTTCCAGACCCTTGTCACTTGGTAGAACCGCATTATTTGTGGGAAGGGTATCCCGCACCGAGGTTCCACACAGCCCCAAGGTGGATACTGTGTGTTCAGCACCCCCGTCTCAGTGGTTCCAAGGCTTGTAACTGTGGGAAATGAGATGTTCGTTCCAAGCGGGATTTTTCACCCCATTCCACCTCGGTCCCACAAGCACACTCCCAAGGCGTTCTTTCCTGCAAATCAGCACAGGGAGCTTTCCTTGTCGGTCAGTGTCAGTTTACCAACACTTGTGTACGTTTGCGACACCAGATGTCAGTGGCTACACGGTGTCCCCACCTTGATGCTTCCTTCCGTGGGGCACGGAGACGGCACAGGCCTGACAGCTCCGTGCCCCGCTCAGAGCTTTAGTGGAACAACGTGTTGGGTGATATCAGGCTTTCCCCAACTGGAGTTTCTCTGGCAGAGGGTAGTTCCTGGGACTTTCAAGGCAGGCACGGCAGACTATTTCCAACGCTTCTTCCTTCGTGAAGCTAGAGGGATAGAGCGTGGTCCCACACTGAGGTTTCTCAGAGTTGAGTCAGTGGCATTTCCCCGCGAGTTGCCAGCCAGGGTTTTCAACGCCTGCCAACCAGTTGAAACCAGGGGTTGTTTCGCTGTAAGAAGGCCTCCCCACCGTGCTGTGTCCCAGGGTTCACTCTGTGGCTCCTTGCAGCCTGGCTCCGCACAGCTTTGCCCCCAGGTCTAGCTTAGGGAAACGAGTGGGTCGTCCCAGCAAGGATGTACCCCAGTGTTGTTTCGCCACAGGTTTGTGTGGCACTCTCCGCACAGGCCGCCGGTCTTTTTCCAGACCCTTGTCACTTGGTAGAACCACATTATTTGTGGGAAGGGTATCCCGCACCGAGGTTCCACACAGCCCCAAGGTGGATACTGTGTGTTCAGCACCCCCGTCTCAGTGGTTCCAAGGCTTGTAACTGTGGGAAATGAGATGTTCGTTCCAAGCGGGATTTTTCACCCCATTCCACCTCGGTCCCACAAGCACACTCCCAAGGCGTTCTTTCCTGCAAATCAGCACAGGGAGCTTTCCTTGTCGGTCAGTGTCAGTTTACCAACACTTGTGTACGTTTGCGACACCAGATGTCAGTGGCTACACGGTGTCCCCACCTTGATGCTTCCTTCCGTGGGGCGCGGAGACGGCACAGGCCTGACAGCTCCGTGCCCCGCTCAGAGCTTTAGTGGAACAACGTGTTGGGTGATATCAGGCTTTCCCCAACTGGAGTTTCTCTGGCAGAGGGTAGTTCCTGGGACTTTCAAGGCAGGCACGGCAGACTATTTCCAACGCTTCTTCCTTCGTGAAGCTAGAGGGATAGAGCGTGGTCCCACACTGAGGTTTCTCAGAGTTGAGTCAGTGGCATTTCCCCGCGAGTTGCCAGCCAGGGTTTTCAACGCCTGCCAACCAGTTGAAACCAGGGGTTGTTTCGCTGTAAGAAGGCCTCCCCACCGTGCTGTGTCCCAGGGTTCACTCTGTGGCTCTTTGCAGCCTGGCTCCGCACAGCTTTGCCCCCAGGTCTAGCTTAGGGAAACGAGTGGGTCGTCCCAGCAAGGATGTACCCCAGTGTTGTTTCGCCACAGGTTTGTGTGGCACTCTCCGCACAGGCCGCCGGTCTTTTTCCAGACCCTTGTCACTTGGTAGAACCGCATTATTTGTGGGAAGGGTATCCCGCACCGAGGTTCCACACAGCCCCAAGGTGGATACTGTGTGTTCAGCACCCCCGTCTCAGTGGTTCCAAGGCTTGTAACTGTGGGAAATGAGATGTTCGTTCCAAGCGGGATTTTTCACCCCATTCCACCTCGGTCCCACAAGCACACTCCCAAGGCGTTCTTTCCTGCAAATCAGCACAGGGAGCTTTCCTTGTCGGTCAGTGTCAGTTTACCAACACTTGTGTACGTTTGCGACACCAGATGTCAGTGGCTACACGGTGTCCCCACCTTGATGCTTCCTTCCGTGGGGCGCGGAGACGGCACAGGCCTGACAGCTCCGTGCCCCGCTCAGAGCTTTAGTGGAACAACGTGTTGGGTGATATCAGGCTTTCCCCAACTGGAGTTTCTCTGGCAGAGGGTAGTTCCTGGGACTTTCAAGGCAGGCACGGCAGACTATTTCCAACGCTTCTTCCTTCGTGAAGCTAGAGGGATAAAGCGTGGTCCCACACTGAGGTTTCTCAGAGTTGAGTCAGTGGCATTTCCCCGCGAGTTGCCAGCCAGGGTTTTCAACGCCTGCCAACCAGTTGAAACCAGGGGTTGTTTCGCTGTAAGAAGGCCTCCCCACCGTGCTGTGTCCCAGGGTTCACTCTGTGGCTCTTTGCAGCCTGGCTCCGCACAGCTTTGCCCCCAGGTCTAGCTTAGGGAAACGAGTGGGTCGTCCCAGCAAGGATGTACCCCAGTGTTGTTTCGCCACAGGTTTGTGTGGCACTCTCCGCACAGGCCGCCGGTCTTTTTCCAGACCCTTGTCACTTGGTAGAACCGCATTATTTGTGGGAAGGGTATCCCGCACCGAGGTTCCACACAGCCCCAAGGTGGATACTGTGTGTTCAGCACCCCCGTCTCAGTGGTTCCAAGGCTTTAATGTGGCAAACGAGATGTTCGTTCCAAGCGGGATTTTATCGCCCCACTCCGCCACCGTCCCACAAGCACACCCGAAGTCCTTCTTCCCTGCAAATCAGCACAGGGAGCTTTCCTTGTCGGCCAGCGTCAGTTTTCCAACACTTGAGTACGTTTGCAACACCAGATGTCAGGGGCTACACGGTGTCCCCACCTTAATGCTTCCTTCTGAGGGGCGCAGAGACGGCCCTGGCCTGACAGCTCCGTGCCCGGCTCAGAGCTTTAGTGGAACAACGTGTTGGGTGATATCAGGCTTTCCCCAACTGGAGTTTCTCTGGCAGAGTTTAGTCCCTGGGACTTTCAAGGCAGGCACGGCAGACTATTTCCAAGGCTTCTTCCTTCATGAAGCTAGAGGGATAGAGCGTGGTCCCACACTGAGGTTTCAAAGAGTGGAGTCCGTGGCATTGCCCAGCGAGTTGCCAGCGGGAGTTTTCAAAGCCTGCCAACTAGGTGAATCCAGGGGTTGGTTCGCTGTAAGAAGGACTCCCCACCGTGCTGTGTCCCAGGGTTCACTCTGTGGCTCTTTGCAGCCTGGCTCCGCACAGCTTTGCCCCCAGGTCTAGCTTAGGGAAATGAGTGGGTCGTCCCAGCAAGGATGCACCCCAGTGTTGTTTCGCCACAGCGGTGTCTGGCACTCTCCGAACAGGACGCCGGTCTTTTTCCACACCCTTGTCACTTGGTAGAACCGCATTATTTGTGGGAAGGGTATCCCGCACCGAGGTTCCACACAGCTCCAAGGTGGACACTGTGTGTTCAGCACCCCCGTCTCAGTGTTTCCAAGGCTTGTAACTGTGGGAAACGAGATGTTCGTTCCAAGCGGGATTTTTCACCCCATTCCGCCTCCGTCCCACAAGCACACTCCCAAGGCGTTCTTTCCTGCAAATCAGCACAGGGAGCTTTCCTTGTCGGTCAGTGTCAGTTTACCAACACTTGTGTACGTTTGCGACACCAGATGTCAGTGGCTACACGGTGACCCCACCTTGATGCTTCCTTCCGTGGGGCACGGAGACGGCACTGGCCTGACAGCTCCGCGCCCCGCTCAGACCTTTAGTGGAACAACGTGTTGGGTGATATCAGACTTTCCCCAACTGGAGTTTCTCTGGCAGAGTTTAGTCCCTGGGACTTTCAAGGCAGGCACGGCAGACTATTTCCAAGGCTTCTTCCTTCGTGAAGCTAGAGGGATAGAGCGTGGTCCCACACTGAGGTTTCACAGAGTGGAGTCCGTGGCATTGCCCAGCGAGTTGCCAGCGGGAGTTTTCAAAGCCTGCCAACTAGGTGAAACCAGGGGTTGGTTCGCTGTAAGAAGGACTCCCCACCGTGCTGTGTCCCAGGGTTCACTCTGTGGCTCCTTGCAGCCTGGCTCCGCACAGCTTTGCACACAGGTCTAGCTTAGGGAAATGAGTGGGTCGTCCCAGCAAGGATGCACCCCAGTGTTGTTTCGCCACAGCGGTGTCTGGCACTCTCCGAACAGGCCGCCGGTCTTTTTCGATACCCTTGTCACTTGGTAGAACCACATTATTTGTGGGAAGGGTATCCCGCACCGAGGTTCCACACAGCTCCAAGGTGGACACTGTGTTCAGCACCCCCGTCTCAGTGGTTCCAAGGCTTGTAACTGTGGGAAACGAGATGTTCGTTCCAAGTGGGATTTTTCACCCCATTCCGCCTCCGTCCCACAAGCACACTCCCAAGGCGTTCTTTCCTGCAAATCAGCACAGGGAGCTTTCCTTGTCGGTCAGTGTCAGTTTACCAACACTAGTGTACGTTTGCGACACCAGATGTCAGTGGCTACACGGTGTCCCCACCATGATGCTTCCTTCCGTGGGGCGCGGAGACGGCACTGGCCTGACAGCTCCGTGCCCCGCTCAGAGATTTAGTGGAACAACGTGTGGGTTGAAATCAGGCTTTCCCCAACTGGAGTTCCTCTGGCAGAGTTTAGTTCCTGGGACTTTCAAGGCGGGCACGGCCGACTATTTCCAACGCTTCTTCCTTCGTGAAGCTAGAGGGATAGAGCGTGGTCCCACACTGAGGTTTCTCAGAGTTGAGTCAGTGGCATTTCCCCGCGAGTTGCCAGCCAGGGTTTTCAACGCCTGCCAACCAGTTGAAACCAGGGGTTGTTTCGCTGTAAGAAGGCCTCCCCACCGTGCTGTGTCCCAGGGTTCACTCTGTGGCTCTTTGCAGCCTGGCTCCGCAGAGCTGTGCACCCAGGTCTAGCTTAGGGAAACGAGTGGGTCGTCCCAGCAAGGATGTACCCCAGTGTTGTTTCGCCACAGGTTTGTGCTGCACTCCCCGCACAGGCCGCCGGTCTTTTTCCAGACCCTTGTCACTTGGTAGAACCGCATTATTTGTGGGAAGGGTATCCCGCAACGAGGTTCCACACAGCTCCAAGGTGGACACTGTGTGTTCAGCACCCCCGTCTCAGTGGTTCCAAGGCTTTAATGTGGCAAACGAGATGTTCGTTCCAAGCGGGATTTTTCACCCCATTCCGCCTCCGTCCCACAAGCACACTCCCAAGGCGTTCTTCCCTGCAAATCAGCACAGGGAGCTTTCCTTGTCGGCCAGCGTCAGTTTTCCAACACTTGAGTACGTTTGCAACACCAGATGTCAGGGGCTACACGGTGTACCCACCTTGATGCTTCCTTCTGAGGGGCGCAGAGACTGCCCTGCCCTGACAGCTCCGTGCCCCGCTCAGAGCTTTAGTGGAACAAAGTGTTGGGTGACATCAGGCTTTCCCCAACTGGAGTTTCTCTGGCAGAGTTTAGTCCCTGGGACTTTCAAGGCAGGCACGGCAGACTATTTCCAAGGCTTCTTCCTTCGTGAAGCTAGAGGGATAGAGCGTGGTCCCACACTGAGGTGTCACAGAGTGGAGTCCGTGGCATTGCCCAGCGAGTTGCCAGCGGGAGTTTTCAAAGCCTGCCAACTAGGTGAAACCAGGGGTTGGTTCGCTGTAAGAAGGCCTCCCCACCGTGCTGTGTCCCAGGGTTCACTCTGTGGCTCTTTGCAGCCTGGCTCCGCACAGCTTTGCACACAGGTCTAGCTTAGGGAAACGAGTGGGTCGTCCCAGCAAGGATGCACCCCAGTGTTGTTTCGCCACAGCGGTGTGTGGCACTCTCCGAACAGGCCGCCGGTCTTTTTCCAGACCCTTGTCACTTGGTAGAACCGCATTATTTGTGGGAAGGGTATCCCGCACCGAGGTTCCACACAGCTCCAAGGTGGGCACCGCGTGTTCAGCTCCCCCGTCTCGGTGGTTCCAAGGCTTGTAACTGTGGGAAACGAGATGTTCGTTCCAAGCGGGATTTTATCACCCCATTCCGCCTCCGTCCCACAAGCATACTCCCAAGGAGTTCTTTCCTGCAAATCAGCACAGGGAGCTTTCCTTGTCGGTCAGTGTCAGTTTACCAACACTTGTGTACGTTTGCGACACCAGATGTCAGTGGCTACACGGTGTCCCCACCTTGATGCTTCCTTCCCAGGGGCGCGGAGACGGCACTGGCCTGACAGCTCCGTGCCCCGCTCAGAGCTTTAGTGGAACAACGTCTTGGTTGAAATCAGGCTTTCCCCAACTGGAGTTTCTCTGGCAGAGGTTAGTTCCTTGGACTTTCAAGGCGAGCACGGCAGACTATTTCCAATGCTTCTTCCTTCATGAAGCTAGAGGGATAGAGCGTGGTCCCACACTGAGGTTTCTCAGAGTTGAGTCAGTGGCATTTCCCCGCGAGTTGCCAGTCAGGGTTTTCAACGCCTGCCAAACAGTTGAAACCAGGGGTTGTTTCACTGGAAGAAGGTCTCCCCACCGTGCTGTGTCCCAGTGTTCACTCTGTGGCTCTTTGCAGCCTGGCTCCGCACAGCTCTGCACACACGTCAAGCTTTGGGAAACGAGAGGGTCGTCCCAGCAAGGATGTACCCCAGTGTTGTCTCGCCACACGGGTGTGTGGCACTGTCCGCACAGGCCGCGGGTCGTTTTCCAGACCCTGGTCACATGGTAGAACCGCATTATTTGTGGAAGGGTATCCCGCACCGAGGTTCCACACAGCCCCAAGGTGGATACTGTGTGTTCAGCACCCCCGTCTCAGTGGTTCCAAGGCTTGTAACTGTGGGAAATGAGATGTTCGTTCCAAGCGGGATTTTTCACCCCATTCCACCTCGGTCCCACAAGCACTCTCCCAAGGCGTTCTTTCCTGCAAATCAGCACAGGGAGCTTTCCTTGTCGGTCAGTGTCAGTTTACCAACACTTGTGTACGTTTGCGACACCAGATGTCAGTGGCTACACGGTGTCCCCACCTTGATGCTTCCTTCCGTGGGGCGCGGAGACGGCACTGGCCTGACAGCTCCGTGCCCCGCTCAGAGCTTTAGTGGAACAACGTGTTGGGTGATATCAGGCTTTCCCCAACTGGAGTTTCTCTGGCAGAGTTTAGTTCCTGGGACTTTCAAGGCGGGCACGGCAGACTATTTCCAACGCTTCTTCCTTCGTGAAGCTAGAGGGATAGAGCGTGGTCCCACACTGAGGTTTCTCAGAGTTGAGTCAGTGGCATTTCCCCGCGAGTTGCCAGCCAGGGTTTTCAACGCCTGCCAACCAGTTGAAACCAGGGGTTTTTTCGCTGTAAGAAGGCCTCCCCACCGTGCTGTGTCCCAGGGTTCACTCTGTGGCTCTTTGCAGCCTGGCTCCGCACAGCTTTGCCCCCAGGTCTAGCTTAGGGAAACGAGTGGGTCGTCCCAGCAAGGATGTACCCCAGTGTTGTTTCGCCACAGGTTTGTGTGGCACTCTCCGCACAGGCCGCCGGTCTTTTTCCAGACCCTTGTCACTTGGTAGAACCGCATTATTTGTGGGAAGGGTATCCCGCACCGAGGTTCCACACAGCCCCAAGGTGGATACTGTGTGTTCAGCACCCCCGTCTCAGTGGTTCCAAGGCTTGTAACTGTGGGAAATGAGATGTTCGTTCCAAGCGGGATTTTTCACCCCATTCCACCTCGGTCCCACAAGCACACTCCCAAGGCGTTCTTTCCTGCAAATCAGCACAGGGAGCTTTCCTTGTCGGTCAGTGTCAGTTTACCAACACTTGTGTACGTTTGCGACACCAGATGTCAGTGGCTACACGGTGTCCCCACCTTGATGCTTCCTTCCGTGGGGCGCGGAGACGGCACAGGCCTGACAGCTCCGTGCCCCGCTCAGAGCTTTAGTGGAACAACGTGTTGGGTGATATCAGGCTTTCCCCAACTGGAGTTTCTCTGGCAGAGGGTAGTTCCTGGGACTTTCAAGGCAGGCACGGCAGACTATTTCCAACGCTTCTTCCTTCGTGAAGCTAGAGGGATAAAGCGTGGTCCCACACTGAGGTTTCTCAGAGTTGAGTCAGTGGCATTTCCCCGCGAGTTGCCAGCCAGGGTTTTCAACGCCTGCCAACCAGTTGAAACCAGGGGTTGTTTCGCTGTAAGAAGGCCTCCCCACCGTGCTGTGTCCCAGGGTTCACTCTGTGGCTCTTTGCAGCCTGGCTCCGCACAGCTTTGCCCCCAGGTCTAGCTTAGGGAAACGAGTGGGTCGTCCCAGCAAGGATGTACCCCAGTGTTGTTTCGCCACAGGTTTGTGTGGCACTCTCCGCACAGGCCGCCGGTCTTTTTCCAGACCCTTGTCACTTGGTAGAACCGCATTATTTGTGGGAAGGGTATCCCGCACCGAGGTTCCACACAGCCCCAAGGTGGATACTGTGTGTTCAGCACCCCCGTCTCAGTGGTTCCAAGGCTTGTAACTGTGGGAAATGAGATGTTCGTTCCAAGCGGGATTTTTCACCCCATTCCACCTCGGTCCCACAAGCACACTCCCAAGGCGTTCTTTCCTGCAAATCAGCACAGGGAGCTTTCCTTGTCGGTCAGTGTCAGTTTACCAACACTTGTGTACGTTTGCGACACCAGATGTCAGTGGCTACACGGTGTCCCCACCTTGATGCTTCCTTCCGTGGGGCGCGGAGACGGCACAGGCCTGACAGCTCCGTGCCCCGCTCAGAGATTTAGTGGAACAACGTGTTGGGTGATATCAGGCTTTCCCCAACTGGAGTTTCTCTGGCAGAGGGTAGTTCCTGGGACTTTCAAGGCAGGCACGGCAGACTATTTCCAACGCTTCTTCCTTCGTGAAGCTAGAGGGATAGAGCGTGGTCCCACACTGAGGTTTCTCAGAGTTGAGTCTGTGGCATTTCCCCGCGAGTTGCCAGCCAGGGTTTTCAACGCCTGCCAACCAGTTGAAACCAGGGGTTGTTTCGCTGTAAGAAGGCCTCCCCACCGTGCTGTGTCCCAGGGTTCACTCTGTGGCTCTTTGCAGCCTGGCTCCGCACAGCTCTGCACACACGTCAAGCTTTGGGAAACGAGAGGGTCGTCCCAGCAAGGATGCACCCCAGTGTTGTCTCGCCACTCTGGTGTGTGGCACTGTACGCACAGGCCGCGGGTCGTGTTCCAGACCCTGGACACATGGCGAAACCACATTATTTGTGGAGAGGGTATCGCCGCACCATGGTTCCTCACAGCTCCATGGTGGACAACGCTCGTTCAGCACCCCCGTGTCAGTGGTTCCAAGGCTTCTAGTTGTGGGAAACGAGATGTTCGTTCCAAGCGGGATTTTATCGCCCCACTCCGCCACCGTCCACAAGCACACTCCCAAGGCGTTCTTCCCTGCAAATCAGCACAGGGAGCTTTCCTGGTCGGCCAGCGTCAGTTTTCCAACACTTGAGTACGTTTGCAACACCAGATGTCAGGGGCTACACGGTGTCCCCACCTTAATGGTTCCTTCTGAGGGGCGCAGAGACGGCCCTGGCCTGACAGCTCCGTGCCCCGCTCAGAGCTTTAGTGGAATAACGTGTTGGGTGATATCAGGCTTTCCCCAACTGGAGTTTCTCTGGCAGAGTTTAGTCCCTGGGACTTTCAAGGCAGGCACGGCAGACTATTTCCAAGGCTTCTTCCTTCGTGAAGCTAGAGGGATAGAGCGTGGTCCCACACTGAGGTGTCACAGAGTGGAGTCCGTGGCATTGCCCAGCGAGTTGCCAGCGGGAGTTTTCAAAGCCTGCCAACTAGGTGAAACCAGGGGTTGGTTCGCTGTAAGAAGGACTCCCCACCGTGCTGTGTCCCAGGGTTCACTCTGTGGCTCTTTGCAGCCTGGCTCCGCACAGCTTTGCACACAGGTCTAGCTTAGGGAAACGAGTGGGTCGTCCCAGCAAGGATGCACCCCAGTGTTGTTTCGCCACAGCGGTGTCTGGCACTCTCCGAACAGGCCGCCGGTCTTTTTCCAGACCCTTGTCACTTGGTAGAACCGCATTATTTGTGGGAAGGGTATCCCGCACCGAGGTTCCACACAGCTCCAAGGTGGACACCGCGTGTTCAGCACCCCCGTCTCGGTGGTTCCAAGGCTTGTAACTGTGGGAAACGAGATGTTCGTTCCAAGCGGGATTTTTCACCCCATTCCGCCTCCATCCCACAAGCACTCTCCCAAGGCGTTCTTTCCTGCAAATCAGCACAGGGAGCTTTCCTTGTCGGTCAGTGTCAGTTTACCAACACTTGTGTACGTTTGCGACACCAGATGTCAGTGGCTACACGGTGTCCCCACCTTGATGCTTCCTTCCGTGGGGCGCGGAGACGGCACAGGCCTGACAGCTCCGTGCCCCGCTCAGAGCTTTAGTGGAACAACGTGTTGGGTGATATCAGGCTTTCCCCAACTGGAGTTTCTCTGGCAGAGGTTAGTTCCTGGGACTTTCAAGGCGGGCACGGCAGACTATTTCCAACGCTTCTTCCTTCGTGAAGCTAGAGGGATAGAGCGTGGTCCCACAATGAGGTTTCTCAGAGTTGAGTCCGTGGCATTTCCCCGCGAGTTGCCAGCCAGGGTTTTCAACGCCTGCCAACCAGTTGAAACCAGGGGTTGTTTCACTGTAAGAAGGCCTCCCCACCGTGCTGTGTCCCAGGGTTCACTCTGTGGCTCTTTGCAGCCTGGCTCCGCACAGCTTTGCCCCCAGGTCTAGCTTAGGGAAACGAGTGGGTCGTCCCAGCAAGGATGCACCCCAGTGTTGTTTCGCCACAGCGGTGTCTGGCACTCTCCGCACAGGCCGCCGGTCTTTTTCCAGACCCTTGTCACTTGGTAGAACCGCATTATTTGTGGGAAGGGTATCCCGTACCGAGGTTCCCCACAGATCCAAGATGAACACTGTGTGTTCAGCACCCCCGTCTCAGTGGTTCCAAGGCTTGTAACTGTGGGAAACGAAATCTTCGTTCCAAGCGGGATTTTTCACCCCATTCTGCCTCCGTCCCACAAGCACACTCCGAAGTCATTCTTTCCTGCAAATCAGCACAGGGAGCTTTCCTTGTCGGTCAGTGTCAGTTTACCAACACTTGTGTACGTTTGTGACACCAGATGTCAGTGGCTACACGGTGTCCCCACCTTGATGCTTCATTCCGAGGGGTGCGGATACGGCACTGGCCTGACAGCTCCGTGCCCCGCTCAGAGCTTTAGTGGAACAACGTGGTGGGTGATATTAGGCTTTCCCCAACTGGAGTTTCTCTGGCAGAGGTTAGTTCCTTGGACTTTCAAGTCAGGCATGGCAGACTATTTCCAACGCTTCTTCCTTCGTGAAGCTAGAGGGGCCATCCTTCTCCGAGACCCCTTCTTGCATCCCTCGTGTCAGCAGTGCCAGCCACGGCTCCGCGCAGGGCCCGGAGCGGTTAGGCCAGTGCTGTCTCCGCGCCTCTCGGAAGGAAGCATCAAGGTGGGGAAATCGTGTAGCCACTGACATCTGGTGTCACAAACGTACACAAGTGTGGGAAACTGACGCTGGCCAACAAGGAGAGCTCCCTGTGCTCATTGCAGGAAAGAACGCCTTGGGAGTGTGCTTTGGGGGGGTGGCAAAGTGGGGTGATAAAATCCCGCTTGGAACGAACATCTGGTTTCCCACAGTTAGAAGCCTTGGAACCACCGAGACTGGGGTGCAGAACGCGCGGTGTCCACCTTGGAGCTGTGTGGAACCACGGTGCAGCCGTCCCCAGGAACGAACGCCGTGGGAGTGTTCTTGTGGGGCGGTGCCGGAGTGGGGCGATGAAATCCCGCTTGGAACGAACATCTCGTTTCCCACATTTAGAAGCCTTGGAACCACCGGGACGGGGGTGCAGAACGCGCGGTGTCCACCATGGATCTGTGTGGAACCACGGTGCGGGATACCCTTTCCACACATAATGCAGTTTCACCAAGTGACAAGAGTCTGCAAAACGACCGGCGGCCTGTGCGGAGAGTGCCACACACCCCTGTGGGGAAACAATATTTGGGTGACTCCATGCTGGGACGACCCTCTCGTTTCCCAAAGCTAGACGTGTGTGCAAAGCTGTGCGGAGCCAGGCTGCATAGAGCCACAGAGTGAACCCTGGGACACAGCACGGTGAGGAGGCCTTCTTTCAGTGAACCAACCCCTGGTTTCACCTGGTTGGCAGTCTTTGAAAACCCCCGCAGGCAACTCGTAGGGCCATGCCACGGACTCCACTCTGTGAAACCTCAGTGTGGGACCACCCTCTTTCCCTCTAGCTTCACGAAGGAAGAAGCCTTGGAAGTAGTCGGCCGTGCCTGCCTGGAAAGTCCCAGGGACCAAACTCTGCCAGAGAAACTCCAGTTGAGGAAAGCCTGCTTTCAACCAACACGTTGTGCCTCTAAGGAGGAAGTGTTTGGTGGAGAGCACTGACTGTGGGGCCAACAGGGCCCGTCCCCTCTACTCAGCTCAGGGACGCCAACTCGTGCGGAGGGCCTCTTGCAACTGACACCCCGTTTCCCTCAGCAGCAAGTGTCTGCTGAAAAGCCCGGCGGGGCCAACGAGGCAAGCCCCGTGCCCTCGACGCTGTGCAGCCAAAACGGGGCGGGATCCAGATGCCGAGCAACTTCTCCTTCCCCTAAAGTGACAAGGGTTGGAAATGCTTGCGGTGCACCCAGGGATGCGCCCCATGTGCATCTCCCAGAAACAAGACTGTGCGGTAACCGACCTCACCTGGCCTCAGTGGACCCCGGGAAGCCAGAAGTGTGGGGGTAGGTGTACCATCCCTAGGCATTAGGCTGCCCAACGCTCATCTGGCGAAACCACGTTATGATGAGTCCACCTGTCCCACTGTAGGACACCTCGTTTCACACAGTCAAGGGGGTTGGGAAAACCTCCGTGGGGCAATATGACGAAAGGGCTGGATGCAGAATTCGGTCGCAAAACAGTAGGGGCCATCCTTCTCCGAGAGCCCTTCTTGCATCCCTCGTGTCAGCAGTGTCTGCCACGGCTCCGCGCAGGGCCCGGAGCGGTTAGGCCAGTGCGGTCTCCGCGCCTCTTTGAAGGAAGCATCAAGGTGGGGACACCGTTAGCCACTGACATCTGGTGTCACAAACGTACACAAGTGTGGGAAACTGACGCTGGCCAACAAGGAGAGCTCCCTGTGCTGATTGCAGGAAAGAACGCCTTGGGAGTCTGCTTTTGGGGCGGTGGCGGAGTGGGGCGATGAAATCCCGCTTGGAACGAACATCTTGTTTCCCACCGTTAGAAGCCTTGGAACCACCGAGACCAGGGTGCAGAAGGCGCGGTGTCCACCTTGGAGCTGTGTGGAATCACGGTGCGGCCTTTCCCAGGAAAGAACGCCTTGGGAGTATGCTTGTGGGGCGGTCCCGGAGTCGGGCGATAAAATCCCGCTTGGAACGAACATCTCGTTTCCCACAGTTAGAAGCCTTGGAACCACGAGACGGGGGTGCAGAACGCGAGGTGTCCACCATGGAGCCGGTGGTACGACGGTGCGACCGTTCCCAGGAAAGAATGCCTTTGGAGTGTGCTTGTGTGGCGGTGGCGGAGTGGGGCGATGAAATCCCGCTTAGAACGAACATCTCGTTTCCCACAGTTAGAAGCCTTGGAACAACCGAAACGGGGATGTAGAACGCGGGGTGTACAACATGGAGCTGTGTGGAACCACGGTGCGGCCGTTCCCAGGAAAGAACTCCTTGGGAGTGTGCTTGTGGGGCGGTGCCGGAGGGGGGCGATGAAATCCCGCTTGGATCGAACATCTCTTTTCCCACAGTTAGAAGCCTTGGAACCACCGAGACGGGGGTGCAGTATGCGCGGTGTCCACCATGGATCTGTGTGGAACCACGGTGCGGGATACCCTTTCCACACATAATGCGGTTTCACCAAGTGACAAGAGTCTGGAAAACGACCCGCGGCCCGTGCGGAGAGTGTCACACACCCCTGTGGCGAAACAACACTGGGGTGCATCCTTGCTGGGACGACCCTCTCGTTTCCCAAAGCTACGTGTGTGCAAAGCTGTGTGGAGCCAGGCTGCATAGAGCCACAGAGTGAACCCTGGGACACAGCACGGTCTGGAGGCCTTCTTTCAGTGAACCAACCCCTGGTTTCACCTGGTTGGCAGGCTTTGAAAACCCCCGCGGGCAACTCGCAGGGCCATGCCACGGACTCCACTCTGTGAAACCTCAGTGTGGGACCACCCTCTTTCCCTCTAGATTCACGAAAGAAGAAGCCTTGGAGATATTCTGCCGGGCCTGCCTGGAAAGTCCCAGGGACTAAACTCTGCCAGAGAAACTCCAGTTGGGGAAAGCCTGCTTTCAACCAACACGTTGTTCCACTAAGGAGGAAGTGCTTGCTGGAGAGCACTGACTGCGGGGCCGACAGGGCCCGTCCCCTCTACTCAGCTCAGGGACGCCAACTCGTGCGGAGGGCCTCTTGCAACTGACACCCCGTTTCCCTCAGCAGGAAGTGTCTGCTGAGAAGTCCGGCGGGGCCAACGAGGCAAGCCCCTTGCCCTCAACACTGTGCAGCCAAAACGGGGTGGGATCCAGATGCCGAGCAAATTCTCCTTCCCTTAAAGGGACAAGGGTTGGAAATGCTTGCGGGGCCTCCCAGTGATGCTCCCCATGTCCATTTCCCAGAAGCAAGGCTGTGCGGCAACCGACCTCACCTGGCGTCAGTGGACTCCGGGAAGTCAGAAGTGTGGGGGTAGGTGTACCGGCCCTAGGCGTTAGGCTGTCCTACGCTCATCTGGGGAAACCACGTTATGATGAGTCCACCTGTCCCACTCTAGGACACCTCGTTTCACACAATCAAGGGGGTTGGGAAAACCTCGGTGGGGCAATACGACGACAGTGCCGGATGCAGAACTCGGTCACAAGACACTATGGGCAATCCTTCTCCGAGAGCCCTTCTCGCTTCCTTCGAGGAAGCAGTGTCTGCCACTGCTCCGCGCGGGGCACGGAGCTGTCAGGCCAGTGTTGTCTCCGCACCTCTCAGAAGGAAGCATCAAGGTGGGGACACCGTGTAGCCACTGACATCTGGTGTCGCAAACGTACACAAGTGTTGGAAAACTGACGCTGGCCGACCAAGAAAGCTCCCTGTGCTGATTTGCAGGAGATAACGCCTTGGAAGTGTGCTTGTGGGGTGGTGGCGGAGTGGGGTAAAGACCCCGCTTGGAACGAACATCTCTTTCCCACAGTTAGAGGCCTTGGAACCACCGAGACGGGGGTGCTGAACGCGCGGTGTCCACCATGGAGCTTTGTGGAACCACAGTGCGTTGATACCCTTTCCACACATAATAGGGTTTCACCAAGTGACAACTGTCTGGACCACGACCCGCGGCCTGTGCGGAGAGTGCCACACACTCCTGTGGGGTCCATGGCAGTAGTGGGCCCGTAGTGGAGTAGCATGAAAAGATACAGCTAAGAATTACTAAGTGTCTTTTTGACACCTGAACCATGTGACTGAATCCCCATAACAATTCCATGAGGAGGGTAGAAATGCTGGCTCTGTTTGACTAATGAGGGAACTGATGTTGTAAGAAACTGCCCAGTTCCATGCCCCACAGATAGAGGCAGGGTTTGAATCCAGTGCTTGTCACCCTTGTGGGGCCCACCTGTCAAGAAGGCTGCATCCAGATGTTTCAGAAGGGAATTCTCAGCTCTCAAGGTACATGAACGTTTGATTCTGGCGCCCAGGGAGAAGCCTCCTCCTGCTCATAGGCTGGCTGCCGTTCCTGGTAAGTAAGTCAAGCCCCAGTCATAATGGGCAACACTGCTTCCTGAGTTCAGTGAAGTCTTCAGGCCTGGGGGATTGATTATGGAGGGCTTTCAGACTCCTGGGTTCCTGGGAGAAAGCGTGGATGGAGCACAGAGTTCAAAGGCTATCTCTTTGTCCCGGTTCAGCTTCTTTGTTGCTGAGTGTCCCCAGGCAGGGCTATGAGCCTCAATGACTCCGTCTCTGAAATGGAGAGAGAACTGGTGTCTCTAAGTGGGTTGTTGGAAGAATTACTCAAGAAATGACTTGAACAATTCTTGCCTGGAGCACATGAAAAGCCAAGTAGAAAGGCAATCATATTGGTGATCATTTATTCATGTATCTGTTTTTCCTCTTGTTAATTTTGGTATCATCCTTAAGAAACAGATGCCAAGGTCAGGAAGACCTGTTCTTATGCTTTCTTCTATGAGTTTTATAGTTTTAGCTCTTAAATTTAGGTCCTTGATCTATTTTGGATTCATTTTCTGTATTATGTTAGATGAACATCCAACCTTCATTCAGTCATTCATAATTTTATGTATCTGCATGTGTAAGAAGAGACATTTTTAATCTGTGTATTACCTTAGTTGTAGAGAATTTTCAATAGATCCCAAAGAAACTTAAGCATAAAAATGAATAAATAATCTTCAGAGCAATTGGCTAAGATGGTAAACCAAGTCCTGAAGGAAATTAACTTGGATCTTCAGTTGAAGTGAAGCCATGTCCTTGTCATGGGCAGCCACACACCGCCCTCTGGTGACCACAGGAGATATTGAAGGAATATTGCATGCCTCCTTAATCTGTCAGCAAAGAAAGTCACATTCAAACTTAGACATCCTCACAGGATTCCAGGTAGATCAGAAATGATTCTGTAGAATTCAGTGTTTTGGGAGTGCCTTATAGGAAATATATGAAAATATAAGCCTCTTTCCAACCCCATTATTTCAAGAAATAATCATTGAGCAGTTGAGTCAGCACTGGGTTCCAGGAAAGAAAATAGAGACAAGGTGGCTACCTCCCAAGACGCACAAAGTATGGGGTGGGAAGGTATTAGGAAGAACCGGTCTATGTCACAGCTCTATATATCTGGCTTAGATAAAACAGTATATCAAAACAAACCACATTTATGGACTCATTTGATTATATTAACAACAAAATATTTTAGAAAATTTGAAAACTATCACTCTATATATCCGTATACTTTCATCTAAATTAGATGGCATCGATCTATATTCCAAGCTACTTTTTCACTTATTAAGAATGCATGACGTTCTATACTCCTAGAACTAATACTTCTAGAATTAACAAATGAATTCAGTAAAGTTTAAGAACACAAATTCAATATATAAAAATGTGTTGCATTTCTATACATGAATAACAAACTATCATTGAGAGAAATTAAGAAAATAATTTACAGCCACTTAAAAAGAATAAAATACTTAAGAATAAATTTAACCAAGAAGATGAAAGATCTGTATACTGAAAACCATAAATCATTGGTGAAAGATTTTGAAGAAACAGAAATAAGTGGAAAGATATTCCATGCTAGTGGATCCCAAGAATTAAGATTGTCAAAATGTCCACACTACTTAAAGCAATCTACACATTCAGTGTAATGCCGATCAAAATTTAAGCACATTTCCAAAAATAGAATAATGCTTAAATGTAAATAGAACCACAAAAGGTCCTGAATGGCCAAAGCCACCTTGAGAAGGAAGAACACAGCTGTAGGCATCATGTTTTATGATTTCAAACTCTATCACAAACTGTAGGATTCAAAAGAGTATGGTATTGGCGTAAAAACAGACACATAGATCAATGGAGCAGAACAGAAAGCCCAGAAAGAAACCCACACATATGTAGCCAATTCATTTGCAACAAAAGCACCAAGAATATAACATAGGGGAAAAGGCAGTCTTCTCAATAGGTGGTGTTGGAAACCCTGAGCAGCCACAAGCAAAGGAATGCAACTGGACACCTATCTAACACCATGCACAAAAACTAAGTCAAAATGTATTACAGACTTAAACATAAGAACTAAAACCATAGAACTCCTGGATTAAAACTTGGGCAGAATGTTTTTGATCTCAGTCTTGACACTGGGTTTTGGATTTGACACCAGAAGCAAAGGCTGCAAAGCAAAAATTAAAAAGTGGGACTACATTAAACTAAAAAACTTCCGCACAGCAAAGGAAATCATTAACAGAATGAAAAGGCAACATAGTGAATGGGAACAAATATTTGCAAACTACATATCTGATAAGGAGTTAATATCCAAGATATATAAATAACTCATACAACTCAATAATAACACAAAAGCAAACAGCAATTACAAAATAAGCAGAGGTCTGAATAGACATTTTTCCAGATAAGACATGTTGCTTAGATGGGCAACAATATATACATGAAGAGGGGCGCCTGGGTGGCTCAGACCGTTGAGCATCCGACTTCAGCTCAGGTCATGGTCTCACGGTTCGTGAGTTCAGGCCCTGCATTGGGCTCTGAGCTGACAGCTCCAAGCCTGGAGCCTGCTTCTGATTCTGTGTCTCCCTCTCTGTCTGCCCCTCCCCCACATGCGCTCTCTCTCTGCCTCTCAAAAATAGAAAACTAATAAAAAAATTAAATCATCATTCATTTGTCAGAATGGCTCTTACCAAAAAGATAAGAAATAACAAGGGTTGGCAAATATGTGGAGAAAAGGGAATCATTGTGCTCCATTGGTAGGGTTGTAAATTGATGCAGCAACTATGGAAAACAATATAAAAGTTTCTCACAAAATTCAAAATAGAAAAACCATATCATCCAGCAATTCCCCTCCTAGGTGTTAATCAAAGAAAATGAAATTACTAACTCATAAAGATACCTGCACACTTGTATTTATTGCTACCATATTTGTAATAGCCAGGAGAGCATTGTTATTGAAATAAATCAGAAATATTAAACAAAATTTTAAACAAACAGAATATTAGACAGAAAACCCCAAGAAAACAAAATACAAAAACCACCCCCCAAAACATAATAACCCAAACTCATCTATACAGAGAACATATAGATGATTGCTAAGGTGAGGGGCAGGAAGTAGGCAAAATAGGTAAAAAGGGTCAAAAGATATAAACTAATAAAAAAGAGAGAATGTCAAGAGGGAAACTGGAGAGCAAATATGACTTCAAGATATTAACTTTTAGCCTCCTATATTTCAAGTACCTTAGTTAATACTTTATATTACATTCATGTCTTCTGACCTACCAGAATTCCTCATTATGACTTGGAAATATTTTTGGAGATGAGTTGTTTATTTAATATTTCATATCAATAAGTACAGAGTCCTTAGATTCCTAGATGTGTTAGTCTTTTTTAAAAAATTTTATTTAACATTTATTCATTTTTGAGAGACAGAGAGTGAGTGGGGGAGGGGCAGAGAGAGAGGAAGACACAGAATCTGAATTGGTTCCAGGCTCTGAGCTGTCAGCACAGAGCCTGATGCGGGGCTTGAACTCACGAACTGCGAGATCATGACCTGAGCTAAAGTCAGACGCTTAACCAGCTGAACCACCCAGGAGCCCCAAGATGTGTTAGTCTTTAAATTATTTTTATTTTTATGGCTTTTTGAAGTATAATTATGTACTAAAATATTCATAGATCTAACGTATAATTTCATGACTCTTGACATATGTACATACCACTAAAATGATCACTGTAATTAAGATACACTGTACATGTATCCATCACCCCAAAGTGATTTTTCCTGCTTGTTTTGTAGTCCACTTTTAGCTTGATAGTTTTTCCATACAATTAAAGAATTGCTTGACTTTGTTGTTTTGTATTGATACGTGCTCATAATAGAAGCAGATCTAAAGATAGACTTTATTTTTATTTTTATTATCTCTCTCTCTCATCTCTCTCTCTCTCTCTCTATCATCTATCTAGTTTAATTTACATCCAAGTTAGTTAGCATATGGTGCAACGGTGATTTCAGGAGTAAATTCTTTAATGCCCTTACCCATTTAGACCATCCTCCCTCCCACAACTCCTGCAACCCTCTGTTTATTCTCTATATTTAAGAGTCTTTTATGTTTTGTCCCCCTCCCTGTTTTTATATTATTTTTGCTTCCCTTCCCTTATGCTCATCTGTTTTATATCTTAAATTCCTCATATGAATGAAGTCATATATTTGTCTTTCTCTGACTAATTTTGCTTAGCATAATATCCTCCAGTTCCATCCACATAGTTGCAAATGGCAAGATTTCATTCTTTTTGCTTGCTGAGGTATGCTCCATTGTATATATATATACCACATCTGTATTCATTCATCTGTCGATGGGCATTTGGGTTCTTTCCATACTTTGGTGATTGTCGGTAGCACTGCTATAAACATTGGGGTCCTTGTGTCCCTTAGAAACAACACACCTGTATCCCTTGGATAAATGCTTAGTAGTGCAATTGCTGGGTCATTAGGGTAGTTCTATTTTTATTTTTTTTTCAATTTTTAAAATATTTTATTTACTTTTGATACGGAGAGAGACAGAGCATGAGCGGGGGAGGGGCAGAGAGAGAGGGAGACACAGAATCAGAAGCAGGCTCCAGGCTCTGAGCTGTCAGCACAGAGCCCGGTGTGGGGCTTGAACTCACAAACCACGAGATCATGACCTGAGCCAAAGTCGGATGCTTAACCAACTGAGCCACCCAGGTGCCCCTATTTTTAATTTTTTGAAGAACCTTCATACTGTTTTCCAGAGTGGCTGCACTAGTTTGCATTCCCACCGGCAGTGCAAAAGAGATCCTCTTTCTCTGCATCCTCGTCAACATCTCTTGTTGCCTGAGTTGTTAATGTTAACCATTCTGACAGGTGTGAGGTGGTATCTCATTGTGGTTTTGATTTGTATTTCCCTGATGATGAGGGATGTTGAGCATTTTCTCATGTGTCGGTTGGCCATCTGGATGTCTTCTCTGGAGAAGTGTCTATTCATGTCTTTTGCCCATTTCCATGGGTTATTTGTTTTTTTGGGTGTTGAGTTTGATAAGTTCTTTATAGATTTTGGATACTAACCCTTTATCTGATATGGCATTTGTGAATATCTTCTCCCATTCCGTTGGTTGCCTTTTTGTTTGGCAGATTGTTTCTCTCACTGTGCAGAAGGTTTTTATTTCGATGAAGTCTCATAGTTTATTTTTGCTTTTGATTCTCTTGTCTCCGGAGACGTGTTGAGTACGAAGTTGCTGTGGGCGAGGTCAAAGAGGTTTTTTTTTTTTTTTTTTTTTTTGCCTGCTTTCTCCTCAAGAATTTTAATGGCTTTCTGTTTTACAGTTATCCATTTTGAGTTTATTTTTGTGTATGGTGTAAGAGAGTGGTCCAGGTTCACTTTTCTGCATGTCACTGCCCAGTTTTCCCAGCACCATTTGCTGAAGAGACTGTCTTTTCTCCATTGGATATTCTTTCCTGCATTGTCAAAGATGAGTTGGCCATACATTTGTGGAGCCATTTCTGGGTTCTCTATTCTGTTCCGCTGATATGAGTGTCTGTTTTTGTGTCATAAAGATAGGCTTTAAAATAGCCAGATTAGAAAGTTCCAAGGCCTTTCCTGGAGGAGAGACCATACACTGACAGCTTACAAGACCTTGCCTGTCTGTGTTGGCAAAGCCTGAGAAGCATGGGTGGGAATAAGTTGTGAGGGTGGTAGCGAGAGTGAGAATATAAAGGTCTTGATTGGACTGAATTCACTGACTATATATATATATATATACACACACACAAGTATATTTATATATAAGTATACATATATACTATATACACTTGATTAAGATTTGGAATTTAAAAGACTTCCCTGACCACCTGCAAATGGTGTTGATATTCTGGACCCTATATTGGGTCAACGAGGTCAAAACAGTGGGATTTTCTTGGTATACTGCTAGGAAAGCATGAAGAAGTCAGAAGGCATAAGGAATAAGGAACGTTGAAATGGATCTGTGATGTACAATCTACTCAGTCATACCTAATCATGCTTGCTGAGAGACTCAGATTTCACTCCTTTCATCAATGCATTCAAAAATGTATTCGTGCAGGAGGCTGGTGTTCTTGATGAACTTTGTGTGGGCTGTCTTATACTGCAGGAGAAGATAATAGGGGATGGTGAAGAGCGGCAGGAGCAGATGCCTCAACCAGCAACTGATATGATGTATTCAATCATACCGTAAGCCACAGGGACAGAATGGTAACCAGAGAATGTGACACCTGAGGATGTGTGGTGATTGATAATTGATCAAGCATGTCCAGAAATGAAATCGTTGGGCAGTGTACCAGGTAAAATAAATATCTAGATACAGTAGCTATTACAGTGAAGAATCACAATCTCTTTCCTAGCTATGAGACTTAAGCCAATGGGGGACTTTGAGCTCCTGGACTTAAGGAAAGACTGGAACTCTTTGGGGGAATGACCCTGTAATCTTCTAGATGTGTCTTCTCCCCTGGCTTTCTCAAATGTGCCCAAAGGTACAGACATTTATTAAAGGGACCATGCTCTGGAAAAAGGGAGATACTATATTTTATGGGAACTTTTATGGAATGGTTCTGAACATATGCTGATGCTCAAAGTCCAGAACTGCTGTGGTCTGCCCATCAGTTGGAATAGGGACTTTGGGAGGTTTGCAGGTGGAAGGACACTTGGCCCACATTTAACAGTTTGTTCACTGGGACAACAGACTCATCCTGTGCTTATTTCCCCCCGTCCCAGAATGTGGAATGTAAATACATATATCAGCACCTGGTGGAATTCCCACTTTGATTTCTGAACCTTGGAGTGATGGTTGTTATAGAAGAAAAGACCAAATAGAGGCCTTTGGAACCAACCCCTCCCTCAGACTAAACCACAGGAGGGGTTGGGAGAGACTAGTAAGTTCATGAAGCCCTGGGATAAAGGCAGGTTGGTAATTCCTACCATTGCTCATTTTATTAGATTCTGTATACCATGAACATCAGTTGGGTCATGGAGACTGGCAGTAGACTTCCACAAATTTCATCAGGTTAAGATGCAATTGCATCTGTGGTTCTGTCTCTGGATTGCACTGTGGAGGAAAACTGTTGGTTGGAAAACTGCATCCCACTGCGAATAAACCTCTTGTTCTATTGTACTGCTTCTGAATGAATGTCTATGACCAGCAAAGTCAGCAATACTAGCCTAGAGCTACTTTAAAATCATCACTGATGAGGGGTCCCTGGGTGGCTCAGTCAGTTAAGCTTCTGACTCTTGATTTTGGCTCAGGTCATGATCTCATTGTTCATGAGATAGAGCACTGGGCTATGCTGGGCATGGAGCCCGCTTAAGATTCTTTCCCTCCCTCTTCCTCTGCCTCTCCCCCACCCTCGGCTGAAAAAAACCTCTGATGAAAGCAGGCTAGACAACTGTCAAGAGTGGCCATCTATTAAGAAAAGGAGATTTGGCAAATATACTTGAAAATACTCTAGTCAAGGGGTGCCTGAGTGGCTCAGTCCGTTAAGCTTCTGGCTCTTGATTTCAGCTCAGGTCTTATCTCATGGTTCATGAGATCAAGCCCCAGGTTGGGCTCACGCTGAATCACTGAGTCTGCTTGGGATTCTCTTTCTCCCGCTATCTTTGCCCCTCCCTTTCTTACTTTCTCTCTCTCTCTATCAAATCAAATAAATAAACTTGGAAAAGGAAAATACCCTAGTCAAAAAGGAAACCAGAGAAACAGACATGCTGAGCTGGTGAGTGGCTGAGGGAAGAACAGCTTGCATCCCCTGTTGGTCTTAAATTATAGGGTTATTGGGCAGACACACCACAGTTGCTATTTTGACCATAACCTACCTCATAGATATAAGTGACTTCTTGCAATCAACAAAGTTGAACTTGATTGGGCATTCTGATCACATTATTTACTGAGGAAGTCACTGAAAGAAAGTAGGAGACACAATGCAATGATCCATGATCAGAGCTCCTCTGCTTCTTCTGGAGACCCATTCTCCTGTTGGTTGCAGAGCTTCTCCAGAAGAGTTCACTCTGCAGATGAACACGGTCATTAGGACAGAGCACTGGCAAGTTACCTGGCTCATAACTCTTCTAGAGGAGCGAGGTCTGGTAAACACAGCCAGTGAGCATCACCATTGCCAAGGCTACAGATGTATGCACAAAGCAGTCTCTCAAACACAGAGAAAATTCTGCAGGCAATGGCCTGGGGTACCACATGTGAAAGGGCAGCTTTGGTTTGCTCTCCCATCCTCCCAAAATACCTCTTGCCCTAATAGAGGATGGGCCAGGTGATGGGCTATACATCTTCCATCTGATGAAGCACCCAGCCATTTGGATTTCATTGGTCACCTCCTTCCTCTCTTCGTTTACCCTGCAGATGGCTCTCTGAGGGAGCTGTTAGCAACTGCCATTTGGGCAAAGAAATGGCAGTGGATAACATTCACAGACTCAGACATGCTGATGGGGAAAGCAAGGAATGAGAGACAGGGAGGGAAGCAAAGGCCCAACCCCTTGGGAGGAGAAGAGAGTTGGCCAGCAAATGAGTCACCATGAAGAGGAATATGCTAGAGAGAAAGTCACAATTTTCTCACATGCTCCTCAGAATCATAACACTAGGGTAGGTGCAAACTTCAGTTTTTTATGATTTCCCTGGAATAGACAAGAGCAGAGAGGCACAATAAGAAAAGGATATGGGCTGAGGACCCCAGAGAGCCAGGGTTCACCTAGGTCTCAAATAGAATGTGAGGAATGTCCACACAGACCACCCTGAACAACTCTAGGGGTATGAGCCACACACAGTAGAAGGTGAATGAGGCTTCTGGTGTGTACACTACAGAACTCACTCTTTGGAATATTCTAGGCTAGTAAGGAGCTATGAACTTGATATTCACCCAGAAAAATTTGTAGATCATTTTCCAAAGGCTGCTAAATATTATTTTATTTATTTTATTTTTAAAAAATTGAGTATACTTTACACACAATGTTACACCAGTTTCAGGTATGTAACACTAAACAACTCTATACATTATGTTATGATCACCACAGACGTAGTTATCATGTGTCACCATAGAAATCAATTACAGTACCATTGACTATATTCCTTATGCTGTACCATTCAACCCAATGACTTATTCATTCCATTATTAGAAGCCTGTATTTCCCACTCCCATGCATCCATTTTGCCCCTCCTCCCATACCTCTCCCCTCTGACAACCATTTGTTTTTTCTCTGTATTTATAGGTCCGATTCTGCTTTTTGTTTGTTTATATTTGCTTTGTTTTTTAGATTCCACATACAAATGAAATCATTTGGTATTTGTCTCACTCAGTCTAACTTATTTCACTTGATATAATACCCTCTAGCTCTACACATTTTCTCAGAAATGGCAAGATCTCATCCCTTTTTTACGGATGATTAATAATCCATCTGTTATCTATTCATCTATCAATGGACACTTGGGGTGCTTCTATATCTTGGCTATTGTCAATAATGCTGCAATAAACATAGAGGTGCACACATTTTTTCAAATCAATGTCTCCATTTTATTTGAGAAATACTCAGTAATGCAATTATTGGATCATGTGGCAGTTTTATTTTTAATTTTTTGAGAAGCCTTGGTACTATTTTCCACAGTGGCTGTACCAATTTACATTCCCTCCAATAGTGCACAAGTGTTTTGTTTTCTCCACATCCTCACCAACACTTGTTATTTCTTATCTTTTTTCTAAGCTAGTCTTACAGGTGTAAGATGATATCTCACTGTGGTTTTGATTTGCATTTCCCTGATAATTAGTGATTTTGAGCATCTTTTTATGTGTCTGTTGGCCATCTGTATGTCTTCTTTGGAAAAATGTCTATTCAGGTCCTCTGCCCATCTTCAAATTGGATTATTTGTTTTTTGGTGTTGAGTTGTATAAATTCTTTATATAGTTTGGATATTAAACCCTTACCATATAGACAATTTGCAAATATCTTCTCCCATTCAGTAGGTTGCATTTCAAAAGCTGCTGGATTTTTTTTAAAGCAAAGAATGAAGTCTACAATTCAGAGTATTTGTATAAATGAAAATTAAATATACATACCAATACTAATAAACTACGAAAACACATACAATTCCAAGTATATCAATCAAACATTTAAAAGCAGGTCCTTGTGTTCAGGAGAAAATCAGAATAGGAAATGAAATACAGGGAATGAATACAAGGGCACAGTGAAGAGTCCTGCATGGACTAATGATGTGGTGTGTCATGCATCAAGGGATGTGAGGAAATGCATAGTTGTTTTCCTGGAAACCAGAGACAGAGTTCTGTAATACCCACAACTACTAGAAGAAAATGAGGTATCTGCAGAAAGACTGAAGCACTCAGGACAGAGTGAAGGATAGAGACTGAGCAACAAGGAGGGGACAAAACTGCAGAGCATTAAATATTAGTATATGAAAGAGCAAATATATTATATATATTACATATATGTAGATATTATTTTTTATTTCAATAGATGCAGAAAAAAGCATTTGGTAGTGTACAACATCCACTCATGATAAAAAGAATACATTCAACAAAGTAGGTTTAGAAGGATCATACCTCACCATAATAAAAGCCATCTATGTAAAACATAGCTAACATAATCCTTAATAAGAAAACAGTGAGGGCTTTTCCCCTGAGGTAGGAACAACACAAGGATGTCCACTCTCACCATTTTCACCCAACATAGTACTGAAAGACATAACCCAAGCAATCAGACAACAAAAAAGACATAAAAGAAATCCAAAGCAGTGTGGAAGAAGTAAATATCTTACTATTTGCAGATGACAGGATACTATATATAGAAAACCCTAAAGACTCCACAATTAAAATGACTAGAATGGATAGATGAAACCAGTGACATGTCAGGATCCAAAAGTCAATGTACAGAAGTTTGTTGCACTTCCAGACTAATAATGAAGCCTCAGAAAGAAATTAAGGAAACAATACCATTTAGAGTTGCACTCATAATAACATACAAAGAATAAACCTAACCAAACAGAAGAAAGACTTTACCACAAAAACTATAAAACTCTGATGAAAGAAATTCAAGATGACACAAAGAAATAGAAAGACATTCCGAGCTCATGGATCAGAAGAACAACTATGTTTGAAATGTCTATCGTACCCAGGAAAATCTACTCTTTTAATGAAATCCCTATCATTTTTCACAGGACTAGAACAGACAATCCTAAAATTTCTATGGAACCATAAGACACCCTAAAGAGCCAAGGCACTCCTGAAAGAGAAAAGCAAAGCTAAACACATGACAATTTCAGACTTCAAGTTGTATTATTGGCACAAAAAATAGACACCCAGATCAATAGAACAAAAGATATCTGTTCTAACCGACATAAGAAAAGATAATCAACATCATCCATCATCAGGGAAATACAAATCAAACCACAAAGAAATACAAATCAAACCACCTCACACCAGTCAGAATGGCTAAAATTCACAACTCAGGTTACAACCGATGTTGGTGAGGATGCAGTGAGAGGGGAACCCTTGCACTTGGGTGGCTCAGTCTGTTAAGCATCTGATCAGGTCATAATCTTACAGTTTTGAGTTGAAGCCCCACGTGGGGCTCTGTGCTAACAGCCCAGAGCCTGGAGCCTGCTTCAGATTCTGTGTCTCCCTCTCTCTCTGCCCTCTCTGTCTCTGTCTCCCCCCCCCAAAAAAAAAAAAGAAAAGAAAAGAAACATGAAACAAAAACAAAGAGGAAGCCTTTAGCACTGTTGGTGGGAATGTAAATTGGCGCAGCTACTCTGGAGAACAGTATGGAGGATCCACAAAAAATTGAAAATAGAACTACTCTATGACCCAGCAATTACACAAAAAATACTATGTATTTTTCCAAAGGATACAGGAGTGTTGATTCGAAGGGACACATGCACCTCAATGTTTACAGAGGCCCTGTCAACAATAACCAAAGTATGGAAAGAGACCAAATGTACATCAACTGATGAACAAATATATATAATGAAAAAAGAATGAAGGAAATAATGAAATCTTGAAATCTTGCCATTTGTAACAATGTGGATGGAACTCAAGTTTCACTTAAGCTAAGTGAAATAAGTCAGTCAGAGAAAGACAAATATCATGATTTCACTCATATGGGGAATTTGAGAAACACAACAGATAAACATAGGGGAAGGGAAGGGAAAATAAGATAAAAACAGAGACAGAAGAAAACCATAAGAGACTCTTAAATACAGAGAGTAGCCTGAAGGTTGCTAGAAGGGTGTTGGATAGAGGGATGGGCTAAATGGGTGATGGGGATTAAGGAGGGCATTTGTGAGGATGACCACTGGGTGTTATACGGAAGTGATGAATCACTGGGTTCTCCTCCTGAAACCAATACTACATTGTATGTTAGTCAACTTTAATTTAATGGAATAAAAATTAAAAGATAGGTCAGAATAGAAAACACAGAGGTACACACACACACAAATATATGTTTGATTAATCTTCAACTAAGCAGGACAGAATATCCAATGGGAAAAAGATAGTCTCTTCAAAGAATGGTGTTGGGAAAACTAGACAGCATCATGCAAAAAATGAAAGTGAACCACTTCCTTACACCATAACACATAAATAACCACAAAAGGGGCGAAAGACCTAAATGGGAGACCTGAAACCAAAAAATCCTAGAAGAGAACAGAGGTAGTGACTTCTTTGACATCAGCCTCAGCAACTTCTTTCAAGGTATATCTCCTGAGGCAAGAGAAACTAAAACAAAAATAAACTCTTGGCACTATATCACATACAATGCTTCTGTACAGTGAAGGAAACAACAACACTAAAAATCAACTTGTGGAGTGGGAAAAGGTATTTGCAAATGACATGTCTAATAAATGGATAATATCCAAAATGTGTAAAGAGCTTATCTAACACAAGGCCCCCAAAACAAATTATCCAATTAAAAACTGGACAGAAGACATGAACAGACATTTCTCCAAAGAAGACATGCAGATATCCAACAGACACATGAAAAATGCGTATCATCACTTATCATCATGGAAATGCAATTCAAAACCATGATGAGATACCACCTCACATCTGTCAGGATGGCAAAAATAAACAACACCAGAGGCACTAGGTGTTGGTAAGGATGTGGAGAAAAAGGAACTGTTCTTGGGAATGCATAGTGGTGCGGCCACTGTGGAAAACAATATGGAAGATCCTCTAAAAGTTAAAAATACAACTACCTTATGACCCAGTAGTATTTACCCAAGGAATAAAAGAACACTACTACAAAAGGATACATGCACCTGTATGTTTATAATAGCATTGTTTGCAATAGCCAGTATATGGAAGCAGCCCAACTATCCATCAATCAAATAATTATGTATCAAAGAATATATGTATATCTATATATACACAATGGAATACTATTCAGCCATAAGAAGGAATGAGATCTTTCTATTAACAAGGCCATCGATGGAGCTACAAAGTATGACAGTAAGTGAAATAAATCGGTCAGAAAAAGACAAACACCATATAAATAGTTTCACTCATATGTAGAATTGAAGAAGCAAGCAAGCATAGGGAAAAATGAGAGAGAAAGAGAGAGTATAAACAATCAAGAAAAAGACTCTTAATAATAGATAACAATCAGATAGTTCCAGAATGGAGGTGGATGGGAGGGGAGTGTTGGTGAAAACAGTGATGGGGATTAAGAGGTGTACTTGTAATAATAAGCACAGGATGATATATGGAATTGTAGACCTGAAACTAACATAACTCTGCATATTAAGTAACTGGAATTAAAGAAACAAAAAAGAAAATACACTATGAAAAAGAAGGAAAATTAAATGAGGACCTGAAACTCCTGCCATACCTGCAGTGGGTTAAGAGCTACCTTGTAGGAAATTTCAGTGTCCTCAGGCACAAAGCACAGAGACTCCTCCTCGTGTGCCTCCTCCTGCTACCTTGCATGCAAAAATATTTAGCAGTAATTGTACAGGCATTGAAGAAGAATTAGGATGACAATATTTTACAGAGAGATAAGAAAGGCTTAGCAGTGGAAGGTCAGTTGTAAGTACTCCGTGCATGCCATCCTGGGCCTGTGCTTGTGATGTTCTTGACCCACCTCAAACACAGGTTCATTTTGTACGAGTTCCTTGAATCACCACCCATCCTTGCTCTGTGGCCAGCACTGTATCTTTATTAGTGACGATGACAAAATGTGATCTGTGCCCATGTGGAGATAACTTCTAATGAGGAAACCAGAAATGAAGGGGGGGGGGGTGTCCGTGTGGTTATCAGGGTTAGTGGGCAACAGCAATGGGTCATTGAAAATAGAGACCTGCACTTTGAAGGAAACTTCTTCCAAAAGGAAAACTTGGCACCTAGGTCTTGTAAAAGTAATTCTGTAGAGCTTTTGGAAACGTATATTTTTATATTGAGCAAAAGGTGTGTGATAATCTCACCTGTGTATTTATTCCTAGAACAAAGAATTAAACTGGAGTGGACCAGGTATCTGTCTGGCAATTTGTCTCAACAAATTATAGCATTTTGGCAGAAATAGTCTAGACCTCTTTAATTTTTCCAAGGGCTTCTCTAATCCTGTGACAATCAAATCATTCTCTTTGGAAACCTCCATTGTGTCATCTTCCTTACTGACTTTCCGTTCTTTGATTATGAAGCACCTTAACCAAACCAGGTTACATTTGCCAGTAGCTTTCTATGTTCTTTGGAAAGACAAAATAAGGATAATGATGAAAATCAAAATTCTGGAATTCAAAGACAATCACAATGCTATTTTCTACATCTGAGCATTATTTTCACAGAGTGGAATCACAATATGAATTTAGTTATTTGGTTGGGTAAACTGTTTTGTTTTTGTTTTTATTTTTGCTTTTTGTTTTAACCAGGTAAACACTACTCCATTTCTTTAAAAATCCATTTATATTGGTTTTCAATATTTTTTTTCCTCTACTCATCATAGGCAATAAACTTCACCTACTGACAGTGCCCTTAACAGTATTCAGAAATGACAGCAACAAGTACCCATAGAAGCAGGAGTGCTTTCAAGATATTTGCAAATGACATATCAAATAAAGTGTTAGTATTCAAAATCTATAAAGAACTTATCAAACTCAACACCCAAAAAACAAATAATCCAGTGAAGAAATGGGTAAAAGACATGAACAGACACTTCTCCTGAGAAGACATCCAGGTGGCCAACAAACACATGAAAAAATGCTCAACATCACTCATCATCGGGGAAATACAAATCAAAACCACAATGAGATATCACCTTACACCTGCCAGAATGGCTAACATTAACAACTCAGTCGACAACAGATGTTGGCGAGGATGTGGAGAAAGAGGATCTCTTTTGCATTGTTGGTGGGAATGCAAGCTGGTGCAGCCACTCTGGAAAACAGTACGGAGGTTCCTTCTTAAAAAAATTAAAAATTTAACTACCCTACAACCCAGGAATTGCACTATGATGTATTTATCCAAGGGATACAGGTGTGCTGTTTCAAAGGGACACATGCACCCCAATGTCTATAGCAGCAATATTAACAATAGCCAAAGTATGGAAAGAGCCCAAATGTCCCTCAATGGATGAATGGATAAAGAAGATGTGGTATATATATACAATGGAGTATTACTCGGTAATCAAAAAGAATGAAATCTTGCCATTTGCAACTACATGGATGGAACCGGAGGGTATTATGCTAAGTGAAATTAGTCAGATAAAGACAAAAATCATATGACTTCACTCATACGAGGACTGTAACAGACAAAACAGTTGAACGTAAGGGAAACAACAATAATATAAAAACAGGGAAGGGGACAAAACAGAAGAGACTCATAAATATGGAGAACAAACTGAGGGTTACTGGAGGGGTTGTGGGAGGGGAGATGGGCTAAATGGGTAAGGGGCACTAAGGAATCTGCTCCTGAAATCATTGTTGCACTCTATGCTAACTAATTTGGATGTAAATTAAAAAAATAAAAATAAAAATAAAATAAAATAAAATAAAAAGAAGCAGGAGTGCTTTCTAATATTTTTCTTAAAAAATCCTACTAAAGTGGCTGTACCAGTCTGCATTCTGACAAAAAGAGTAAGAGTATTCCCCTATCCTCACCAACAACTTTTGTTTCTTGTGTTGTTAATTTTAGCCATTTTAACAGGTGTGAGGTACTACCTGATCATAGTTTTGTTTTGCATTACCTAATGATGAGTGATGTGGAGCATCTTTCCGTGTGTCTGTTAGCCATCTGGAAGTCTTGTTTGGAAAAGTGTCCATTCATGTCTTTTGACCATTTCATAACTGGGTTGTTTGGTTTTTGGGGAGGCGTTGTGTTTGATAAGTCATTTCTAGATTTTGGATACTAACCCTTTATCAGAAATGTCACTTGCAAATATCTTCTTCCATTATGAAGGCTGCTTTTAGTTTTGTTGATTATTTCCTTCACTGTGCAGAAGCTTTTTATCTTGATGAGAATATTACTCAGTCATCAGAACGTGTATGGAACTAGAATGTATTATACTTAGCAAAATAAGTCCATCTGAGAAAGACAACTATCATACGATATCATTCATATGTGGAATTTAACATATGGGAAGGTGGGGAAGAGAAGGAAGGGAGACTCCTGACGATAGAGAAATAACTGAAGGTTGATGGAGGGATGTGGGTGAGAGATGGGCTACATGGGTAAGGGATATTAAGGAGGGCACTTGTGATGAGAACTGGGTATTGTATGTCAGTGATGAATCACTGAATTCTACTTCTGAAACAATATGTTAATTAACTAAATTTTAAATTAAAAAAAGAAAACAAGATCTTAAGAGCCCACTCATTTTGTCATGGTCCATTAAAAGGTTTTGACAACAGAGTGAGACATTATGTCTGACACCATCATTTTAAATGGCTGTATCATGGTCCTGTTGCTAGAAGAAATGGATCCTTTCTGTCTGAGAAGGAGGTGTCCCATTCAGGGCTCTTAGAGTCAAATCAGAGATAACACATGCCTGAATTAATTCTTTGTGCAAATCTCTAATCAGTGTCTTTGATTTCTAGAAGCATACCCCTTCCCCACCGAAATCAAAAGTGATGGCAGCTGAAATCATGGCCACAATCACCCTCAAGTAAAAGAGTGGAGGTCCTCTCACTACTGAAAAATGAGAGCACTTATCTCTAATGCACAACAAGTGCTCTAGTTTCAGGGCTTTGGTGAGATATTTTTGTTGGCTTGGTGGTTGAGAATGTACATCAAATCCATTGTCCTGTTTTCACATTTCTAATGATGAATAAGGCTGGGCATTCATCAAATGCAGCCATATCCAAAATGTAGCCACTGTTCTCAGTTTTGGGGTGACTCTACTGAACACACTTTCCCAGACATACCCAGGGGACACAGAGAGTCATCCATGTTCAGTCAGGAAACTTCACTTCTTGTGAAATCACTAAGCTGTTAGTGATGGGCTTCTAGCCAGTGGAACACAGAGTGATGTGAGATCAGTTTCAAAATTTCATGACACAATTTCTGTCACTTTCTTCTTACTTGCTTTCTCCTGTGTTTGTTCCATCTCTTTCTATGTCTGTCTACACCTCTCCATCTCTCTCTATCTATCCTTCCCTTCCCTCTCCCTTTCCCTCTCTCTCAACTCTCTGTCCCCATTGTCTACCTGTCTCTCCATTACCCTGGAAATGGGTAATCAAGCACTGAAGTTAGGGGCTACAAAATGAGAACCCTCTATAGGAAAGAAACAAAAAATTTCACATGTCAGAAGATTGAAACGGGCTCTCATTTCAATCTGAATTCTGACATTGCCCATGTGAGTGAGCTTGGGAATAATTTATCACCCTGTTGAGTCTCCACTGGGACCACAGCCCCGGCTTCATAGACACTTTGAGGCAGTGTCACACAGCTATACTCTGCCTGGATTCCTGTCCCACAAAAACTGTGAGCTCTTAAATATTTGTAGTTTTAAGATTCAAGGTATTTGGATAATGCTGTCAGAGAGGAATTGATAACTAACAGTCTACAAGGTCCCAGCATCTGGTCTATGCTCTCCCTCCTCCCTGCCTCTCCCCTCTCAGGATCACACAGCCACATTTTCTAACTTTCTAATGTTTTCTGGACAAACTGAGTTCTGTCTCATATTCTCTGAATGAGCAATAGCATCTCCCTGACACACTGAAGACATGTGCAGTGTGGTTTCTTCTTGTCACTGTGGCCCCAGCAAATGTCACCTCCGTGAGGCCTCTCACTGAGTCACCTCAGTGACTCCCCAGCCTTTCCTCACAGAATACTTGTTCTTTTCACAATTACAGTTCTTGCCCCTTTTTTTCACATGTCTTGTCTTTCATACCTTTGTTTATCTTCCCTCCAGACTGTGAAGACCTGACCGGCAGGGACCACTTTGTCCTTGTAAGTCTTGCACTTAGGCTCACCAGATACCCTAGCACAAGGTCAGTGTTTGGAGAAGTTACTGAATGAATAAATAGAAGGACCATGGAGCACTCCATATAGATTTTGACCAGCTTACTCTGTGGAGATAACTGCTAGTAATGGGAGATTCATGTTGTATCTGAGTCAGGGGAAATCCAGAATGACCTCTGTGTGGCCTGTCCCTCGTTCAGTTCCTGCAGAAAATCTCAGTGGGCACCACAAAAACAGGTGGCTGCCTGTTCCCTGGTGTCCAGCACTAGAACTGGAGCCACAGGCATGAAGACTACTAAACAAAATCAGCACTTTTATGTGGCTGACACGAAGGCAGTGGCCCTTTAAGGTGCCAGGGTAAAGCTCAGGATCTAGGAGATCCAGGGCTGTGCAGGGGACCTCAGGCTTCTGCCATTCCTCTTTCTCTGTCAATTCTTAGTGTATACTCTTTACTTATAAAGCTTTTTCATGCCAGCAAGGAAAATGACCCCCCTATTTCCAAATGAAGACCCTGGTGGAACAACAAGGACTGGTATTGTACTTGTACTCCAGACTCAGGGTACAGTGCTCTGACATGTCCTCCCTATCCCAAGTCCTCACCAACCCAAGTCCAAAAGGCTTCCAGCAACTATAAAGTATTTCTCTAGTATCTTAGAATACATAGAGTCATTGATGGAGAGCCAAAGCCAACTGACACTTTATGATTATGTGGAACTCTGGAGAAACCCACTGGTAACACAGCACTCTACAGGAGAACACTGAGGCATTTTCTTCTATAGCTATTGTATCAACTAAGGGTAATGAACTCACCATAATTCCAGGTACCCACAGAGTGGGACTGCAATATCATAGTCCTTTCCTCTGGAGGCTGGGCCAAGGATGGCCCTGGGTCCAGCAGAAACCTACCAACTTCAGAAATTACTTGCCCATCTTTGGGCCTTTGAATATGCAGCTATGAAAATGGATGCTGTTGCCCCAATGGCAGAGCTCACTCTAACCTCTTTCTCCTTTCTCTCTTGTCATTTCCCCAGTATCTGCTCTTTCTTGAACACACCATCAATACGTGTGTGCCAGTGCACGTGTGTGGAGTTGTACAGGAAATGGCCTCAAAAGGAGAGAAAATGGGCATTATTCTCCCATAATGTCAAGAGTATCTCATTTCTAAAGCAAACACGATGGGAAGGGTTTGAGCCATGGCCTAAAAAAGGCAGAGCCCAGCCTTATCCTCTGGATTCTTGACACCTCCTGTGATCTGGGCCAGTCCTAGCTCCCCGATCACAGCAGTCACCCCATTGTACAATGAGAGCTTGGACACATAACTACAAAAGTCAGTTCTCAAGAGGATGTAATGTCAGGCTCCATTAACACTGGATGTCAGGTGGGGAGTGCTCAGCCATAGATCATACTAAGCATACCAGTTTACTTTATATAGGCATAAAAACCTGCATAAAACAGGCAAATGTTTGGAGCCAATGAAGAAAAATCAGGTCTGTGTCCACCACCAGGTACGCAAGACATCACTCTCCCAACAGTGCATGAGTGTACTGCCTGTTTTATGAGGCATGGAAATGTAGCAAAGACTCTGCTCAAAAGGTAGGTCTTAAGCAACCACCCCACCCCACTACCACTGTGCCTAGTATAGAGGGCATAGTTATCAACCAGGCAGAAGCACTATAACTCAGAATTATAGACTCTACTTCCACACGTCCCTCTGCTACTAAGCATAGAGATCTATCCTTCAGAAGGACATAGATCCTTTCCAAAGTCACACAATGTTCCAATGGTAAAGTTCTTGCTTTGGTGAGGGTTAGATTTGGGCACGTGTAGTAGATGTCAAAGTAACAGTGGCACAAACAGAATAGAGATGTGTTTCTTGGAAAGATGGATCAGGACCAGGGGAAGATGGCGGTGTAGGAGGATGCTGGGCTCACCGCGTCCTGCTGGTCACTTAGATTCCACCTACACCTGCCGAAATAACCCAGAAAACCGCCAGAAGACTAGCAGAACGGAGCCTCCGGAGCTAAGTGCAGACGAGAGGCCCACAGAAGAGGGTAGGAAGGGCGGCGAGGAGGTGTGCGCTACATGGACTGGCGGGAGGGAGCTGGGGCAGAGGGGTGGCCTGCCGGCCAAGCAGAGCCCCTGAGTCTGGCTGGCAAAAGCAGAGGGGCCGGACAGAGTGTGTTCTGACAGCCAATGGGACTTAATATCTGGAAGGTTATAAGCTAACAGCTGTGCTTGGAGAGCGGGAGGGCTGGAGGACAATGGGAGGGAGAGTTGTTGAGCCCCGGAAGACAGAGCTCAGCTTGGCGGGGAACAAAGGTACTCACCAGCGCCATCTCCCTCGCCCATCCCCCAGCCAAAATCCCAAAGGTAACCGGTTCCTGCCAGGGAACTTGCTTGCACCGTGCAAACACCCAACACTGTGCTTCTGCGGATCCCTCCCTCCGGGGGTGGGCCTGACTCCCTCCTGCTGCCACAGGGCCCCTCCCAAAGCGGATCACTGAAGGAGAAGCGAGCTAAGCCTACCCCTCCTGCCACCGTGCACCTTGCCGATCCACCCCAGGTAATACGTCAGATCCCCAGCACCACAAGCCTGGCAGTGTGCAAGTAGCCCAGATGGGCCACGCCACCCCACAGTGAATCCTGCACCTAGGAGAGGGGAAGAGAAGGTACACACCAGTCTGACTGTGGCCCCAGCGGGTGCTGGGGGCAGACATCAGGTCTGACTGCGGCCCCGCTCACCAACTCCAGTTATTCAAAACAGCACAGGGGAAGTGCCCTGCAGGTCTGCACCACTCCAGGGACTATCCAAAATGACCAAACGGAAGAATTCCCCTCAAAAGAATCTCCAGGAAATAACAACAGCTAACGAACTGATCAAAAAGGATTTAAACAATATAACAGAAAGTGAATTTAGAATAATAGTCATAAAATTAATCGCTGGGCTTGAAACCAATATAGAGGACAGCAGAGAATCTATTGCTACAGAGATCAAGGGACTAAGGAATAGTCAGGAGGAACTAAAAAAAATTCTATAAACGAGCTGCAAAATAAAATGGAAACGACCACGGCTTGGATTGAAGAGGCAGAGGAGAGAATAGGTGAACTAGAAGATAAAATTATGGAAAAAGAGGAAGCAGAGAAAAAGAGAGATAAAAAAAATCCAGGAGTATGAGGGGAAAATTAGAGAACTAAGTGATGCACTAAAGAGAAATAATCTACGCATAATTGGTATTCCAGAGGAGGAAGAGAGAGGGAAAGGTGCTGAAGGTGTACTTGAAGAAATAATAGCTGAGAACTTCCCGGATCTGGGGAAGGAAAAAGGCATTGAAATCCAAGAGGCACAGAGAACTCCCTTCAGATGTAACTTGGATCGATCTTCTGCATGACATATCATAGTGAAACTGGCAAAATACAAGGATAAAGAGAAAATTCTAAAAGCAGCGAGGGATAAACGTGCCCTAACATATAAAGGGAGACCTATAAGACTCGTGACTGATCTCTCTTCTGAAACTTGGCAGGCCAGAAAGGAATGGCAGGAGATCTTCAATGTGATGAACAGAAAAAAATATGCAGCCGAGAATCCTTTATCCAGCAAATCTGTCATTTAGAATAGAAGGAGAGATAAAGGTCTTCCCAAACAAACAAAAACTGAAGGAATTCGTCACCACTAAACCAGCCCTACAAGAGATCCTAAGGGGGACCCTGTGAGACAAAGTACCAGAGACATCGCTACAAGCATAAAACATACAGACATCACAATGACGCTAAACCCGTATCTTTCTATAATAACACTGAATGTAAATGGACTAAATGCTCCAACCAAAAGACATAGGGTATCAGAATGTATAAAAAAACAAGACCCATCTATTTGCTGTCTACAAGAGACTCATTTTAGACCTGAGGACACCTTTAGATTGAGAGTGAGGGGATGGAGGACTATTTATCATGCTACTGGAAGTCAAAAGAAAGCTGGAGTAGGTATATTTATATCAGACAAACTAGACTTTAAATTAAAGGCTGTAACAAGAGATGAAGAAGGGCATTATATAATAATTACAAGGTCTATCCATCAGGAAGAGCTAGCAATTATAAATGTCTATGCGCCAAATACGGGAGCCCACAAATATATAAAACAATTACTCATAAACATAAGCAAGCTTTTTGATAAGAATGTGGTAATTGTAGGGGACTTTAACATTCCACTTACAGAAATGGATAGATCATCTAGACACACGGTCAATAAAGAAACAAGGGCCCTGAATGATACATTGGATCAGATGGACTTGACAGGTATATTTAGAACTCTGCATCCCAAAGCAACAGAATATACTTTCTTCTCGAGTGCACATGGAACATTCTCCAAGAGAGATCACATACTGGGTCACAAAACAGCCCTTCATAAGTATACAAGAATTGAGATCATACCATGCATACTTTCAGACCACAATGCTATGAAGCTTGAAATAACCACAGGAGAAAGTCTGGAAAACCTCCAAAAGCATGGAGGTTAAAGAACACCCTACTAAAGAATGAGTAGGTCAACCAGGCAATTAGAGAAGAAATTAAAAAATATATGGAAACAAACGAAAATGAAAATACAACAATCCAAACACTTTGGGTTGCAGCGAAGGCAGTCCTGAGAGGAAAATACATTGCAATCCAGGCCTATCTCAAGAAACAAGAAACATCCCAAATACAAAATCTAACAGCACACCCAAAGGAAATAGAAGCAGAACAGCAAAGACAGCCTAAACCCAGCAGAAGAAGAGAAATAATAAAGATCAGGGCAGAAATAAACAATATAGAGTCTAAAAAAACTGTAGAGCAGATCAACGAAACCAAGAGTTGGTTTTTTGAAAAAATAAACAAAATTGATAAACCTCTAGCCAGGCTTCTCAAAAAGAAAAGGGAGATGACCCAAATAGATAAAATCATGAATGAAAATGGAATTATTACAACCAATCCCTCAGAGATACAAGCAATTATCAGGGAGTACTATGAAAAATTATATGCCAACACACTGGACAACCTGGAAGAAATGGACAAATTCCTAAACACCCACACACTTCCAAAACTCAATCAGGAAGAAATAGAAAGCTTGAACAGACCCATAACCAGCGAAGAAATTGAATCGGTTATCAAAACTCTCCCAACAAATAAGAGTCCAGGACTAGATGGCTTCCCAGGGGAGTTCTACCAGACGTTTAAAGCAGAGATAATACCTATCTTTCTCAAGCTATTCCAAAAATAGAAAGGGAAGGAAAACTTCCAGACTCATTCTATGAAGCCAGTATTACTTTGATTCCTAAACCAGACAGAGACCCAGTAAAAAAAGAGAACTACAGGCCAATATCCCTGATGAATATGGATGCAAAAATTCTCAATAAGATACTAGCAAATCGAATTCAACAGCATATAAAAAGAATTATTCACCATGATCAAGTAGGATTCATTCCTGGGATGCAGGGCTGGTACGACATTCGGAAATCAATCAACGTGATACATCACATTAATAAAAGAAAAGATGAGAACCATATGACCCTGTCAATGGATGCAGAAAAGGCATTTGACAAAATTCCGCACCCTTTCTTAATAAAAACCCTTCAGAAAGTCGGGATAGAAGGAACATAGTTAAAGATCATAAAAGCCATTTATGAAAAGCCCACAGCTAACATCATCCTCAATGGGGAAAAACTGAGAGCTTTTTCCCTGAGATCAGGAACACGACAGGGATGTCCACTCTCACCGCTGTTGTTGAGCACAGTGTTGGAAGTCCTAGCATCAGCAATCAGACAACAAAAGGAAATCAAAGGCCTCAAAATCGGCAAAGATGAAGTCAAGCTTTCACTTTTTGCAGATGACATGATTGAAAAGAACAATCCAAATAGTTTAAAGCTGAGTTCTCTCTTCCCGTATTGTGGATCTTTGACAAGAAATACAATTGCTGAGAAGTCTGTTTTGCTTGCTGTTGCTATGAGCATTGTGAGACCTTTCCTGGATGTAACCCGCCGTGTAGTAAAATGGGTTGTAAATCTCCCTAAATGAATGTAGTCTGATATGTAATGAAATGAGTAACTATAGTAATTGTACACAAACTAACTGGCGTCCTTCGCTTCTGTAATCTTGCTTGCTTAACACATTCCTCCCCTTCCCCCTTTTTCTCCTCCCACCACAAGTAACGGACAAAGCCTTGTCGCCGAAGGACAGACAAAGGACGCCCAATCAGAAAACCACAAATGTCCTTACCTTAGAATTTACCAATCAGGACCCTCACTCACCTATGCTGTTTGTCCCTGTCTATAAAAACCCTATACCAACTCTGATCGAGGCCTCTTAGCGTCACCGGCAACGAGTGCGCAGAGGTCCAGGTTCGAACCTGCAATAAACGCTCCTTGCCGCTTGGCTTTGACTCACGACTCTGGTGGTCTTTTGTGGGAGGTTTTGGAACTTCGGGCATTACATTTGGAGGTTCCACCGAGATCTCCCCCGAGCCCACCAGACTTCTGGTCAATGGGTCGTATCTGATTCCGATCGGTAAGTAAGCCGGCTCTAACGTTCTTCCTTTTCTCTCTGATCTGTGCTTCTTCTCTGGAGAACCGGTTCTGTCTGGAAGCTGGTGTGACCCTGGCGGACGCGCTATAGGGCACCCGGCCGGGGTCAGTTGGAGACGTCCACTGACATCTGGGGGCCTTCTTGGCCCATCTGGGGACCTGCTTGGGCCATCTGGGGGCCTTCTTGGCCCATCTGGGGGCCTGCTTGGCCCATCTGGGGACCTGCTTGGTCCATCTGGGGGCCTTCTTGGCCCATCTGGGGACCTGCTTGGTCCATCTGGGGACCTGCTTGGTCCATCTGGGGGCCTTTTTTGGCCCATCAGGATTCTTTTCTGTGGGCTTCTTACGCCCAATGCGCCTGCGAACTAAATACTTTCATTTTCTCTATGAACTTCCAGAGTGCTAAGAAATATCTCTAGGCGTCTAAAAAAGGATAAACCATCTAGGCATGCCAATTGTTACCGGTATTTTGATGTGATGTATGTCTGTGTGTCTGTCTGTTGAATGGAATGATTGTTGGGAGTCAGGGGCACGCGCCTGACTTACCCTATGTGTAGTCCCACAGCATAAGCTACGGGATTCGAGTGGGCTCTAACCCGATTTCCGCGGTGATCCTCATACGGCTTAAGGCGGTAAAAAATTTTTTTGATCCGAGCAGGGGGTTTATACCTGCCCGCCCATGCTAAGAGGCACCTAAGTTCCCGCGAGGGACGCGGACGGGCGAGTACGCGAGTGCTTCTTTGTCAGTCTAAAGAGTGCTTCTTTGTCAGTCTAAATGTATTGTCACCCCTGGGCCCTTGTAATTACCGCCGTCCTAGCCATAACCCTTTCTGTTGGGCTGGCCGAGACGGCACCAGAAAGTTGGAACCGCTGCGAAAGATTTTTGTTAGTTCTTGTTTTTCTTTCATGGGTCGGATGTTTTATTGGAATTAAGTGTTTTCTCGGCTGATCAGAATTAATTATTCCATCCTTTGTTTCTCTCTCCTCCTTTCTCAGCTCCCTGCGGCTTTCCTTCTCGCCCCCGGGCCAGCGGCACCCCCCTTCTCCTCTCCTCTTCCTCAGAATCATAATATGGGCCAAACGCAGAGCACCTCTCTCTCCCTCCTTTTCGCCAACTTCAGGGACGTAAAAGCTAGAGGACACAGCTTAAGCCTAGACATTCACAAAAGGAAGTTGATTACCTATTGCCGCTCTGAATGGCCCACCTTTGGGGTTAATTGGCCTCTTCCTTAATAGCAGAGTCATGCCAAATCCTAGCGGCTAAATCTATCAACCCTCCCAAGCCGCCAACTCCAGCTGCACCCTTTGTTCTCCCCGACAACCAAGATTTACCTTTCCTTGACCCTCCCCCTTACCAGGTTCCTCCTCGCACTCTGCAAGCTGCCCCTATCCCTGCTGCGCCGGCAGAGCCTCCCGTAGCCCTACCCATAGGAGAACTGGAGAATAGGGAGGCTCAACCCGCGCCCATGCTTAGTGGAGGCGAAGTCCAAGGGCCGGCTGGACATACCCGTAGGCGGGCCCCACGTGAGCCAGGACTCCGCCTTCCTGACTCCACCGTAGCTTAACCCTTACGGGAAATAGGGCCTCCCGATGATACGGGGAATCCCCGACTTCAATACTGGCCCTTCTCTACTAGCGACCTATATAACTGGAAGACCCAGAATGCCCGATTTTCTGACAACCCTAAAGATTTAATAAGTCTCTTAGACAGCGTTATGTTTACTCACCAACCCACCTGGGATGATTGTCAGCAGCTCCTCCGAATCCTGTTCACCACCGAGGAGTGAGAACGAATTCAATTGGAGGCAAGAAAGCTGGTTCCTGGAGATGACGGCCAACCCACTGCTAACCTTGATCTCATTAATGCAGCTTTTCCCTTGACCCGACCCCCACAGGATAGCTGGGACTACAACACGACAGAAGGTAGGGGACCGCTGCGCATTTATCGCCAGACTCTAATGGCGGGTCTCCGGGCTGCTGCACGCAAGCCCACTAATTTGGCAAAAGTGTATTCAATAATACAAGGTAAGACAGAGAGCCCTGCCGCTTATTTAGAAAGATTAATGGAAACCTTCAGACAGTATACCCCCATGAACCCCGAGGCCCCCGAAAATCAAGCTGCTGTTGTAATGACCTTTGTAAACCAAGCAGCCACTGATATTAAAAAGAAACTCCAGAAGCTAGAGGACCTGGAGGGAAAACAGATTCAGGACCTACTCCGCATTGCCCAGCGTGTCTATAATAATAGAGAGACTCCAGAGGACAGGCAACTTAAAGCCACAGAGAAAATGACCAAAGTCCTGGCTACTGTTGTCCAAAAGCCCCTGGATAAACACAAGCCCCTAGATAAGGACCAATGCGCCTATTGCAAAGAAAAAGGCCACTGGGCCCGAGAATGCCCTAAAAAGAAAAAGCCACATCATGGTCAAAAACCGTGGCAGCCAAAAACTACACCTGCCCTCTTCACTCAAGATGCAGAATAGGGGGGACGGGGTTCAGATCCCCTCCCCGAACCTAGGGTAACGCTACAAGTGGAGGGGAACCCAGTTCAATTCTTAGTCGACACAGGGGCACAACATTCGGTCTTGATCAGACCCCATGGAAAAATTTCTGAAAAATCTGCCTGGGTCCAAGGGGCTACTGGAATAAAAAAATATCCCTGGACCACCCAAAGAACTGTGGACCTAGGAAATGGGAAGGTCACTCATTCCTTCCTAGTCATCCCTGACAGCCCGTGCCCCTTATTAGGAAGAGACTTACTCACTAAAATGGGGGCCCAGATTCATTTTACGCCAGGGGGCCCCCAAGTGACTGGCCCTCACAACCAACCCATTACCATACTTACTCTAAGATTAGAAGATGAATATCGACTCCATCAGGGGCCACCCTCACAAAATCAAAACATAGAGCCCTGGCTCCAACAGTTTCCAGAAGCATGGGCTGAAACCGGGGGTATGGGGTTGGCTAAACATCGCCCAGCTCTATTCATAGAGCTGAAGCCGGGGGCAGATCCAGTTCGGGTCCGACAATACCCGATGTCAATGGAGGCCAAAAATGGCATCACACCACATATCCGTCGCCTCCTAGACTTAGGCATCTTGCGTCCCTGCCATTCAGCCTGGAACACCCCCCTGCTGCCTGTACGAAAACCTAACAGTGCAGACTACCGTCCGGTACAAGATCTGAGAGAAGTTAACCGCCGAGTCATGGACATACACCCAACAGTACCCAACCCCTATACCCTCCTAAGTGCCCTCAGCCCAGAAAGACAATGGTATACTGTCCTTGATTTAAAAGATGCTTTTTTCAGCCTGCCTCTGGCCCCCAAAAGCCAAGAGCTCTTCGCCTTCGAGTGGTCCGACCATGAGAGAGGCATAAATGGGCAACTCACCTGGACCCGGCTCCCCCAAGGATTTAAAAACTCACCCACCTTGTTCGATGAGGCACTTCACGAGGATCTGGGTGAGTACCGGAATCAAAACCCCGAAGTGACTCTCTTGCAGTACGTTGACGATCTTTTAATCGCCGCTGAGACTGCCAAAGCTTGCTTGCAAGGCACCAAAAATCTCCTCCGGACACTTGGTGCCCTGGGGTACTGGGCTTCAGCAAAGAAAGCCCAAATTTGCAGATCCGAGGTAACCTACTTGGGGTATCTGTTAAGGGAAGGCCAACGATGGCTCACTGATACACGGAAGGAAACCGTTCTCCGCATCCCCCGACCCACGACCCGAAGACAGGTAAGAGAGTTCCTAGGATCGGCCAGGTTCTGACGCTTGTGGATACCTCGGTTCGCCGAGATGGCTAAGCCTCTTTACTCGGTCACCCGAGAGCAGGCGCCCTTTGAGTGGACAGAGGAAACTGAGCAGGCTTTCCAACAAATTAAACTCGCCCTGTTGTCGGCACCAGCCTTAGGGCTCCCCGATGTCTCCAAACCCTTTCATCTCTTCGTAGATGAAAATAAAGGGGTAGCCAAAGCAGTGCTGACGCAACTCCTTGGCCCATGGCCCAGGCCCATTGCCTATCTTTCAAAAAGACTGGACCCAGTAGCGGCTGGCTGGCCCCCTTGCCTCCGTATGATCGCTGCTACAGCTCTAATGGTAAAGGATGCTGATAAGTTAACTATGGGACAAGAGTTACATATCACAACCCCTCATGCCATCGAGGGAGTCCTCAAACAACCTCCTGACCGATGGATTAGTAACGCCCGACTGGTTCACTACCAGGGACTATTATTAAATCCCCTCAGAATCATTTATGCTCCCACCCGAACACTAAACCCTGCCTCCCTGTTACCAGACCCGGACTTGGATACCCCTCTCCATGACTGCACTGAGATATTGGCACAGGTTCATGGAGCTCGGGAAGATTTACAGGATCATCCGCTGCCAGACGCCAAAGTTACCTGGTTCACTGACGGCAGCAGCTTTATACATCAGGGTCAAAGGTACGCGGGGGCAGCAGTCACAACTGAAACTGAGACTGTTTGGGCAGAGCCTTTGCCAGCTGGCACCTCTGCCCCACGGGCTGAACTTGTGGCCTTAACCAAGGCACTGACTTTGGGAAAAGACAAGAGACTAAACGTGTACACCGATAGCAGATATGCTTTTGCTACGGCCCACATACATGGAGCTATATACAGAGAGAGGGGACTGTTAACTGCAGAGGGGAAAACCATCAAAAACAAAGAAGAAATATTGGCTCTTTTAAAGGCGCTCTGGCTGCCTAAACGACTAGCCATCATACATTGCCCAGGCCACCAAAAACCGATCACACCAGTGGCCAGAGGAAATAATTTGGCTGACCAGGTGGCCCGAGAGGTGGCCTTACAGGTGGACTGTGCTTTAATGACCACCCTACCAGACCCCGGTCCAGCTAGTTTACCACAAAGTCCCACCTACACTAAAAAAGACCTAGACTGGATCCAAAAATTGCCTATGACTCAGTGCCTTAACGGATGGTGGAGAGCAGCGGACTGTAGCATAATCCTCCCAGAGGAAATGGGAAATAAAGTCTTATCCAAAATGCACCGAGCCACTCATATGGGCACAAGAAAAATGCAAGACTTAATAAGACATGCTAGGATCACCATTAAAAACTCTAGGACAAAAATTGAGCAGATAGTTACTAGCTGTAAAGCTTGCCAACTAACTAACGCCACCAACCACGGGAAAAACCCTGGCTCCAGAACTCGCGGAACCAGGCCGGGAGCCTATTGGGAAGTAGACTTCACCGAGGTAAAGCCTGGAAAATATGGATACAAATATTTGCTAGTGTTTATAGATACCTTTTCAGGATGGACAGAGGCCTTCCCCACCAAGCATGAGACTGCGCAGGTAGTAGCAAAGAAAATGTTGGAAGACATCATGCCCAGGTACGGATTCCCTACCCTAATAGGATCAGACAACGGACCAGCATTCATTTCAAAGGTAATACAAGGGATAGCGCAGTTTATTGGGGCCGATTGGAAACTACATTGTGCATATAGACCCCAAAGTTCAGGACAGGTAGAAAGAATGAATAGAACCCTAAAAGAGACCCTAACCAAATTGACCATGGAGACTGGCGCTAACTGGGTAGTCTTACTCCCCTACGCTCTGTTCAGGGTACGAAACTCCCCTTATAAACTTGGATTAACCCCCTTTGAAATCATGTATGGAGTGCCCCCCCTTATAATTCCCAACCTACAGTCTAATGTGTTAACTGAATTTGATGATCATGAACTTCTTATTTCCCTGAGGGAACTCCAGCACACCCACCAGGAAGTTTGGCCCAGATTGAGAGCTATTTATAAGAACGGGCCCCCTCCTGAGCTGCATCACTACCGACCCGGAGATTGGGTATACGTGCAGAGACACCAGCAAGAGACCCTCCAACCACGGTGGAAGGGACCCTACATTGTGATCCTAACCACACCCACTGCCCTCAAAGTCGACGGGATTGCTACCTGGATCCATTACACCCACACCCGACCAGCTGATCCCTTTGCGGTTCAAAAAGACTTCGTGCCGGAAGCCAACACCGCCTGGACGGTTGACCAGAGTAAGACCCATCCTTTAAAATTGACTCTGCGTCGAAAACCTGACCCCGAAAACCGGCTAAGACCAAAGGCCTGGGTGTCCCATACCAAGACTGTTGCAGCAGCTCCGGACCCACAATGATCGGAGGAACACTCATTAGCATGCTCCTGCTCACCTCCTACGGACTGATAAGTATTGAGCAACCCCCATATACCCTATACTTTAACTTGGGAGGTTTCTAATTGGGAAACCCATGAAGTCTATAATACCACCACAAAACCAGATACCCCCTTAAATTCTTGGTGGCCCGACCTATTTTTCAACCTAGAGGATGTAGCTGTCTCCATGGGATTACTCCCCGGCATACCTGGAGAACGAGGATCTCTAAGCCAGAAGGGATTCTATGCATGCCCAGGGTTCGGACAGAACGCTAACACCACATGTGGAGGAATTTTAAAGTACTACTGTAAGTCCTGGAGTTGCATCACTTCCAATGATGGGAACTCCAAATGGAAAGTAAACCCCCATTATATTGACATGACATTTGCTAGCCCCTGCCCCAAACGCAAGCTAGCAGGTCAATATTTTGGAACAGGTCCCTGTAACCTTATCCGCATTAAATTTCTAGAAGACGGGAAAAAAGATACTAGATGGACCACTGGGCTTAATTGGGGAATCTATTTATATCGGGGACCACCCTACTATGCAACTATTATTCAGATAAAACTAAAGGTACAACCCAAGGTTCCACCAGTGTTAGTAGGACCGAATCCAGTAATAAGGGCCACAAGTGAGCCTACTACTACTCCAGGGCCCACTAGTAAGCCTACTGACCCCACGGGCAAGGGTACTAGTTCTTCGACCACTCAGGTGACCCCGAAAAAACCCCAAAAAATTCAAATCCCATTCAAAGATGACCCCTTATGGGTAATGATAAATACCACTTATAAGGCCTTAAACCATACTAAACCCAATGAAACAGAAGCTTGTTGGCTGTGTTATTCCATAAAACCTCCATTTTACGAGTCAGTAGCAATAATAGGAAATTATAGCACTGCAAACAACTCAGACGCCTGCAGTTGGGGACAGAGAAAACCCGGCCTCACACTACCAGTACTTACGGGAAATGGGACATGCATAGGAACAGTGCCAACAAAATATAGCCACTTATGCATAAGTAACAGGAATATATTCAATACTTCAGAAAACTGGATTATTCCACCAAAAAACTCATGGTGGCTCTGTTCTCATGCGGGATTAACCCCTTGCCTCTATAAGGACATGTTCAATCAGTCAGAATTCTGTGTAATGGTAATTGTGTTCCCAAAAATCATATACCACACAGCTGAGTATGTAGACCAGATGTGGATAGCACCTAAAAAAGTGACTAAAAGAGAACTCATTACTGCAGGGGCTCTAACTCTGGCAACCATATTTGGACTCGGGGCCATCGGAACCGGGACAGGGATCTCGGCCTTAACTATACAAAACAAGGGATTTAGTATACTTAGAGAAGCGGTTGACAAAGATATAGAAAGAATAGAAACTGCCATCACTTCGCTTGAAAAGTCCCTAACCTCCCTCTCGGAAGTAGTTTTACAAAACAGGAGAGGATTAGACCTGCTGTTCCTACAGCAGGGTGGTCTCTGTGCAGCACTAGGAGAGGAATGTTGTTTCTATGCTGACCACACAGGAATAGTAAGAGATTCTATGGCCAAGGTCCAAGAAGGGCTAATTAAACGAAAAAAGGAAAGAGAGCAAGAGGCTGGATGGTTTGAATCCTGGTTCAGTGCGTCCCCATGGTTAACTACCCTGCTCTCCGCCTTACTCGGGCCTCTGGCCATCCTACTTCTCGCTCTCACATTCGGCCCCTGCATCATAAACAAAATTATTAAGTTTGTCCAAGACAGGTTCAATGATGTACAATTAATGGTCTTACGAACTCAATACCAACCGCTCGAGACATTACAAATAGAAAACTGAAGATCCAAGATTGGCTCTTTAGGCACAAGAAAAAGGGGGGAATGAAAAGAACAATCCAAATAGTTTAAAGCTGAGTTCTCTCTTCCCGTATTGTGGATCTTTGACAAGAAATACAATTGCTGAGAAGTCTGTTTTGCTTGCTGTTGCTATGAGCATTGTGAGACCTTTCCTGGATGTAACCCGCCGTGTAGTAAAATGGGTTGTAAATCTCCCTAAATGAATGTAGTCTGATATGTAATGAAATGAGTAACCGTAGTAATTGTACACAAACTAACTGGCATCCTTCGCTTCTGTAATCTTGCTTGCTTAACACATTCCTCCCCTTCCCCCTTTTTCTCCTCCCACCACAAGTAACGGACAAAGCCTTGTCGCCGAAGGACAGACAAAGGACGCCCAATCAGAAAACCACAAATGTCCTTACCTTAGAATTTACCAATCAGGACCCTCACTCACCTATGCTGTTTGTCCCTGTCTATAAAAACCCTATACCAACTCTGATCGAGGCCTCTTAGCGTCACCGGCAACGAGTGCGCAGAGGTCCAGGTTCGAACCTGCAATAAACGCCCCTTGCCGCTTGGCTTTGACTCACGACTCTGGTGGTCTTTTGTGGGAGGTTTTGGAACTTGGGGCATTACAATGATATTATACATGGAAATTCCGATAGACTCCACCAAAAGTCTGCTAGAACTGATACATGAATTCAGCAAAGTTGCAGGATACAAAATCAATGTACACAAATCAGTTGCATTCTTGTACACTAATAATGAAGCAACAGAAAGAGAATAAAGAAACTGATCCCATTAACAATTGCACCAAGAAGCATAAAATAACTAGGGATAAATCTAACCAAAGATGTAAAAGATCTGTATGCTGAAAACTATAGAAAGCTTATGAAGGAAATTGAAGAAGATATAAAGAAATGGAAAAACATTCCGTGCTCATGGATTGGAAGAATAAATCTTGTCAAAATGTCAATACTACCCAAAGCTATCTACACATTCAATGCAATCCCAATCAAAATTGCACCAGCATTCTGCTCGAAGCTAGAACAAGCAATCCTAAAATTCATATGGAACCACAAAAGGCCCCAAATAGCCAAAGTAATTTTGAAGAAGAAGACCAAAGCAGGAGGCATCAGAATCCCAGACTTTAGCCTCTACTACAAAGGTGTAACCATCAAGACAGCATGGTATTGGCACAAAAACAGACACATAGACCAATGGAATAGGATAGAAACCCCAGAACTAGACCCACAAACGTATGGCCAACTAATCTTTGACAAAGCAGGGAAGAACATCCAATGGAAAAAAGACAGTCTCTTTAACAAATGGTGCTGGGAGAACTGGACAGCAACATGCAGAAGATTGAAACTAGACCACTTTTTCACACCATTCACAAAAATAAACTCAAAATGGATAAAGGACCTGAATGTGACACAGGAAATCATCAAAACCCTAGAGAAGAAAGCAGGAAAAGACCTCTCTGACCTCAGCCGTAGCAATCTCTTACTTGACACATCCCCAAAGGCAAGGGAATTAAAAGCAAAAATGAACTACTGGGACCTTATGAAGATAAAAAGCTTCTGCACAGCAAAGGAAACAACCAACAAAACTAAAAGGCAACCAACGGAATGGGAAAAGATATTTGCAAATGACATATTGGACAAAGGACTAGAATTCAAAATCTATAAAGAGCTCACCAAACTCGAAAAACAAGAACCCAGTAAAGAAATGGGCAGAAAACACGAATAGACACTTCTCTAAAGAAGACATCTGGATGGCCAACAGGCACATGAAAAGATGCTCGACGTCGCTCCTCATCAGGGAAATACAAATTCAAAACCACACTCAGATATCACCTCATGCCAGTCAGAGTGGCCAAAATGAACAAATCAGGAGACTATAGATGCTGGAGAGGATGTGGAGAAATGGGAACCCTCTTGCACTGTTGGTGGGAATGCAAATTGGTGCAGCCGCTCTGGAAAGCAGTGTGGAGGTTCCTCAAAAAATTAAAAATAGACCTACCCTATGACCCAGCAGCAGCACTGCTAGGAATTTACCCAAGGGATACAGGAGTACTGATGCATAGAGGCACTTGTACCCCAATGTTTATAGCAGCACTCTCAACAATAGCCAAATTATGGAAAGAGCCTAAATGTCCATCAACTGATGAATGGATAAAGAAATTGTGGTTTATATACACAATGGAGTACTACGTGGCAATGAGAAAGAATGAAATATGGCCCTTTGTAGCAACGTGGATGGAACTGGAGAGTGTTATGCTAAGTGAAATAAGCCATACAGAGAAAGATAGATACCATATGTTTTCACTCTTATGTGGATTCTGAGAAAGTTAACAGGAACCCATGGGGGAGGGGCAGGAAAAAAAAAGAGGTTAGAGTGGGAGAGAGCCAAAGCATAAGAGACTCTTAAAAACTGGGAAAAAACTGGGGGTTGATGGGGGGTGCGAGGGAGGGGGGGTGGGTGATGGGTATTGAGGAGGGCACTTTTGGAATGAGCACTGGGTGTTGTATGGAAACCAATTTGACAATAAATTTCATATATTGAAAAAAAAAGAGATGTGTTTCTTTTTCATATAAATGAAACTTGAACGTGGCTAGTCTATAACCTATTATGGATTGACTGCCATGGGAAATCACATATCATTGATCACCCTGCTCTAACATTGTAGTATATGATTTTCTTTTTTAAAACTTAAAAAAGCAGAATCTATACTTAATGCATTATGGTGTGGATAGAACAACAAGTCATTTACATAACAATTTATTGGTCTTGAAAAAATTTTCATTAATTATAAAATAAATTCACATAAACTAGAACTGGTAGGTTGAAGTATAATTTTGTAAGTTAATCAAGTAATTTAAATATTTTATTATTTTCCCTGAAAAACACTTTATCCACAAACATCCTATGTTTGTATATTTCTGATTTCCATGTTTATTAAGCACAGCATCAAAACAAAATTGTCCATGTGTGTGAACAAAGTTCTTCAAGGTAAAATATCTGAGTCAGGATAGCAGGGTCAAAATGGAGGTGTAAAAATAGCAAGATCATATCATCTGCTCATTTTTTCCCCAAATTTTTATTTAAATTCTCATTAGTTAACATACAGTGAATTGTTGGATTTAGGTAAGTGAGGATTCCTCACTTACAGACAACACCCAGTGCTCATCATAACAAGTTCTCTCCTCAATAACTATCACCCATCCACCTAGAATCCACCTAGATAAACAAATAAATGAGTTGATTCCATTTGCAATTGCACCAAAAACCATAAGATATTTAGAAATCAAACTAACCAAAGATGTATAAGATCTGTACTCTGAAAACTTATGAAGAAAATGGAAGAGGACACAAAGAAGTGGGAAAACTTCCCATGCTCATGGTTTGGAAGTAAAAACATTGTTAAAATGTACCAAAACAATCTACACATTTAATGCAATCCCTATCAAAATACCACCAGCACCTTTCAGAGAGATAGAACAAACAATCCTAAAATTTCTATGGAATCACAAAAGACCCCAAAGAGCCAAAGTAATTCTGAAAAGCAAAAGCAAAGCTGGAGGCATCATTGTTGAACATATTCCAAAGAGCACTTAAAAAAAATAAAGAAAAAGGCACAAAATGCCTTACGATTTATTGTGACTGACTCACTTATTCCAAGAATGCTTGTTTTGTCTCTATGCTTATAGTTCAGCACGGATAGAATGAAATCAAATGTTTGCTACTCAAATATTTAGAATAAATAAAGAAAAACAGGGTAGCAGAATGTGTTATCATGAAGTTTCCATGTTTCTTCAGACACTTTCTAATCAGAAGTGTTTCAAAATATTTAAACTCATCATTCCTAGGTGATAATTAGGAGAATTTGACACATTCCAGGTATGACAACTGACAAACTGTCTTTCAAGTGAATTTAGATATTTCTATATTTGTGTCAAATATCAGTTACCTGTTTGGAGATCACACAGAATTACTCAAAGCTCAACCTCGGGAAGGCTTCCCACTTTAGGCAAATATGTTATGATAATGTCCATATAGCCAAGGACATAGAAACAAAGTGTGATGTGTCCTATGTGTTTAATCAAATCCAAAGAAAGCTATCATTCTCAAAGCAATCAGGTTAGCTTTTCAATAGAGTAGAGAATATAAAAACCAAATGCACTTCAAGGCAGGTGGTGCTGGAAATAACCCACCTCAGTTAAGGGGCAAGAAGAGACTGAGATCAGGTGTGAGAGTCAGGAATGACTGGTCTGCCCTCAGACAGTGACAAGAAACTCTAGGTGAGCGTCCGCTCTGGTGGTGTACTACCACACAGCAATTAATTTTTGATATTAGGGAAGAAAGATTGTCCTTATGTTACTGAGAACTCAGTACTTGGCAGAATTGTGTTGGCCTAGATGGTTGCTCCCTGCTCTCTACCAATCTCCTGGAGTGCCTGAGCTTCCTCCATTCTGAGATACTAATGGTTTGTCCATGCAAAGTCCTTAATTGAAGAGGTGAGGATAGAAAAAACAAACTCAATAACTAAAAGACCAGAGCCCATTTCCACAGACTTGTGTGTCAGCCAGAAGCCAAGAGCCCCCAAATCACCACTGCTATATCACTGAAGGAAAGGAATGGAAAATAGTGATCGCCCTCTTGCACACCGTGCTCCTAAGTGTAGCTAATGGATGTTCCCCTTAGACCTGGCCCACTGATGTTGCTGTTGACACCAACCCTGCCTAGGAAAAAGTGCCAGTGACTTCATTTGAAGCTTAATACCATTTTCATCTGAGATGAAGACATTTGGGCCTCAGTGCATCCCTTCAGAGTCCCTTTCTCTTTTATTAATGAGGATTTCATTAGGGGCATTCACAGACAAAATCTGGGATCATTTTCTGATTTTAATCATGGAATTGTGACTAGGTCCCAGTAATCTGGCATAACCTGGGCAATAGGAGTCCATGGAACTCTTCTGCAAAACCTAGCTTGGCAAAAGGAGGTATAGGACATTTGAAACTGTTCAGCACAAGAGGTTTGCATGTGCACAAGGGCAGGTGATGTTGGGAAGGATCTGATCTAATTTCTGGAGCATGGACCTGGGGTCAAATTCAGGAGCTACAGGGCTTTCACTCAGACAGTGCCCAGTCATTCCCAGGGAGCCTGCACCCACACCGTGTGTCATGACATAGCGATTAATTTCTGATAGTGAAAAGTAAAGTTTGACCTCCTGCCAGTAAGAACTCTGTGTTTGGCAGGTTTCTGTTGGCGTGGGGGCTATTGCCCTGCTCTTTGTCCACCCATTTCAGGGTGCCTCCTGAGGCACTCAGAGTTCATGCATGTAAAGAACATTCACCGAGCAGGTGAGGGCACAAAAATACTCAAAGACTGAAATACCAGAGCCTGAATCTGCAGACTTGCCAGGAGCAGGATCTTACCTTGTGAGTTACAACCGCCTCTGTCCACAGATGGGAAGGCCTTTAATGCTGTTGATACTTTGACACATTCCTGACCTTATTGAAGTTGGGGTTCATGACTTTTGCCCACCTGACTCCCTGGTACACCCAGTGGATGTTCCACTTTTCTTCAGGTCACAGGTCTCTCTTAATCCTTGTACACCAATCTTGCCCAGGAAATTGTGCTGGTAACATTATCTACAGCTTCATTTTTGTCCTCATCTGAGATGAGGAACTTTAACCCTCAGTGTATCCTTTTCAATTCCCTGACACTTATCCTAACCATGTGTTTACTGTGAGGCATTCAGTGCTGGGGTCTGGCAGATTTTTCTCCAATTTTAATTGTGGAGTCATGCCAAGTTCTCATCAATTTGGAATAGCTTGAGTGGCAGGTGCCCTGGGGTGCCTGCCAGATCTAAATTTAGAACAGGAGGTATTGGGAACTTGAATGTGTTAAGCACAAGAGGTTTGATTGTGGGTAGGGGCAGATGATATTGGGAGACAGTTGGCCTCACTTCTGTGGCAAAAGCTGTTGGAGATGTGGCCTTCAGGGCCACAGTCAGAAGTTAAAAAAAAAAGTCACACAGATAGGGTTGATTAACTCCAAGTAAGCATAAATGAAGGTTCTTTTCTACCCCCACAACAACTAATTTCTGATGTCAAGGAAGAAAATGTTGCTCTCCTTAAAACTCGAGGACATTGAAGTCTAATGATTGCATAATGACTATTACTGTGCTCTATCCTCCCGCCATAAACTGCCTGAACATCCTGCTTTATGAGACTCTAAGGGTTTCTGCATGACCAGTCCATTTCCCCAGCAGGTGAAGGTAGAAAGAAACTACTCAAAAACTTAAAAATCAGAACCCAGTCCCACAGACCTAGGCTTCAGCCCATATTGAGACTCCACCCTCCAAATCACCATTGCTTTTACCCACTGACAGGAAAAGCTGCAAAGCTGGCAAGAGCCACAAGCCCTCCTTCACTGTCTGAGGCCAAATGTAGGGTTTTTGTGCTACTTTAGGGCTCCCAGGTGTAGCTAAAATATGTCCCATTTCTCTATATCCCACAGGTTTTCCATAGTCATAGGACACCCAAGGTGCCAGTCACTTCATTGACAGCTTTGTTCCGTTATCATCTGAGACAAAGAATTTGGACCAAAGTGCATCCTTTCTAATTCCCTTGACCTTTTTCTAGGCAGGTTTTCATATGAGGGATTGAGAATCTGAGCCTGGAAGTATTTCTGTCCGATTTTAATTGTGGAGTCCCACTACATTCCCCTCAATCCAGGATAACCTGTGCCATTGGCTCTCCATGGGCTCACCTGTGACACCTATCTTGGCAACAGAAGGCCAAAAGCATTAGAAAGGGGCAAGTGTTATTGGGAGGGAGCCATCCTCACTTAGGTGCCAGGGGAGTTGGAGATCAGAAGTGAGAGGGAGGAATGATGTGGCTGTTACTCAGAGTCTCTGGCATTAACAAGCAGCTAACACATGGCGATTAGTAAGGACATATTGCCCTCCTGTACTGAGACCTCTGTGCTGTGCACGCTTCTATTGGCCTGAGGGGGGGTTAGTTACCCTGATCCCACTTCCCCTTGTGAGGTTTTTGAATTCTGAGAGGGTAAAAGTTTTAGCATGAGCACTGTTCTTCCCCAGATGGTCATGGCAGAGAGTCCATTCAAGGACTCTGGGGCCAGAACCCAATTCCACAGTCATGGCTGCCAGCCAGCACAAAGAAGCCAACATCCACAACCATCACAAGGTTCTCTACCCACTGAATAGAAGAGTAAGGCAAGAGCCAGAAGCTTCCTGCCCCGTCAAGATCAGGATGCAGTGTTCTTGTGGCTGGTGCTTCCTTTTATCCCAACCCCACAGGTGTTTCCTTTCTACTTTCAGGATACCAAGCTTGTCTAGGAAATCGTGCTCATATAAACATCCCCACGTTGATTCAATTTTCATCTGAGGTGAACAGCTTTGGCCCTCAGTGCGTTTCTTCTGATTTACTTTGTTGTTGTTATTGTTATAATTATTAATTATTATTATTAACCAGTTCTTGCCTGTGGGGCCTTTTGGGCAGGAGTCTGGAAGCCTCTCCTCTGATTTTAATTGTCAAGTCTTTTATACCAAAATCCCTTAATGTGGGATAGCTTGGACAATGGGTGCCACAAGGGCTTCACTGTCAAACTTACATTGGCAACAGGAAGCAGGAGCCCTAGGACACTGGAAAGTGTTCAGCACAAGAGGTTTGCCTGTGGAAAAAATAATGGTATTGAAACTATCCTTACTTACTTGTAGAGTAAATATATCAGCATTAAGGAGTCAAGGGAAATGCAGTTGCACCTAGACAGCAATCTCCTAGCAATGGCAGCAAGCTCCCACTCCCTTCCTGTGCCAACTGGACACATCAGTTTCTTACATCACTGAAGAAACATTGTCCTCTTCTTATTGAGTAGATGGTGCTTGAGGCTGGGGTTGCCATGACAATGGCCACCCTGCCTAGATCTTCCCTCCTGCTGCATGCAATGCCTTCATTCCTAGCAGCTGAAGTTTTGTCTATGCACATTTCAATCCCTGAGCTTTTCAACAAAGAAAAAGATCAAAGTTGACAAACAAGAGCCCAGTTCCGCACACTTATGTGTTACCTGAGAGCCAACACCAACAAATTACCACTGCCTCTATCCATTGAAGGAAAGGGCTGGAAAAAAAGGTGAGGGCCAAAAGACTACTTGCCCTATTTGAGGTAAGAATGCACAGATCTTGTAGATAGGGCTCTTAGGTTTAGCGGATGATTGATTACTATTTGCCCAGTTGATGTGTGTTTGTTCAGAAAGAGGAGGCTTGCCAGGAGATTGTGCTGTTCACTTCATTCCCAGAATCATCCCATTCTCATCTGAAATGGAGATCTTTGGCTTTCTGTGTATCCATTCCCATCCCCTTGCTCTTTTGTTTTAAAAAAATAAGTCCCCACTATGTGAAATTCAAGGCCAAACCTAAGACAATGTCCCCTAATTTTAATTGGGGAACCTGGCCAAATTATCCTGAATCTGGCATAGGCTGGGCAGAAAGCCCCCTGGGACTTGCTTTTTGGAAATATTTTGACAATAAAAGATACAGGGCATTTGAAGGTTGTCAGACAAAATATTGGTTTATAGGCAAAGCCAGAGGAACTAGGAGGAAGCATCCTCACTTGTGAGGAGAAGAGAAACAGAGCCAGTCACTTTATTCTCAGTTTTATCCCATTGTCTGCTGAAATGAAGAACTTTGACCCATCATGTATCCATTTTGATCCCTAGATGTTTTTCTAATGAGATCTTGAGTCACTTTGAAATGTGATAGGGCTTTCATTCACACAGTGAGTGCCCTGAGATTGGTGGCCAGCTCCCACCTTATTCCTACGGTAACCTAGAGCAATCAGTTTCTGATATCCCCAAATAAAGATGAACTACCTGTCACTGAGCTTGTGGGACTTGACACTTTGGGTAGGATCAGTGATGGTTACCAGATTGCCTTCCTCCCCTGGCTGCTTGAGATGACTTCCTACTGAAAAGCAAATGGTTCCTGCATGGGCATTTAGCTCCCAGAACTAGTCAGTGCATTGCCTATTCAAGGAATACTTCCACAAAGCCTGATTCCAAATACATAAATGTCAAAAGCCATTACACCAAAACCACTCGTGACTGTACCCACTGTAGGTCAGGGTAAGAAACCAACTCAGTTTCAAAAGCTTCTCCTCCCTTTCTGAAGTCCCAGTGAAGAATTCTTACAAAACTGGTTGCTAGGGTAGCCAGTGGGTGTTTCCTTTGCCCCACCCAAGAGGTGGTTCTTATTCCCAAGAAAGCCAGCTGGCCAAGAGTGTGCTAGTCGCTTCACTCTCAGATGCATCCGATTCCCATTTGATTTGGAGAACTTTGGCTCTCCATGTATCCATTTCCATGATACATGGAAATGATCCATTTCCATCATTTCACTCTTTTTTCAAATAAGGTCTACCCTGTGAAACATTCACAGCCAATGTCCACAAGAGATTTCCACAGCTTTTAACTGGACAGTCTCGTTGAATTCATCTTACTCAGGGATAAGTTGAGCAATGGGACTCCTTGAGATTTGCCTTTCATAACTATGTTGACAATGGGAAGCCTAAGGCATTGGACGGTGCCCAGAACAGAATTTTGGCATATAAGCCAAGAACAGAGGAGCTGGGAGGCAACTGGCTTCACTTCCGGGGCAAGAAGAACCTTAGCTACTCATTTTATTCTCAGCTTTATGCTGTCTTCATCTGCAGTGAAGAACCTGGGCCACTGATGTATCCATTCCCAACCCCTTATATTTTTTCTACATAGGCATTCACTGTGAGGATTCAGGGCCAGAATGCAAGAGCAATTCCTTCTCATGTCAACTGGGGAGTCAGGCCAAGTTCTCCCAACTTTGGGAAAAGTGGGGCCACACTGGCCAACAGGGCCTGCCTTTGGCCACACAAGACCTAGGGCATTTGAAGGACTCCAGCACAGAATATTTTCATGTAGTCAGGAGTGGGATGGAGCCTGCCTCAGTTCTGCAGCAAGGGGAAATGAAGCTAGGTACTGCATTTTAAGATATATCCCATTTTCGGGGCGCCTGGGTGGCGCAGTCGGTTAAGCGTCCGACTTCAGCCAGGTCACGATCTCGCGGTCCGTGAGTTCGAGCCCCGCGTCGGGCTCTGGGCTGATGGCTCGGAGCCTGGAGCCTGTTTCCTATTCTGTGTCTCCCTCTCTCTCTGCCCCTCCCCCGTTCATGCTCTGTCTCTCTCTGTCCCAAAAATAAATAAACGTTGAAAAAAAATTTAAGATATATCCCATTTTCTCCTAACATAAACAAACTTGGCCCTCCATATGTTCCCATCCCCTTGCGGATTTTCTAATGAGTTCTTGGGTCACTCTCAGGGGAAATGAGGTTTTCACTGATATAAAAAGCACTTAGGGATTAATGGTGAGCTCCCCCTCACTTCCTGTGCTATCCAAGAGCAATCAGTTTTTGATACCCCAATGGGAAAATTGCTCACCTTTTACTGAAAGTGTGGTGCTTGGCAAGTTACAGATGGCATGGTGATGTTTACCCTGATTTTCTCAATGAATTTGCTCAATGAGCTGCCCTCTTTATTAAAAGCAGAAGGCCCTTAGATGCTGCCAGAGATGGGTCGGTGTAGAAAAAAATTCCTTTCAGGTACCCCTGCACCAGAGCCTGGTTCCACCACTTGAAGGTCAGCAAGGAGACTGACCCCTATCCACTGAATGAATGTGGCATCGATATTTGATGGAAAGGGCAAGGAAAAAAATCAAAGCCCAGAAAAAATGTTGTCTTACCAAAGTTCTGGATTAATAGTTCATGCAGTAGGGGCATCAGGTATAGTCAATGGAAGTTTCCCTTAACCCAAACCATTGGTGTTTCTTACTCTTGAGATTATGCTAGTCACTTTATTCTTTGTTTTTTCCTTTTTTCATCTGTAAGAAAGAACTTTGGGTCTCTGAGTATCCATGTCCACCTTTTTGGTCTTTTTTCATGCTTGGTTTACTCTGGTAGGCATCAGGTCCAGATTTTAAGACCAATTCACTCTCATTTTAATTGAGGAGATGGGTCAAATTCTCTGGACTCTGGAATACATTGGGATGTGGAGCCTCTCACCACTTGTGTTTTAGAACTATGTGTACATTGGGAAACATAGGGCATTTGAAGGTGTCTGACACACAATGTTTGCATGTAAGCAGGCCCAGAAGAGTTGGGAGAGATTGGGTCCTGGTTCTGGAATAAGGATACACTGAGATATACATTACATTTTCAGTTTTTTACCATTCTCACTTGAATTTCAGATGAAGGCTTCCTCTGGACTAGACTCCCAGGTAGAACCAGTGGTGTTTTCCCCTTTCCTCTGAGCATAGGTGCTTCTTCTTCTGAAGACAGCCAGCTTGAAATAGATTATACTAGTCACTTTATTCTCAACTTGATCCCACTCTCATATGAAATGAAGACCTTTGGCCCTCCATGAGTCTCTTGCTATTAAAAAACTATTTAAAACATTTATTTATTTTTGGAGAGAGGGGGAGGGAGAGAGTGCATGAGCGGGGTAGCGGCTGAAAGAGGGAGACAGAGAATCCAAATCAGACTCTGTGCTGTGAGCACAAAGCCTGATGAGGAGCTTGAACTCACAACCTTGAGATCGTAAACTCAGCCACACAAGAGTCAGCTGTTTAAAGGTTTGAGCCACCAATGCACCCAATCCCTTGCTGTTTTTCTAATTATATCTTAGTTGTCACCAGGCACAGTGGGCTTGTCAATAACTCAGTGAAAAACCAGGAATTTGTGGAGAGCTCCCACTCTGCTCCCATGTTAATTGAAAGCAATCAGTGTCTCATATACCAAAGGATTTTTTTGACCTCCTGTCACTGATGACTTGGTACTTAAAGGTTACAGTTGTCATGCTAATATTTAGACAGCAGAAGTCCAACCACTGGCTGCTGTAGGTGCCTTCACTGTGAAGAGCAGACAGTTCACCTATTTGCAGTATTCTTCAGGACCTGCGATGTGCAGAAACAGACCATTGAACACTAGTTCATGAGAGTCACTTTTCAAATTCTTGAGGGTCATCCACAGACCATAACCTACTAACTATGAATCATTACTGCATCAAAGGACAGGGGGGAACGCAAATGCCAGAAATTTTCCATCTCTTTCGGAAGGAACAATGCTGGATGTTTCCCTTTGTCCTAGCCCACAGACTGTTCTTACTCCTGAAACAACCATCTTGCCAGGAGACTGTGCTAGTCACTTCATTATTTGTTAAATCCCGTTCTCTTCTGTAATAAAGGACTTTGTCTTCTGTGTATTCTCCAACCTTTTGCTCTTTTCAAAGTTGAGTTCTCCCTGTTGTCTTTTCAGGGACAGTGTCTCAGAGCCATTTTCTCTACTTTTAATTAGGGTGTCTGGACAAGTTCTTGTCACTCTGGGTTATGTTAGGCTACAGGATCCCTCAAAAATTGCCTCTCAGTACTATGTTTACAAAGGTAAGCCCAGGGCATTTCAAAGTGCCAATCAGGAATACTCGCGTGTAGTCAGGGCCAGAGATATTCGGAGGAAACTAACTTCATTTATGGGACAAGAGGAACATAGAGCTAGACATTTCATTCTCAGTGTTATCCCAATCACAGCTAAAATGAAAAACTTTGACCCAGTGTGTAGCCGTTCCAAGTCCCTGGTTGTATTGATAACTATATCTAGGGTCCCATGCAAGGGCAATGAGGATGTCCTTCAAATAGTGAGTGTGAAGCCATTACTAATGAGCTATGACTCTGGTCTGTGCTAATCAAGATCAATTAGTTTCTGATATCCCAAAAGAAAGATTGCCTTCGCGTGAGTACTTGGTGTTTGGCTGGATGATATAAGAAATGGTGGTTAGGGGGCCAAGATGTCAGGACAGGGTGGAAGGTTTTGTTTTTTGTTTTTTGTTTTTTGCTTTTTTTTTTTTTTGCATCTCTTGTCCCTTAAATGGAGCCAGATCAACACTGAACCATCTAGCACATCTAGAATACTGATTTGAGGATTAACACAACAATTTGCACAACCTGAACCAAGAACTTGGCAGGTACTCAGCATGGAGAGGGGAACTGGGGGAGGGAGAAGATGCAGAGGACAGAGAGTTGTTTTTACTTGTGGAGAGAGGATGGAGATGGGGGGAGAATACGGGAAAAGCACCCCCTCCCCCCCCCAAAGCACCTGGAGAGAAAGTGGAAAAGTGGAAACAGCTACAGGGACTGAAAAAAAGGGAGAAAGGAGAAAGGGAAGGGTTTGAATTCCATGAACACTCTATAAACAGGGAGGGTACAGAGTCTGAAACTCTGCAGCTGGATACCTGGCAGTGCTCTGGTGGGAAGTTGAATCCCCATTAGCAGAGAGTGAGGTCTGAGGGGTCCACAGGTCACACAGGGAGTAGCAGTTTCCTTACTGGGAGGACATTTGGTAGAGGCTGTGCAGCCACCCTACAGGCAAAGGTACCAGCGGACCCTGGAGAGCAACCACATTTGCTGGTGTTGGAACAAGGATGTTAAAGGGGAATCCTGGCACTAGATATGTGTTGTGATTTTCCATAAATCCTGAAATGTTGCTCCTACAAGATTGCACAAACTTTTTCTGGGGCTGGTTGGCACCCAGCTACAAGCTCTAGGCATTGGCAGCAGCATGGTCTCACAAAGGTTCCTGGGTGTGGGCCAGCACCTGGCCATTGCCCAATGAGATCCTCCCCCAGAGGATCTGAGCAGGTCAAAGCCACAGTCCCTCAGAAGTGAGGGGTTAGAGGGAGGGGCCAACATGGTGGAGATATAGGGGGATCTGAAGTTCCCTCATCTCTCAAACAAAGCAGTGTTGAGGCCAAAGGACTTTGAACGCCAAGAGTCTGGGAGGCAAAGTATCAGAGTCGCTTTCAGGGACCCACCAGGACAACCTGACTGGAATATGTGGGCCTTCAGGGAATGGAGAGAGGGCCCAAAGTGGAGGTGGGACCTGCTTACAACAAACCATGCCCCTCAGTGCCTACTGGAGCAGGATTGACACTGAGGAACCAGACAGCCCCTCCTCCAGACCAGCACTGTTACATTGCCTGATTTAATTCTCAGACAATTGTTATTATATAGATATACTCTTCCTTTTTTTTCTCCTTCTTATCTCTTCCCTCCCCTAGTCTGGTTACTCTACTTGTTGGTTTATTTAAGCAGATATATTTAATCCATTCTCTTGATACATGTTCTACACCTCTTTACTTTCTCTCTAGATTAGGCCATACAGTTTCTCTGTCCGGACAACTTTCTTTTCTTTTCTTTTTCCCCATATCCTTCTTTATTTTCCTTTCTCTGTCTCTGGATTAAGCCATACAGTTTCTCTGGTCAATTTTTATTTTTTCTTTTCCTCTGCCCTGTCATTTTTCTCCTTTTATGGGATAAAGTCTCTTCCATCAGCCTCCACCCTTTTGTTTACTTGTAGCTGGTGTTTCTGGTTTTTTGTTTTTGTTTGTTTGTACATTTGCATGTTTTTGTTTTCTGTTGATGTTCATTTGTTTGTTTTAGTTTCCAGTGCTACTTCAATCAACAATTCAAAGCACACTTGATGGAGGGTCCAAAACATCACTACGAGTAGGGAGATAAAATAATCAAAGTCACAACAACAGAGAGCAAGTAACACTCTCCAAAAACACCTCCTGAAGGGCCAGGACCTGGACAGTGTATGACCCCTCTTTATTTTTTTTTCTTTTTCTTTTTTTTTACAGTCTTCTAAAATGTTTTATTTTATTTTTTAATTTATTTATTTATTTTATTTTATTTTTTTTCAATATATGAAATTTATTGTCAAATTGGTTTCCATACAACACCCAGTGCTCATCCCAAAAGGTATGACCCCTCTTTAATAAGCAGTGTTTGCAAGTGCAGGGCACATAACAAGCTTCTAAAACGCATAAGGGATAGAAAACTAGCCAAGATGATGAAATGGAAGAATTCTCCTCAAAAGAAATTCCAGGAAGAAATGACAGCTAAAGAAGTAACCAAAACAGATATAAACAATAAAACTGAACAAGAATTTATAATAATAGTCATAAGATTAATCGCTGGGCTTGGAAAATAAACATAGAAGACAGCAATCTGTTGCTGCAGAGATCAAAGAACTAAAAAATAGCTGTGATGAATTAAAAAATGCTGTAAATGAGGTAGAAAATAAACTACAGGTAGTGACATTGAGGACTGAAGAGGCAGAGGGGAGGGGAGAATAGGTGAATTAGAAGATAAAATTATGGAAAAAGATATCTGAGAAAAAGATAAAAAATTCTGGACCACGAAGGGAGAATTAGAGAACTAAGTGACTCAATGAAATGGAACAATATCCATATCATAGGAGCTCCAGAAGAAGAACAGAGAGAGAAAGGGGCCAAAGGTGTACTTGAACAAATCATGGCTGAGTGCTCCCCCAATCTGGGGAAAGAAACAGACATTGAAATCCAGGAGGTACAGAGAACTCCCTTCAGATGTAACAAGAATCAATCTTCTGCATGACATATCATAGTGACACTGACAAAATACAAAGATAAAGAGAGAATTCTGAGAGAAGCTAGGGATAAATGGCCCTTAACCTACAAGGGTAGACACATTAGGGCAGTAGAAGACCTAGCTACTGAATCTTGGCAGGCCAGAAAGGAACGGCAGGAAATTTTCAATGTGCTGAATAGGAAAAATATACAGTCAAGAATCTTTATCCAGCAAGCCTGTCATTCAGAAGAGAAAGAGAGATAAAGGTTTTCCCAAACAAACAAACAAAAGACAATTCATCACCACTAAACCAGCCCTACAAGAGACCCTAAGGAGGACTATGTGAGTTGAATGTTGCAAAGACCACAAAGAACCAGAGACATCACCACAAGCATGAAACCTACAGATAACACAATGACTCTAAACCCATATCTTTCAATAATATCTGAATTTAAATGTCCGTTTAAATGTTCCAATCAAAAGACATAGGGTATCAGAATGGATAAAAAAACAAGACCCATCTATTTACTGTCTACAAGAGACCCATTTTAGACCTGAGGACAACTTCAGGTTGACAGTGAGGGGATGGAGAACCATCTATCACGCTACTGTAAGTCAAAAGAAATCTGGAGTAGCTATACTTAGACAAACTAGAATTTTTTAGAATATAATTTACTGTCAAATTGGTTTCCATGCAACACCCAGTGCTAATACCAACAAGTGCCCACTTCAATGCTCATCACCCACTTTCCCCTCTCTCTGACCCCCCCATCAACCCTCAGGTTGTTCTAAGTATCCAAGAGTCTTTCATGGTTTGTCTCCCTCTCTCTCTGTAACTTTTTCGCCCCAGGGACCCCCCCCCCCATGGTTTTCTGTTAAGTTTCTCAAGATCCACATTAGAGTGAAAACATATTTTATCTGTCTTTCTCTGCCTGGCTTATTTCACTTACCATAATACCCCGCAGTTCCATCCACATTGCTGCAAATGACAAGATTTCAGGGGCGCCTGGGTGGCGCAGTCGGTTAAGCGTCCGACTTCAGCCAGGTCACGATCTCGCGGTCCGTGAGCTCGAGCCCCGCGTCGGGCTCTGGGCTGATGGCTCAGAGCCTGGAGCCTGTTTCCGATTCTGTGTCTCCCTCTCTCTCTGCCCCTCCCCCGTTCATGCTCTGTCTCTCTCTGTCCCAAAAATAAATAAACGTTGAAAAAAAAATTAAAAAAAAATGACAAGATTTCATTCTTTCTCATGGTCAAGTAGTATTCCATTGTGTATATAAACCACATCTTCTTTATCCATTCGTCAGCTGATGGACATTTAGACTCTTTCCATAATTTGGCTATTGTTGAAACTGTTGCTATAAACATCAGGATACATGTGCCCCTATGCATCAGCACTCCTGTATCCCTTGGGTAAACTCCTAGCAGTGCTATCGCTGGGTCATAGGGTAGATCTATTTTTAATTTTTTGAGGAACCTCCACACTGTTTTCCAGAGCAGCTGCACAAGTTTGCATTCCCACCAACAGTGCAAGAGAGTTCCCATTTCTCCACATCCTCGCCAGCATCTGTAGTCTCCTGATTTGTTCATTTTAGCCACTCTGACTGGCATGAGGTGGTACCTCAGTGTGGTTTTGATTTGTATTTCTCTGATGAGGAGTGATGTTGAGCATCTTGTCATGTGCCTGTTGGCCATCTGGGTGTCTTCTTCGGAAAAGAGTATATTTATGTCTTCTACTCATATGTTCACTGGATTATTTGTGTTTTGGGTGTGGAGTTTGGTGATTTCTTTATAGGTTTTGGATACTAGCTCTTATTCAATGCCACTTGCAAATATCTTTTCCCATTCCGTTGGTTGCCTTTTAGTCTTGTTGATTCTTTCCTTTGCAGTGCAGAAGTTTTTATCTTGATGAGGTCCCAATAGTTCATTTTTGCTTTTAATTTCCTTGCCTTTGGAGATGTGTCGAGTAAGAAATTGCTGTGGCTGAGGTCAAAGAGGTTTTTTCCTGATTTCTCCTCTAGGGTTTGATCGCTTCCTGTCTCACATTCAGGTCCATCATCCATTTTGAGTTCATTTTTGTGTATGGTGTAAGAAAGTGGTCCAGTTGCATTCTTCTGCATGTTTCTGTCCAGGTCTCCCAGCACCATTTGTCAAAGAGACTGTCTTTTTTCCATTGGATACTCTAGATTTTAAACTAAAAGTGGTAACAAGAGATGAAGAAGGGCATTATATCACAATTATGGGATATATCCATCAAGAAGATCTAACAATTATAAATGTTTATGCACCAAATTTAGAAGCACCAAGTATATAACACAGTCACAAGCTTAAGCAATCTTATTGGTAAGAATACACTAATTGCACGGAACTTTAATAGTCCACTCACTGCAATGGACAGATCATCTATACAGAAAGTCAATAAAGAAACAATGGCTCTGAATAATACACTGGACCAGATGGACTTGACAAATATATTTAAAACTTTTCATCCTAAAGCAGCGGAATACACATTCTTGTCATGTGCCCATGGAGCATTTCCCAAGATAGATCTCATACTGGATCACAAAACAGCCCTCAATAAATATAAAAGAATTGAGATCATACCATGCGCACTTTTAGATCACAATACTATCAAATTTGAAATCAACCAAAGGAAAAGTTTGGAAAACCTCCAAAAGCATGGCGGTTAAAGAACTTCCCACTAAAGAATGAATGGGTTAACCAGGCAATTAAAGAAGAAAATTTAAAATATATGGAAGCAAATGAAAATGAAAACACAACAGTTCAAACCCTTTGGGATGCAGCAAAGGCAGTCCTAAGGGGAATTTGCAATCCAGGCCTATCTCAAGAAACAAGAAAAATCCCAAATACAAAATCTAACAGCACACCTAAAGGAATTAGAAGCAGAACAACAAAGAAACCCAATGCCAGGAGAAGAAGAGAAATAATAAAGATCAGAGCAGATATAATATAAAATTAAAAAACACAGTAGAACAGGTCAATGAAACTAAGAGATGGTGTTTTGAAAAAATAAACAAAGTTGATAAACCCCTAGCCAGACTTCTCAAAAAGAAAAGAGCACCCAAATAGATAAAATCACGAATGAAAATGGATTTATTACAACCAATCTCTCAGAAATACAAGCAATTATCACAGAATACTATGAAAAATTATATGCCAACAAACTGTATAAGCTGGAAGAAATGGACAAATTACTAGACACCCACACACTATCAAAACTCAAAGGGGAAGAAATCGAAATGTGAACAGACCCATAACTAATGAAGAAATTGAATAGGTTATCAAAAATCTCCCAACAAATAAGAGTCCTGGGACAGATGGATTACCAGGGGAATTCTACCAAACATTTGACGGAGAGTTAATACCTATACTTCTCAAGCTGTTTCAAAAAATAGAGGGGCGCCTGGGTGGCGCAGTCGGTTGAGCGTCCGACTTCAGCCAGGTCACGATCTCGCGGTCCGTGAGTTCGAGCCCCGCGTCGGGCTCTGGGCTGATGGCTCAGAGCCTGGAGCCTGTTTCCGATTCTGTGTCTCCCTCTCTCTCTGCCCCTCCCCCGTTCATGCTCTGTCTCTCTCTGTCCCAAAAATAAATAAACGTTGAAAAAAAAATAGAAATGGAAGGAAGAAATGGAAGGAAAGCTTCAGAAGGAAAGACAGAGACCCCACAAAAAGCAGAATTACAGGCCAATATCCCTGATGAACATGGATGCAAAAATTCTCAACAACACACTAGCAAATCGAATTCAATAGCATATCAAAAGAATTATTCACCATGATCAGGTGGGATTCATTCCTGGGCTGCAGGGCTGGTTCAATATTTGCAAATAAATCAGTGTGATACATCACATCAACAACCAAAAGGATAAGAACCATATGATTCTATCAATAGATGCAGAAGAAGAATTTGACAACATATAGCATTGTTTCTTAATAAAAATCCTCAAGAAAGATGGAAGGAACATATCTGAACATCATAGAAGCCATTTATTAAATGCCCACAGCAAATATCATCCTTAATGGGGAAAAACTGAGACCTTTCCGTCTGAGATCAGGAACACGACAGGGATATCCACTCTCACCACTGTTGTTTAACATAGTGTTGGAAGTCCTAGAATCAGCAATCAGAAAACAAAATGAAATAAAAGTCATCAAAATTGGCAAAAAAAAGAAGTCAAACTTTCATTTTTCACAGATGACTTGATACTCTATATGGAAAACCTGAAAGACTGCACCAAAAGACGGCTAGAACTGATACATGAATTCAGCAAAGTCGCAGGTACAAAATCAACGTACAGAAGTTGGTTTCATTTCTACACACCAATAATGAAGCAACAGAAAGAGAAATAAACTGATCCCATTTACATTTGCACCAAGAAATTTAAAATACATAGGAATAAACCTAACCAAAGATTCAAAAGATCTGTATGCTGAAAAGTATAGAAAGCTTATGAAGGAAATTGAAGAAGATACAAAGAAATGGAAAAACATTCCGTGCTCATGGATTGGAAGAATAAATGTTGTTATAACGTCTCTACTACCCAAAGCAATCTACACATTCAATGCAATCCCAATCAAAATTGCACTGGCATTATTCTAAAAGCTAAATCCTAAAATTTGTATGGAACCACACAAGACCCCGAATAACCAAAGTAATACTGAAGAAGAAAACCAAAGCGGGAATCATCACAATTCCAGACTTTAGTCTCTACTACAAAGTTGTAATTATCAAGACAGTATAGTATTGGCACAAAAAAAGACACATAGACCAATGGAATAGAATAGAGACTCCAGAATTGGACCCACAAAAGTATGGCCAACTAATCTTTGACAAAGCAGGAAAAGACATCCAATGGAAACAAGACAGTCTCTTTAGCAAATGGTGCTGGGAGAACTGGACAGCAACATGCAGAAGAATAAAACTGGACCACTTTCTTACACCATACACCAAAATAAACTCAAAATGGATGAAAGACTTAAATGTGAGCCAGGAAACCATCAAACCCTAGAGGAGAAAGCAGACAACAACCTCTTTGACGTCAGCCGCGGCAATTTCTTGCTTGACACATCTCCAAAGGCAAAGAAATTAAAAGCAAAAATGAACTACTGGGACCTCATCAAGATGAAAAACTTCTGCACTGCAAAGGAAACAATCAACAAAACTAAAAGGCAATCAACGGAACAGGAAAAGATATGTGCCAATGATATATCGGATAAAGGGTAAGTATCCAAAATCTACAAAGAATTTATCAAACTCAATACCTAAAAAACAAATAGTCCAGTGAACACATGGGCAAAAGACATGAATAGACTCTTTTCCAAAGAAGACATCCAGATGACCAACAGGCACATGAAAAGATGCTCAACATCTCTCCTCATCAGAGAAATACAAATCAAAACCACACTGAGGTACCACCTCATGCCAGTCAGAGTGGCTAAAATGAACAAATCAGGAGACTACAGATGCTGGCGAGGATGTGAGAAAAGGGAATACTCTTGCACTGTTGGTGGGAATGCAAACTTGTGCAGCTGCTCTGGAAAACAGTGCGGAGGTTCCTCAAAAAATTAAAAATAGATCTGCCCTATGACCCAGCGATAGCACTGCTAGGAGTTTACCCAAGGGATACAGGAGTGCTGATGCATAGGGGCACATGTATCCTGATGTTTATAGCAACAGTTTCAACAATAGCCAAATTATGGAAAGAGCCTAAATGTCCATCAGCTGACGAATGGATAAAGAAGATGTGGTTTATGTACACAATGGAATACTACTTGGCAATGAGAAAGAATTAGATCATGTCATTTGGAGTAGCATGGAAGGAACTGGAAGGTATTATGCTGAGTGAAATAAGTCAGTCAGAGCAGGACAGATACCATAAATTTTCACTCATATGTGGATCTTGAGAAACTTAACAGAAGACAATGGGTGAACAGAAGGGGGAAAATAGTTATAAACAGAGAGGTAGGGAGGCAAACTACAAGAGACACTTGAATACAGAGAACAAACTGAGGTTGGATGCTGTGGTGGGGGAGAGGGAAAATGAGTGATGGGCAATGAGGAGGGAACTTGGTACAAGCACTGAGTGTTGTATGGAGCCAATTTGACAATAAATTATATTTAAAAAATAAAAAAATAATATAAAAAATAAAAAGTAAATTCCCAACTAGATATATGTGAAAAGCCAAATGAAAGGCGTATTAGGCACAGTAGAGTTAGGCAGTGAAATATAAGTCCCTTCCATATCCTGTATACAAATATGTTTAAGAATATTTGTAATTATGTGTATTTTTTCTTTTTTTTAATTTTCTTTTAAATTTTCTTTAAATTTACATCCAAATTAGTTAGCATATGATGCAACGGTGATTTCAGGAGTAGATTCCTTAATGCCCCTTTCCCATTTAGCCCATCCTCTCTCCCACAACCCCTCCAGTAACCCTCAGTTTGTTCTCCATATTTAAGAGTCTCTTCTGTTTTGTCCCCCTCCCTGTTTTTATATTATTTTTGTTTCCCTTCCTTTATGTTCACCTGTTTTGTCTCTTAAAGGCCTCATATGAGTGAGGTCATATGATTTTTGTTTTTCTCTGACTAATTTCACTTAGCATAATACCCTCCAGTTCCAACCACATAGTTGCAAATGGCAAGATTTCATTCTTTTTGATTGCTGAGTAATACTCCATTGTATATATATACCACATCTTCTTTATCCATTCATCCATCGATGGACATTTGGGCTCTTTCCATACTTTGGCTATTGTTGATAGTGCTGCTATAAACATGGGGGTGCACGTGTCCCTTTGAAACAGCACACCTGCATCGCTTGGATAAATGCCTAGTAGTGCAATTGCTGGGTCATAGGGTAGTTCTATTTTTAGTTTTTTGAGGAACCTCCATACTGTTTTCCAGAGTGGCTGCACCAGCTTGCATTCCCACCAACAATGCAAAAGAGATCCTCTTTCTCCACATGCTCACCAACATCTGTTGTCGCCTGAGTTGTTAATGTTAGCCATTCTGGCAGGTGTAAGGTGATATCTCATTGTGGTTTTGATTTGTATTTCCCTGATGATGAGTGAAGTTGAGCATCTTTTCATGTGTTGGTTGGCCATCTGGATGTCTTCTTTGGAAAAGTGTCTATTCATGTCTTTTGCCCATTTCTTCACGGGATCATTTGTTTTTTGGGTGTTGAGTTTGATCAGTTCTTTGTAGATTTTGGATACTAGCCCTTTATCTGATATGTCGTTTGCAAATATCTTCTCCCATTCTGTCGGTTGCCTTTTAGTTTTGCTGATTGTTTCCTTCGCTGTGCCGGAGCTTTTTATTTTGATGAGGTCCCAGTAGTTCAGTTTTGCTTTTGTTTCCCTTGCCTCCAGAGACGTGTTGAGTAAGAAGTTGCTGTGGCCAAGATCAAAGAGGTTCTTGCCTGCTTTATCCTCGAGGATTTTGATGGCCTCCTGTCTTATATTGAGGTCTTTTATCCAGTTTCAGTTTATTTTTATGTATGGTGTAAGAAAGTGGTCCATGTTCATTCTTCTGCATGTCGCTGTCCAGTTTTCCCAGCACCACTTGCTGAAGAGACTGTCTTTGTTCCATTGTATATTCTTTCTTGCTTTGTCAAAGAGTAGTTGGCCATACGTTTGTGGATCCATTTCTGGGTTCTCTATTCTGTTCCATTGATCTGAGTGTCTGTTCTTGTGTCAGTACCATACTGTCTTGACGATTACAGCTTTGTAGTGTAGCTTGAAGTCCAAGATTGTGATGCCTCCTGCTTTGGTTTTCTTTTTCAAGATTGCTTTGGCTATTAGGGGTCTTTTCTTGTTCCATACAAATTTTAGGATTATTTGTTCTAGCTCTGTGAAGAATGCTGGTGTTACTTTAATGGGGATTGCATTGAATATGTAGATTGCTTTGGGTAGTATTGACGTTTTAACAATATTTGCTCTTCGTATCCAGGAGCATGAAATGTTTTGCCATTTCTTTGTGTCTTCTTCAATTTCTTTCATCAGCTTTCTATAGTTTTCAGTGTATAGATTTTTCACCTATTTGGTTAGATTTATTCCTAGGTATTTTATGGTTTTTTGTGCAATTGTAAATGGGATCGATTCCTTGATTTCTCTTCTGTCACTTCATTGTTGGTGGATAGGAATGCAACCGATTTCTGTGCATTGATTTTATATCCTGCCACTTTGCTGAATTCAGGAATCAGTTCTAGCAGTTTTTTGGTGGAATCTTTTGGGTTTTCCATATAGAGTATCATGTCATCTGTGAAGAGTGAGAGTTTGACCTCCTCCTGGCTGATTTGGATGCCTTCTATTTCTTTGTGTTGTCTGATTGCAGAGGCTAAGACTTCCAATACTATGTTGAGTAACAGTAGCTAGAGAGGACATCCTGTCTTGTTCCTGACCTTAGGGGGAAAGCTCTCAGTTTTCCCCCATTGAGGATGATATTAGCGTTGGGTGGTTCATATATGGCTTTTATGATCTTGAGATATGGTCCTTCTGTCCCTACTTTCTTGAGGTTTTTATCAAGAAAGGATGTTGTATTTTGTCAAATGCTTTCTCTGCATCTATTGAGAGGATCATGTGGTTCTTGTCCTTTCTTTTATTGATGTGATGAATCACGTTAATTGTTTTGCGAAGATTGAACTAGCCCTGCATCCCAGGTATAAATCCCACTTTGTCGTGGTGAATAATTTTTAAATGTATTGTTGGACCCGGTTGGCTAATATCTTTTTTTTTTAATATTTTTTAATGTTTATTTATTTTTGAGACAGAGAGAGACAGAGCATGAACGGGGGAGGGGCAGAGAGAGAGGGAGACACAGAATTGGAAGCAGGCTCCAGGCTCTGAGCCATCAGCCCAGAGCCCGACGCGGGGCTCAAACTCACGGACTGCGAGATCGTGACCTGAGCTGAAGTCGGACCCTTAACCAACTGAGCCACCCAGGCGCCCCCCGGTTGGCTAATAGCTTGTTGAGGATTTTTGCATCCATATTCATCAGGGAAATTGGTCTATAGTTCTCCTTTTTAGTGGGGTCTCTGTCTGGTTTGGAGTCAAGGTAATGCTGGCTTCATAGAAAGAGTTTGGAAGGTTTCCTTACATTTCTATTTTTTGGAACACCTTCAAGAGAATAGGTGTTAACTCTTCCTTAAATGTTTCATAGAATTCCCCAGGATAGCCATCTGGCCCTGGAGTCTTGTTTTTGGGGAGATTTTTGATTAGTAATTCGATTTCCTTACTGGTTATGGGTCTGTTCAAATTTTTCTATTTCTGCCTGTGTTCGTTTTGGTAGTGTATATGTTTCTAGAAATTTGTCCATTTCTTCCAGATTGCCCATTTTATTGGCGTATGATTGCTCATAATATTCTCTCAATATTGTTTTGATTTCTGCCTTGTTGGTTGTGATCTCTCCTCTTTCATTCTTGATTTTATTTATTTGAGTCCTTTCCTTTTTCTTTTTGATCAAACTGGCTAGTGGCTTATCAATTTTTTTAATCCTTTCAAAGAACCAGCTTCTGGTTTCATTGATCTGTTCTACTGTGGGGTTTTTGTTTGTTTGTTTGGTTGGTTGGTTGATTGGTTGGTTTTTTGGTGTCAATAGCATGGTTTTCTGCTCTAATCTTTATTATTTCCTGTCTTCTTCTGGTTTGGGGTGTTATTTGTTGTTAGGTTGTGTATCTGAGATCTTTCTTCCTTCTTTAAGAAGGCCTGGATTGCTACATACTTTCCTCTTATGACAGGCTTTGCTGCATTCCAGAGGTTTTGGGTGGTGGTGTTATCATTTTCGTTGACTTTCATATACTTTTTAATTTCCTTTAACTTCTTGGTTAACCCATTCATTCTTTAGTAGGATGTTCTTCAGTCTCCAAGTATTTGTTACCTTTCCAAATTTTTTCTTGTGGTTGATTTCGAGTTTCATAGCATTGTGGTCTGAAAATATGCACTGTATGATCTTGATCTTTTTGTACTTGCTGAGGGCTGATTTGTGTCCCAGTATGTGGTCTATTCTGGAGAATGTTCCATGTGCGCTGGAGAAGAATGTATATTCTGCTGCATTAGGCTGAAAGGTTCTGCATATATCTGTTAAGTCCATCTGGTCCAGTGTGTCATTCAAAGCCATTGTTTCCTTGTTGATTTTTTGATTAGATGATCTGTCCATTGCTGTGAGTGGGGTGTTGAAGTCTCCTGCTATTATGGTATTACTATTGATGAGTTTCTTTATTTTTGTCATTAATTGATTTATATATTTGGGTGCTACCACATTTGGTGCATAAATGTTTACAATTGTTAGGTCTTCTTGGTGGATAGACCCCTTGATTATGATATAATGCTCTTTTGCATCTCTTGATACAGTCTTTATTTTAAAGTCTAGATTGTCTAATATAAGTATGGCTACTCTGGCTTTATTTTGTTGACCATTAGCATGATAGATGGTTCTCCATCTCCTTATTTTCAATCTGAAGGTATATTTAGGTCTAAAGTGGTTTTCTGGTAAACAGCATATAGATGGATCTTGTTTTCTTATCCATTCTGTTACCTTATGTCTTTTGATCGGAGCATTGAGTCCATTGATGTTTAGAGTGAGTACTGAAATATATGAATTTATTGCCATTTTGATGGTTGTAGAGTTGGAGATTCTGGTGGTGTTCTTTTGTTGTTTCTAATCTTTGTTATAAATTTATATTTAATTTATATATATATAAATTTATATATATAATATATATATTTATATATAAATATATATATATATAAAATTATATATAAATATATATATAATTATATATAATTATATATATAAATTAAATATAAATGTATATAAAATTATATATATAATTATATATAATTAAATATAAATTTATATATAATTATATATATTTATATACATAAATTAAATATAAATTATATTATTATATAATATATTTTATGTATTATATAAATATAAATTAAATATATATTTTATATTTATATATTATATTATATAATAGATATATAAATTATATATAAATATATAAATCATATACAAAAATTATATATCATTATATAAATAATTTATTTATATATATAAATTTTCATCTTTTCTCCCCTCAGAGAGTCCCCCTTAAAATTTCTTGCAGGGCTGGTTTAGTGGTCACAAACTCCTTTAATTTTTGTTTGTCTGGGAAACTTTTATCTCTCCCATTTTATTTTTTTTTTTAATTTTTTTTTCAACGTTTTTATTTATTTTGGGGACAGAGAGAGACAGAGCATGAACGGGGGAGGGGCAGAGAGAGAGGGAGACACAGAGTCGGAAACAGGCTCCAGGCTCTGAGCCATCAGCCCAGAGCCTGACGCGGGGCTCGAACTCCCGGACCGCGAGATCGTGACCTGGCTGAAGTCGGACGCTTAACCGACTGCGCCACCCAGGCGCCCCTATCTCTCCCATTTTAAATGACAGTCTTGCTGGATAAGGAATTCTGGCTGCATATTTTTATGATTCAGCAAATTGAATATATCCTGCCACTCCTTTCTTGCCTGCCAAGTTTTTGTGGATAGGTCTGCTGCAAACCAGATCTGTCTTCCCTTGTAGGTTAAGGACTTTTTTTCCCTTGCTGTTTTCATGATTCTCTCCTCGCCTGAGTATTTTGTGAATTTGACTATGATATGCCTTGTTGATGGTCGGTTTTTATTGGATCTAATGGGGGTCCTCTGTGCTTCCTGGATTTTGATGTCTGTGTCTTTCCCCAGGTCAGGAAAGTTTTGTGCTATTATTTGCTCACATAACCCTTCTACCCCTGTTTCTCTTCCTCTTCTGGGACCCCTATGATTCTGATGTTCCTTTTTAATGAGTCACTTATTTCTCTAATTCTTAAATCATGCTCTTTTGCCTTAATCTCCCTCTTTTTTTCTGCTTCATTATTCTCCATAAGTTTGTGTTCTATATCACTGATTGTCTGTTCTGCCTCATCCATTCTTGCTGCTGCGGCATCCATCCATGATTGCAGCTCAGTTACAGCATTTTTAATTTCATTCTATGTTTTACTTCTTTTATCTCTGCAGAAAGGGTTTCTAATCTATTTTCGACTCCAGCTAGTATTCTTATTATCGTGATTCTAAATTCTTGTTCAGACATCTCACTTGTATCTGTGTTGGTTAAATTCCTGGCTGTCGTTTCTTCGTGCTCTTTCTTTTGGGGGTGAATTCATTCATTTTGTCATTTTGAAGGGAGAAAATGAATTAGTGAGGTAGAAAATTTAATTTTTTTATTTTTATTTGTTTTTAATATATGAAATTTGTTGTCAAATTGGTTTCCATACAACACCCAGTGCTCATCCCAAAAGATGCCCTCTTCAATACCCATCACCCACCCTCCCCTCCCTCCCACCCCCATCAACCCTCAGTTTGTTCTCAGTTTTTAAGAGTCTCTTATGCTTTGGCTCTCTCCCACTCTAACCTCTCTCTTTTTTCTTTCCTTCCCCTCCCCCATGGGTTCCTGTTAAGCTTCTCAGGATCCACACAAGAGTGAAAACATATGGTATCTGCCTTTCTCTGTATGGCTTATTTTACTTAGCATAAGACTCTCCAGTTCCATCCACGTTGCTACAAAGGGCCAAATTTCATCCTTTCTCATTGCCACATAGTACTCCATTGTGTTTATAAACCACAATTTCTTTATCCATTCATCAGTTGATGGACATTTAGGCTCTTTCCATAATTTGGCTATTGTTGAGAGTGCTGCTATAAACATTGGGGTATGAGTGCCCCTATGCATCAGTACTCCTGTATCACTTGGGTAAATTCCTAGCAGTGCTATTGCTGGGTCATAGGGTAGGTCTATTTTTAATTTTTTGAGGAACCTCCACACTGTTTTCCAGAGTGGCTGCATCAATTTGCATTCCCACCAACAGTGCAAGAAAGTTGCTGTTGAGGTAGAAAACTTTAAATTAAAAAAATAAAATTAAAAAATGTTAAAATTAGAAACACACACATGCACACAAAATCGAGTAAATGATGTTAGATCCTAGGTGTGTTTTAGTCTGGGTGTTTAAAGTGGTTTGACGGGGGCGCCTGGGTGGCGCAGTCGGTTAAGCGTCCGACTTCAGCCAGGTCACGATCTCGCGGTCCGGGAGTTCGAGCCCCGCGTCAGGCTCTGGGCTGATGGCTCAGAGCCTGGAGCCTGTTTCCGATTCTGTGTCTCCCTCTCTCTCTGCCCCTCCCCCATTCATGCTCTGTCTCAAAAATAAAAAATAAAATGTTAAAAAAAAATTCTTAAAAAAATAAAAATAAATAAATAAAATAAATAAATAAAGTGGTTTGACAGATTAGAGAAAAGAAGGGGGGGAAGGAATCGTTTGAGAATTTGAAAAAATGAATACGCTGAAGTAGACTAAAATGAGATGATGGGAGTAAAATGGAACTTGAAAAAATTACAGAAAAGTAAAGAATATAGTGGAAAAATTAAAGAAAAATATTTTCAATAAAAATTAAAAATAAAAGTGAATTTTTTCTCTTTCTCTATTCAAGAAAAAGAATGGTAGTGAAAGAGAGAATGAAAGAAAGAAAATAGATGGACCTACTAACAGATTGAAATAGGACTGAAATTACTTTGTTTTCCCCTAGAAGCCAGACTGTGAAGTGTTTTATAGCCCATAAACTAAGTAGTTGGTGAGACTTGTGTTCTTAAAGAGCGAGGTTGGCCCAGTCCGGTGGGGTCGGTGTAATGGCTCTGTTCTCCACTAGATGGTGCTGCTAGCCTAATGGGTGGAGAGTTGTGGTGCTCGTAGGTGCATATGCGCATGCGCGGAGGCAGTGAAAATGGCGTCACCCAGCTACCCAGTCTCTAGGGTGGGAACTCTGTTCTCCTGGATCAGCAATCATGCACCCATCCTCTGTCTTCAACTTTCATCCACTCCCCACTTTTTCACTGTCTGGGTCCAGGCCCCAGGCAATACCTCTCTCCCAAGTTTTGTCTCAGATGTGGCTGTTTTCCCTGGCTCCTTTCTTCTGAAGGACTGCAGCTTTGACCCGTTCCGCCCCTCTGGGCAGAGGATCAGGAAGATCTCCCTGAGCAATGACCAAATGAGCAATGGCCAAATGTTGGCTGCACTCAGGAACGCTTGCTGGACCCTGCTGCTGCTGGTGCCCCAAGACTGTGGCCAGGTGCCAGCCAGCCCCAGAAAAAGTTTGAGAGATAGTGTAGCAGCACCTTTTCTGGAATTATGGAAAATCACAACACACATCTGGCACCAGTCTTCACCCTTAATGACCTTGTTCCAGCACCAGTAAATGTGGCCATTTTCTGGGATGCTGGGACCAGGTGTCTTCAATAGTCTCTACCAAATGTCCTTCTAGCAGTGTAATCACTTTTACCTCTGTGTCCCGAGAACCTCCTGGATCCCACTCTATTCCTGGGGATTCTCCCTTTCCACCAGAACACTGCCAGATATTGAGCTGTGGAATTGCAGACTTTGAGCTCCCCTTGTTTACAGTCTTAATGGAATTTAAACCCTCTCCTTTCTTCTTTCTCCCTTTTTAGTTTAGTCCCTATTACTGTTTCCAATTTTCCACTTTGTCTCCAGCTGCTTTTGGGGAGGGGTGCTTTTCCCATATTCTCCCCGCTGCCCCTTCTCTGTCCTCTCTCTGCCTGCAAAAGCACCTCCCTTCCTTTGGCTTCTCACTCCCCAAGTTCACCTCTCCATGCCACATACCTGCTGAATTCTGTGGTTCAGGTTGTGCAGATTGTTGTGTTAATCCTCCAATCAGTTTTCTAGGTGTGTAGGATGGTTTAGTGTTTGTCTGGCTGTATTTCATGGACACAAGACAGACAAAAAACTTCCATGCTGTTCCGCCATCTTGGCTCCTCCTAATTATATGTATTTAAAAGGAACTTTAAATCCTCATCTAGAACACAGCTATTTCTGGCAGTTCAGTATATGGGCATTATACAATTGGAAGTAAGCATACTTCTTACTTGAAGTTTTTGAGACGCTAATTCACAAATGCCTTTAAGAAAATTGTTTTTCTGGGAGTTAAGAACATTGACAATCCCTCATGCCAATATAGAGTAAACAAATGTTACTACTAGATCTACACTGAAAGCTACATGAATAATGCATTATCGGCCTGTGCTTTTAGGCACCTAAAGCTAGGCCATTTACTAGTGCTTCTACACAAAGGTTTAAGAATACTTCTGATTACTTATCCCCACGTAGTTTTCTAAAACCCTCTTGGAACAAAGGATACTTTTCGGTAATAAATTACAACTGTTTACACACAGAGGCTGTGGGAAAAACGTTACTTGATATGTCTATGAGGGACAAGAATGACACTTGAAGCACAGTTATGCCTTAGGCACTTCATCATGGGGGCTTTCCCTATGCTTAATATGGAGTATGTTTTCTAAAGATTTTATTTAAATTCCAGCTAGTTAACATACAGTGTAATATTAGTTTCAGGTGTAGAATTGAGTAATTCCACCCTTCCATGCAATGCCCAGTGCACATCACAAAGTGCACTCCTTAATTCCATCTTTATAAAACCCAATCCCCACCCATCTCCCCTGATTCCCTCAGTTTGCTCTATATAGTTAAGAGTATGTTTCTTGGTTTGCTGCTCTCTTTTTCCCCCATGATCATTTATTTGTTTTGCTTCTTACATTCCACATATGAGTGAAATCATACAGTGGAAATCTTCCTCTTGCTGACTTATTTCGCTCAGCATAATACTCTCTAGCTATATTGACTTCGTTGCTAAGGACAAGATTTCATTCTGTTTCCTGGCTGAGTAATATTCCATTGTATATAAATACCACATCTTTATCCATTCATCAGTCAATGGACATTGGAGCCCTTTCCATAATTGGCTATTATTCACAATGGTGCTAAAATATTGGGGTGCTTATATCCACTGGAATTGGTATTTTTGTATCTTTTGGGAAAATACAAAGGAGTTCAATTGCTGGATCATAGGGTAGTTTTTCTTTTTAAAGGGTAATTTTAAAAATTAATTTATTTGAGACAGAGGTGATGGTAAGGCAGAGAGAGATGAAGAGATAATCCCAAGCAAGCTCCACACTGTCAGTGAAGTGCCCAATTAAGGCTCAGTCCCATGACTGTGACATCCTAACTTGAGCAGATATCGAGAGTCAGATGTGTAACTGAGCTACCCAAGTTTCCCAGAGTAGTCCTATTTTTAACATGTGAGGAAACTTCATACTGTTTTCCAGAGTGGCTGCACCGGTATGCATTCCCACCAACAGTGTAAGAGGGCTTCCCTTTCTTCAAATCCTTACCCATACCTATTGTTTCTTGTGTTGTTAACTTTAGCCCTACTGACAGGTACGAGGAGATATTACATTGTAGTTTTTTTTTTTTTTGTTTTGTTTTTTGTAGTTCCCTGATGATGAGTGATGTTGAACATCTTTTCATGTGTCTTTAGGGAAATGTTCATCTGGTGTGTTCCCCTGTGTACTCCTCTCCCTCTCACCCTTTTCCCCAATGAAGGCTCCCTCTCCTCTGTAGCTCCCCTGATCTGTTTCTTTCCCAAATCACCTCTCTGCCTTTCCTACCTCCTCTGATATGGCTTATTCTCTCCCTGTAGTTGTGGACTTCATTCTGTCAGTCTTCAGGTTGATTTCTGGGGTACTTAGAATGATTTTCTAGTTATCTAGCTATGTTCAAGGGATAAAACTACACTGCTGCCATACTAGCTCTCACAACACACACTAAGAAATAAGGTTTCAACAAACTTCCTATGAGATGTATGTGAAAGGCTATATGAAAGACACTTGAATGGTGTAGTTTCAGGCACTTAACCAAAAGGTGTGTGTGGTGTCTGTGGTGTGTGTCGGTGGGTACATGTGTGGTGTGTGTGGCATACCTTTAGAGTGGTTGCAGTTAAGTGCATTTGTCTGTTTTGTATGTATTTATGTGTGGTGTATTGTGGGGGATAAGTTCAAGAATTCTGTGATCTTGCACCAACGGGCTAATAAGGCTTAGGGCAGAAAGCTGCCGCAGGGTGAGAGAGCCCAGGGTGGAACAAAGCATAGAGTTTAAAGCCACTTCCACAGGAAGAAAGCATCTAAGAACAGGTAGAGGTGGCAAGCCACCACAGTGCAAACGTGTCCAGGGCTAGTCATTAAGACAAAGCAGAGGGTGGAAAGCCACTGCAGGGGAAAGTGCCCCAGGATAGCTAGTGAGAAAAATGCCTTGTTAACTCTGAGGTGGCATGCCCCATTTATCTTAGTCCTTAGAAAAGTTAAGATAAACAGATATGATGCCTGAAGTAAACGGCCACTGGTTGGCACCAAGATGATGGTTTGTCTTTTTTTCCCCCAAAGACAAAAGACTTTATTACTAAGAGTAAGCAGTAGCCAGAGTATCAAATTGTACATTTCCTCACAGCTGCATTCCTACAAGGTGATAAGAAGAAGCCCAGATAATGCCTGCACATGTAGTTGGTTACATTATATGAAAGGAACAATGAGCATAGGGAGCCTGAATCTTTTAAAAGAGATAGCTTGCTTGATCTTTTCCCCAGAGGGAATATTACCTTTTTTATATTGGAAGTAATTATGCCTTTCTTTCTTTTACAAGGCAAAACTCCTTCTATCTTCCAAGGCTATTAGTAATACAAACATTCTTAAAAAGATAGTCCAGAATAAACAGCTATCAGTATTTTCCTCACAGGATGTAAAGAAACTTGAGAGACACATGAAGAATTATCTCCCAGTAATATCAGTTCCTCATTTCTACCGAATCTGTTCAATTTGTTTCATACAGCATTGTTTAATTTTTTAAAATTCACCTCCAAGTTAGCATATAGTGCAACAATGATTTCAGGAGTAGATTCCTTGATGCCCCTTACCCATTTAGCCCCTCCCCCCTCCCACCACCCCTCCCTTAACCTTCTGTTTGTTCTCCATATTTAAGAGTCTCTTCTGTTTTGTCCCCCTCCCTGTTTTTATATTATTTTTCTTTCCCTTACCTTATGTCCATCTGTTTTGTCTCTTAAAGTTCTCATGAGTGAAGTCATATGACATGTTTTGATGTGCTTGTGGTGTATATGTGGTGTGTCTGTACATTATGTGTGGCAGGTATAGTGTATGTGTGTGGATGTCAGTAAATATGTGGTTATTGTGTGGTCTGTGTGTGTGTCAAAGTTGGAAGCACATGTTTATTGTGTGGTGAATGTGTGATATTATTGTGGTATCTGTGTGTGGTGTAAGTGTGTTGTTGTATTTGAGGTATGTGAAGTGTGTGTATGTGTCTGTGGCATATGTGTGCTCTACATGTGGTGATGGCATGATATGTGTTCAGTGTGTTGTATTTGTGTGGTGTGTTTGGTATATAGGTGGTGTGTTTTCTGTGAAGGCAGACCATGTGGAGTGTGTGTGTGTGTGTGTGTGTGTGGTATGTGGATGATATAACGGATCTTTCTGTGTTGTGTGTGTGGAATGTGTATGTATGAAATAAAGGTGTGGTGTATATGTGCATATGTGATGTGTGTTGTGTGTCAAGGTATATGTATGACAAGTGCAGTGTGTGGTATGTGTGGTAGGGTTATTGTGTGTGTTGCACATGTGCAGTACATGTGGAGTGAGCGTTCTGTATGCGTGGTGATTGTGTGACATATGTGTGATGTGTCTGTGTGATATCTCTTGTTCAGTTTATTTGTGGTGTGGGGTGTATTTGGTATGTGTGAGGTGTGTGTGGTGTTTGTAGTGGTTGTGATATTAGTTTTTTGTGTTTTGTGTGTATAACATATGTGGTATATCTGTAGTATGTATGTGGTTATGGTATTTTTGTGGTATGTAGTGTGTGGTGTGTCAGCTGTATATACGGGTTTATGTGTGTTCATGTGTGCTGTATGTATGGTATATGAGTTGTGACTATGGTATATCTCTGGTGAGTTTGTTTTCCAGGTGTAGTGTGTGTTTATGTGGTATCAGTGTGGCATGCATCTTGTGTGCATGGTTTCTGTCATGTATGTATCACGTATCATATTGTGCTTGCATTACATGTGGGAATGTTGTATTCTTATGTGTGGTGCAAGTATGTGGCATAAGTTTGTGTATGTGATGTGTGTTTCATATGTGTGAGTGTGGCATACATTCATCCAGTGTGGTGATGTCATTGGATGTGTAATGTGGGTGTGTTGGTGTGGTGTGTTTTTGATGTGTGGTGTATGTGTGTAATGTGTGTGCTGTATCTTTTGTGTGTGTGTGTGGGGGGGGGTTTATGTGTGTGGCATATATGTGATGTGTGTGAATGTATGAAGTATATATGTTGTATATGTGTGGAATCAGTAAGGTGATGTGTGCAATATGTTTATCTGTGTTTGGTGAAATGATGTTTTATATGTTGTGTGTGGTATATATTTGGCTTGTGGTTTGGCATAAATGTTGTGGTATAACTATAGAGCATGTGTGGCATATATCTATATGTGTTATATGTGTATTGTTGGTGCAGTTCATATGTGGTACAAACATAAGGTATGGGTTATATGAATTCTGTATGTGGTGTTTTTGTGTTGTGCTGCCTATGCTCTTTATGGTGTGTTTGGTTTGTGTGTCATGTATGATATATGTATGGTTTGTATTTGTGGTATATGTGTACTGGTGTTGTGACTTCTAAGTGGCATGTGCTTGATGTGTAGTGTGTGTGCATTGTGTGTCATATGTGTGATTAGCATGTGGTGTATTGTTGTGTATATACAGTGTGTTCGTGATGTGTGTCTAGTTTCTCTGTGTGGTATGCTTTTGGTGTATCTGTGGAATTTGTACTGTATTTGTAGATTTTTTGATGTGTGGGCATATGTATGTATGGCATACATATGGTAGTTGTGCGCTGGGTGTCTGGTGTTTCCATGTGAGATATATGTCTTGTGCACCTGTGGATCGGGTGTGATTTATGTGCAGTGTGTTGTGTGCATTTGTGAGTGTGGTGAAGCTGTGGTGAATATGTTAGGTGTGTGTGGTGTATATATGTCACGTGTGTGGGGTATATGTGTGCTGTGTGTGGTTTATCCATTGTGTATGTTTGGTATAAATCTGTTTGTGTCACACATGTGTTGTTTGTGTGGCATGTGGTGTTTGGAATTGTGAGGTGTGTTTGTGGTGCATGTTTAGTGTTGTGGTGTAAGCATGTTTTGTGTGAGTTATATGTCGTGAGCTTTTGGCTTATACATGGTGTGTGTGTGTGTGTGTGTGTGTGTGGTGCATGTGGTGTGTGAGTGTTTGGTATGTGTGTGGTTGGTGTTTGTTGTAAGCTTTTGTGTGTGGTATATACAATACTTGTTTGAAGTGTTTGAGTGATGTGTATGCATGGTATACCCGTTGTATGCTTATTGTGTATGGTGTATGTGGGTTGAGTGTGTAGTTTTGTGTTTTTTGTGTTGAGGGGGTGGTCTGTGTGAGTAATATATGCATGTCATATGTGTGGTGTATGTGAGATGTGTGTGCAACATGTGTGACATACGTGTATTTTGTGTATGGTGTATTATGTGTGTGGTGTATATGAATTTGTTGTGGTATATTTGGTGTGCATGTCACATGTGTAGTGTATGTGTGGTTGTTTTTGGTGATGTTTGTGTGCCTGTGTGCATGTGTGGTGTACCTGTGGTATATGTAATGTGTGTGTGGTGTGTTTTGGTTTGCGTATACTGTGTGTATGGTATATTTATGGTGTATGTGTAATGTATGTGCTGTATATGTGGATAAAGTGTTTGGCCTGGGTGTAGTGTGTTCCTGTGTGGTGTATGTGAGTGGTGTGTGTGGTATGTGTGTGGTATAGATGTAGAATATGTGTTTGTAAGTTTTTGTAGTGTTTGTGTGATATGTGTGATACTTGTGTGTGTGGTGTATCTGTGGTGTGAATATGGTGCATTTGGGTAGTTATTGTGTGACGTGTATACTGTTTGTGTGTGTCCCCACACAGAGCCCCTGCCACTCGACAGAGGAGCTGTATGAGGAGACTGCAGAATAGGAGGAATGAAGGGCTGAGGGTATAAATAAGCTGCACGGGCACAGAGAACCTGCAGGAAGATTAAATCCAGTTACAGCTCAGACCATTCATCTCGGAGAAGCCCCTCTCTGCTGAACAACCTTTCATCTATCATCCACCTTGGGCATTCCACTTTGGGTGATTTCTACCTCCTCACTCCTCTCAGGACACCCCTCAGAACGTCTTCTCAAATGAAGAGCCTCATTCCCACTCAGGGTCTCTGATATTTGGTCACCTGGTTAGGGGCCTTAATAGTGTTAGGTTTTCTTCTGCTACTGATGCTCCTGCCTCTAGAGAGGGAGCAGGGGATAGTTCTGGAATCCCACATGGAGTGAAAGTGGGTTGGCAAAACCTCCTGCGGGTGAGGCCAGGGACACCTCTCTGAGCTGCACTTGGGTAGCAGGCAGTCTTCTCACGTGGATTGTATGTATTAAGTTAACACAGAACCATGTAAAAACATGACGTCACAGCCTCCTGAGGATCACCATGGGACTGGAGAGTCCTGCCCATTCTTCCCCTTCATTAATGGGAATAGTCATTCATGCACATATAGCACTGCCATTCCCCATGTCCAGTCCCCACATCACTCTGAGCTGGTGATAGTTCTAGTCAGAGGGCGAAATAAGACATGTCTTGAGATCCCCGTGGACTGAGGGAGACCATCCATCCAGGTTCTCCATGGGGCTACAGGGGTCACAGTGCAGGAGAATCACACATGGGTGAAGGTCATTGCTTCCAGGCCCATTGCAGCAAGCTCAGGGTCTTCTCAGGTACATGCCAACCCCTCATGGCCAAAGCATCACAAGCTGTAATTAAATCATACAACTGACACTAGAAGCAAGTCAACAGCTTCTGAATGCTTTTCCTATATCTACAGAGGAAAGACTGTGTTGGGATCAGTGATTCCTCAAGTGTCCTCTCTGTGGGGGTCACCTTATCCTGGAGGAATACCCAGTTGTCCTCCTTCATTTGCACCTTACTGCTGTCCCCTCCTGTACACACATCACTGGTCCTCACTATTACTAAGTCATGGTTTTCATTCTCCACTAGGGATTCCAGATGCTCTGCTCACATATTCAGGAATTATTTTTGTTGTTGTTAAATATTCACCAAGCGATCCTATTTCAGGTATATCGGATATTTACTACAGGATTCCCGATTAATAGTTCTTCAGTATAATTGGACACAACAGAATCATTTTGGTAAATAAATCTGTGCACGGTAAACATCCAAAGAACCCCAAAACGTCATACTATTGTGATTTAATGTCCCAAACAGGAATGTGAGCCAAATAAAGATAAAAAATCTCAGAATATCTTACAGGCGATAGGGCAGAAATTCTCTAAGTGACAGTGCCATGGGGGCATCAATGGTTGGAGTTGTCACATGGTGCTGGCTTTTTTCAGCCCATGCAGCACAATCAGAGGAGTTTGTCTCCAGTCTGTGGTGACCTAGAGCTTGGTGTGGGCCATGTTCCTGTCAGCCCATATCTGACAGTATTGGTCAGTTTCATCTTCAGACACACAATTTACAAAATATCCTGAGTTAATCAAGTCATCTTTGGGCCCCTAGAAGCACCTGGGATCCCAGAAATCTCTGCTTACTTGAGACTGAGTAGAACCTCAGAAATTATTGAGAAATGCAAGACAGAATGGAGATGAATTCAGGTGCCACGTTGGTCCTTCCATCTGAATCCTCACCATCCTTGGAGTCCTCTTCATTTGTACAGGACACCAAAAATGTTGTCTTGCACATCCTCTCTCTTCTGTTCATAAGCATCCTTTTGTAGTTCTTCCCCATTATCTCCTTTTATGATACACACCCTAAAAGACCTTATGTCATATAGGCACTGAGGTCTTGCATCTGCAGCTTCTGTGAAATCTTCAGCCCCCTCAGCCCCTTTCTTAGTGTTTCCCTGGCCCTCCAACCTGGTACTATAGCAAGAAGTCTGGAGAAATTCCCCCAAATGGCTCAGCAGGGAGCAGGGCTGGGTGTCAGTAGGGCTTACCCCACAGGGCTGGAAGTGCCTTGGGAAGTAGTGATCTACCTGGGTGCCCTCACTATGTGTTTCCTGCCTGGATGGATCTGGTCATGATGGATTCTGCTCTTCCTTTCAGCTCCCAAGACACTTCCCATTGCTAGATTTAAGATGAAAAGCAGGGGAAGCAGATTAGCCGTCACAAGGGGAGCAAATGCAGATGTGGTGAGTTTGTCATGAAAAGGGTGAGGCAAATATGGGCACATGTTCTCCATCTCTGCCATAGCTTACATGGAACTTCAGGGAAACCAGCCAAAAAGCTGGGATGATGCCTGGGATTGTGATCACAAAGAGGAGACAAGGATAAGGTCATAATCCCTGTAGGCACTGAAGGATGCACTGAGCACATCCGATAAGGAAACCAAACCCAATCTATACAAGGCTCTGAAGTGGCTGGGCTACTCTAACAGCAACTGCTGAACCTGGATAGAGGGCCATGGGTGCCAGTAAGGGCTCCTGGGGGTGGAAATCCAGAAGGCATATGCACTGTGTTCTCTGAGAAGAGTACCCGAGGGCTTGTCGATCCTCTCACTCTGTGGAACCTAGTCCTCCCCTCCTGCCCTGCTCAAGTTATCCAAGAGCTTCCCCAGAACATCACTAGTTGGGATGAGACACTGGGGAGTGTTTGATCTCCCACTTCACACATCCAGGAAATGAGTGAACCTGACACAGTCCCTGAGGCTCATGTAAGCAGGACAGCTCAAGTCGCCCAGCTATGCATCCCTGGGAACACTTAGTATACCCAGTATCAAGAGGGAGAGGACTGATTGGGAGATACCCATGTCCTTGGGTCCCCCGAGCCCCCACTAACCCTGTGGGAGATATGTGGTCCTCTCAGGTACCACTTCCCAATATGAGTTTGAGGTTCTGTAGATTTTGCCTCAGTCTGTAGGCAAGTCCATCAGGGGAATACACACTGTTTCCCACACACTCATGTCCTGCAGTGTATGTAAAGTCACTTTTGTGTGAGACAGGAGCACAGATCACCACCACGTTGCCCACAACGCTCATGTGTGCCAGGATCACAGAACAGGGCACGTCGTGGGCTCTCAGAGAGAGTGGGAAAAGTACAGCCAAGCAGGACAAGGGTCCAACAGTTTCAGAGGTTGGACAATCAGGAACAAGGCCCCAGTGGCACTGGAATGTAGCTTTCATTCATCCCTGGGAAGTCAATGGAAGGTTCTCATCGTTCATTCCAGCCATGAGTCCTGCAGGGAAACTTCCACCACAAGACCTCAAAAGGCATGCTCCAAAATAAACCCTAGACCTATTGTAAGAACTTCCCCAAACAACACATCACACAATCTCATACAGCTTCACCTGATGTTTCCTGAAGCTTCACAAGAAGGCAGTCTGACCATGTCCCCCCAGATGCTCCAGATTCCTCAGAGGACCTCAAAGTAAGTGGACCAAGAGTGTGCATGTTACCCAGCAGCAGCTTCAGTTGTGGCCCAGAAGAAGAACCAGGTGAAAAGGATACCTATGGAAAATTGTGTAAGAAACAATCCTGGAGGAACTCCTCTCCTGCACCTGACAGTTTCAGGCCATAAAAAAAAAAGACTTCTGGGATTACAGTGAGCCAAGAAGAATGTGACCCCTGGGGACAAGAGGACCCTACAAGAGGGTTTCCAGGCACCGCCCAAGACTGACAGAGGAGGAGGTAGTGCTCCAAACCATCAATAGTACACTGTGGGGTGAGATTATGCCCATCTGGAATGTGGGGCTAAGCAGCTTTCCAGTGTTTCCTCTTGCCTGCAGCAGGGCCACTCCCATTCCAGCTGTCCCTCCAGCAACAGCAGGAGATGCAGGAGAGATGCACAGCAGGAGAGATGCAGGAAAATGCAAACCTGCCAGGGTCAACGGCCACCGTGGTATCTGCTGCAGGGGCAGCCTGACTGCATCCTTTGTGTACAAGGACACCAGGCTCAACTGTACCCCTCTCCTCCCTGACATAGCTCCTTCCAGGAATTTCTTCACACTCTCTGTCCTGAGCCCATTACACCCAGCTGGCCCTTGCTGACTTCCAAGTATAAGGCCAAGCCAACTATTCTTGGGCAGAATGACACAGGCAGGTTTTGGGGGTTCATCACCTATTACTTTTCCCTTTGGCGCACATGCCAGCACATAGGCTTTGCTGTCACCCTAGCTGTATTCCTTTGTGGCATAGCCCCTGTATGGCCTGTATTGCCTCCATGCACAGGACTGTGACCAGTGCTGGGCTGCAAATTGGCAGTGGCAACATAAGCCAGGCCTACTTCAGGCTGATGGTTTCTGCAGCACCAATAGGTTTAAGGAGGAGAGGCTGCCCCACATCTGAGTTCTACCTTTGGAGCGCTCAGCACTACAATACAAAGTGGGGCCCTGAGCATCACACTGCAATTTGGGTACGCTTGGGCCTGAACATATGGGACCCCCTCACCAGAGCAATGCCCAATGGCAACCACGGGACCTAATACTAAGAATTACCCTGAGTTGGAGATCCTATTGTCCGAAACTCACATCCCCAGTGGCTTGCCGCATCACAGCCCCCAGATGTAAAGCTGAGGGACCAGCATCACTGCCTGAAAGACTGTCTTTAGAGCTGTTTGTCGAGAATCTACTCTTAGCAGTCCTGCCTCTGTGTTAAACACAGTAAGGAGCATCCTTACCAAGAGTGCCCCTCATTACGTGTCCACGGCTTGCTTAGACACAAATGCTGGGTTATGTACGTTGACAATTTTCTCCAGGTCAGACCTACTGCCTCGGTGTCTAAGAGGAGAATGCTGGCCTTGGAGAACCGCTTCCATTAGAATTGGTGGATGTCCACCTTCTTCACAGGCTGGACAATGTGTGAGTCTTGTTTAAAAGTGAAATAAGCCATACAGAGAAAGACAGATACCATATGTTTTCACTCTTATGTGGATCCTGAGGAACTTAACAGAAATCCATGGGGGAGGGGAAGGAAAAAAAAAGAGGTTAGAGTGGGAGAGAGCCAAAGCATAAGAGACTCTTTAAAACTGAGAACAAACTGAGGGTTGATGGGGGTGGGAGGGAGGGGAGGGTAGGTGATGGGCAGTGAGGAGGGCACCTTTTGGGATGAACACTGGGTGTTGTATGGAAACCAATTTGGCAATAAATTTCATATATTGAAAAAAATAAATGTGAAATGCATTTCTAGCGCTGACCACTGTGATCCTGGAAGTAAGGGCCCACAGCACAGTGTGCATGAAAATGGGTGGTTTGAGGCTATTGTCCAATATTATGGTTGGAGCCCTCAGCTTAGTAGACCCAGGACCATGTCCCCTTTTCCTACAATCTTGGATCTGGAAGACACATTCTGTATACACTGGCCTCCTCCACTCTGCCTGTGTTCTTTTCAGAATGCTGGTTGCTTTCTCATATTTGTCATCAAGCCTGGTTCTTGTTCATTGTCAGAATTCTCCTGTGTGTGTGTGCTCTGTAGATCAAGCGTGGAAAAAGCATGGAATTGGATGAAGGGCAATATGGGAGCCAGACCTATTTCAAATTTCCTGTGGTAAACTAATGGATTAGAGAAAGTAGCAACCCTTGATGGTTAGGACAGATACCTGTAATTTAAAAGTATGCTCTGAGGTTAATGATAACACTGGGTAGATAACAAGAGCCCAGAGGAGGAATAAACAGAGACACTCATTCTTGTTTGTTGGAACTGCTACTTCTCAACACCAGTCTGATGTGAAACATGTTCTACCATCCCTAGTTGTCACCAGGAGTCCACATTCAGTGGATTGTACAAAAGACTCCAAGACTAAAAGTCTTATCTATATAGCAATTTCTTTTTTTTTTTTTCACTGTTGTTTGAAGGTGCGAGGCAAATCACATATGTACACCTCCCATCTACATATTATGGGCATGGTAGGAAACCTTTTGGCTAGGGAAAACAAGAAGTCATTAATTCTAGTTTGTCTCATATGCCTATGGTATTTGTGACATTCTTATTTGAATATCAGAACTCCCTCAATTCCTCTCCTCCTTTCTGCAACAGTAGAGATGAAAGGGAGCCATTTGAAGAGGACCCAAGCTAAAATTGGTCAAGTTTTAATAAAGAAAATAATGCCTAGTTTGTGGTCTGATATGTATGGAGCTTAGACATCATCACTCCTGTCCTCACCACAACTGAAAAGCAGAACAACGTGAAAATCATGAATTCTTAAATATGACAGAGAACTGAGCTCACAGGGCAAACTGTCACCACAATAATTGGAGAGACAGGTGAATACAGAAGGGTCACAGACTAATGCACTGATTTTCAGGGCATCTTATCAACCAGGCCTGGGGCCAGAGAATCAATAAGGGGTCCCAGAGGGCCTCCTGTTATCTAATAGATGATGAATTTGGAGGCCATTCCCTAGATCTATTACTACTGCTACATAAAAAATCACCCACAATGTTGTAGCTGCTTCCAATGCATGAGATGGTGACACTCTGGCTCAGAGCCCAAGACACTGGGGGTAGTTAGGTCAGAAGATACTGGATACACAATGCTGGAAGAGAGAGACACACCCAGAGAGGGGGATGCTGGTGTCTGTAGTCAAGAGGGGGAAAGAGGGCTCCGTGTGTCCTCCCAGAACCCCTTGCCTTGTGCCTATATCTAGTGACATGTGCAGTGAACACGGAAGGTGAGGAGGAGAGGGGGCAAGGCCAAGATGAACACCATCACCAATCCTGCCTTCTCTGGCCCCACACATGAGCAGAGGCTCTCCTAGTCTCTCCCTTCCCCTCTTCATCCTCTGAGAGAGGGAGTGACTGTTCGTACAAAAGAAACCCAAGCTATCTGTCCCTTCACTTGGCCTGGAGAGGTCTCTCTGTCTGTGGATTTAAAGGGGCACAGAGTTCACAACTTTGAGCCCTGAGCAGAAGGCAGACAGTGCCAGGTGACATGTATCATCGCTGAGCACCCTTGACCCTCAGAAAATGTCCCTGAGTGCCCAGCATGGTCCAGACCCAAAGACACCATTGTGTGATATGGTGATCAGAGTCCATCCCAGACTGCTCCTGACTCTCTCCTTGCTCTGTCCACTGTCTGGGGGCCAAGTCTCTCCTTATGTCACCTACGGACTGTATGATCTATGTCAGAGCAGACTGTATGCTCTGTGCAGACTATTCAGGGTGAATGTGTCCACCACCCCCTTGGTTGCTCTTATTTCAGGATTCAGGTGGTGTCTCTACATAAAATCCTCCTAGAACAGGATCAAGTCCAGAGCAGTGACGGGTCCCCATGGACACATAGCCCCTTCTGTGCAGGATGCTGTGATTTTCCCTCTAATGTGATCCTCCCCTTGGTAGACATTCAGCAATGTGTCTCCAAACCCAAAAATGTTACTTTAACATTTTTAAAGCATGTGGACCCTAGGCTGGAGCTGTTACTCAGGGCTCTTTTTTTCCCCAGCCATGACTGCTCACAGTCCCAATCTCTTGAAGTTTGCTTCTTTCTCTTAGAAATATGCATGGAACTTTCCTCTGTCTCCTTTTGTGGCTTGATAACTCATGTCTTTTCATCACTGAATCATATTCCAGACATAGAACTACAGGAGTTTATATACCTATGCACCTCTGCAAAGGCATATTGTTTGCTTTCAAGTCTTGACAATCATATAGAAAATAACAATGAACACATATGTGCATGTTCTTTGTGGACACTAGTAACTCATTTCAGGAAATACAAAGGGGTGTGCTTTCTGTATCATCATCAAGGCATTGTTTAGCTTTGTAACAACCTCCCAAGGTAGATTCCAAAATGACTGGGACACTTTGCTTTTCCACCAGCAATGTTGAGAGTTCCTGCTGCCCTACATATTTGGCAGAATTCAATGTTGTCATTGTATTAATTTTTCACCATGCTCCTGGAAGACTAGTGGTACCTCACTGTTTCAGTTTGTAATACCCCACTGACATATTATGTTGGATATCTTTTGCCACATGTAATAGCCATTTGTGTATCTTCTTTGGTAAGTTTCTATTCTGACATGCTCACTGGGGAGCACTTCCCAGCACCCATCAATTCAGGAGCTCATTAAAGTTCTAATCTCAAGAGAAGGAAAGGAACTGAGTATCTTTAAGAATTTTGAGCTCAGGGAATTCTCAATAAAGCTCAATAATGGTACAAGGAGACATATAGGGGGCTGAGCAGTGGGCCACCTGGTTCTCTCAGGTCACACATCCTCTACTACTTCCATTCCTGGCATTCCAACCCAGTGAATGTGGAGCCCATTTTGCTCTGGAAACACAGTAACTATTTTTTGCATTAGGGGGGCAACCTCCAAAAGGAGATATTTTCATTGACCTTAAAAACTTACATGAGCTCAGATATTGAAGCCCTCTGGTTTTAGTAGGATGTGTATAGTTAAAATCTGAGCTGTTGTTTGTCCCACAAAGGAACAAAGGAGTGATGAATAAGACTGGGTAAGGGTAGAGGGCATAAGTGATCACGTGTCCCAGTGGAACAGGAATCCGGTGTGACATTTGGTTGTATGAAGCTCTACAGCAATGACTACCTGTATCTCCTCAGGCTGGATCTCAAGGTGGCTGAAAAGGTTTTGCTGACACACCTGAATCTGGCCAAACAGGCTTGAACACATGGATGGTCCCTCGCTGCTGTCCTGGGTCACAATGTAAGGGCTCTGTCTGGGAGCCATGGTACCATTGCCATGGTAAACCCCAGAGTTTCTGCTGATTCTGTGGAAGAGGAGGTAACCTGGGGTCTGGGGTCCTCAGGAGCTTCCCAAGGAGTTGACACATGCACATACATGGGAGTTCCTACACATGATGTTCACAGGCCCCCACAAACCTGGATTTTGGAAAAATCCCTAATGGGGTCTGAGGGGAGAGGGGGACACAGTCAGTACCTGTGGGCTCAAAAGACCTATCCATGGGAGTCCCCATGGACCCAGGTGTCACCTGTTGCAGAGATTCATTCATGGACCCACATTATTCATTTCTGTGAGGCAGCCTCGGCAACTGTAGAGCATCCTGTAAGTTCTCATGTCTCATCAAGGGGTTCCTGCCTTCAAGCCCCAAATCTCCCCTGTAAGTAAAACCCCCTCCTCAATCTGCATGACTGAAACCTCATGTGCCCAGCGAGGGTCCCAGGTCAGCTCTGTACCTGATTTCCTCCCAGGCCTCTATCCTTACAGAGTATCTCACCTACTAATGCTTTATCCCTAAGACATAGCAAGCCTTGGCTACTCCTGAGCACAGGAGTCTGGGAGTGAAGGGGAGGTCATTGCTATAAACACTGGAAGAATAGAGTCCATTCTGCGGAGAACTGTCTACTTGTTCAGATAGTCCCTGGGGCTCTGAGGAGGATGAGGTCAAAGAAAGTGTTATTTTCCTCATTTCAAGTAAAGACAGCCACTGTGCAGACTCTGGTTTTATGACATGGGGATACCCATACAACAGGGGAGCTCTCATGAAATTGAAGTAATTTGTTTTGTGTGTTTTGTTCTTCCTGAGGTCACAGAGACACTGAATGGATAATTGAGAATAGACCCATTAAGAACCAGATGGCACTTGCAAGTATATATACAACTTATTTTTGCAAGTCTTAAATTGTCATAGAACAAGACTCTTGGCAGGTCAAGGATATTGTCCTCTTTTATCATCAGCCTGTGTCACTGTGAGAAGCATTAATTGTGTCCAGTCATACACTCAAAATCAGCCCTGTCCCCAGTCTACAATCCAGAGATGAGCGGAATCCCTGCATTGGCCAAAATGTCTTTGGATCAAGAGAAACACTTGGGGACCCCAGATCCCTTGTGCTTGTTTGAGTCTGAGTAGAACCTCAAGAGATACTGAAGAGGGCTCCATGGTTTATGCAGGAATGAGCATATGTTCTTGCTGCCAACATGGAAGCCACTGTTAAGGATGCAAGTGACTCTGGCTGTTGTTCTCAGAGATGCAGAGATGGAGGTGGGTGGGTCCACACAGGCCGGGACAGGGAACCTGTAAACACAAACACTCCTGGGTGATGGGGCTCGGGTCAAAGTAAATTTTTCTCTGGACTCTGACCCACTGAGGCTGCCACAGGCTGAAACCTGGCCCCTGAGTATGTCCCAATCTTTAGAGTGAGCGAGGAACATGAGGAGGCCAGGAGGCCAGGACATGATGACACTGTCTGTGGTTCCCATAGTGGGCTAGGCTTCCCCAAAGCTCCATTTCCCCTCTACAAGCTGCCACAGAAGGGGCTGTACATGCAGATGGCATCCATCCAGCGAGTGTCCAGCCCTTCCCTGAGTCCTGCCACTGGTGCTCAGTTCACACACACTGAAGAGGATGGAGGCTGGCTTCACCCCTGGGAAGAGCCCTGTGGGAAACACCTGCTGAGACAATACACAGGTCCTTATTCAGGGGACTCTGCCAGGCTAAAGAAGACACAGTTGCTGAGTCCCCAGCAGGGTGCAAAGTGTCCAACACCCAGGCCTTTGCTCCTTTGAGTGAATGGTCCTCACTAGGTAGCAAGTAGGACAACAAGGCAGTCCCACAGCACACCCTCTTGTCAAAGAACACACACCTCATTGTGGCCCAAAGCTCCCAGAGCCCATCTGGTATCTACCTCTCACTGGGTTCCTGTCTGTATCCACATATCCATGGCTATATTAAGAGTTCCGGTTTCCTCCAGTATCCAACAGTAGAAATTTTTGATGAAACCTCTCCTAGACAAAATGGCTAAAAGTGAGGGAGCAGTTGCCATCAGTTTATATGGAAATACATTAGAGTGTTTTCTAGACTCAAGCAATAAACTATCTCAGGCTTCACTGAAACTCTAGGACACATCTTGCTAAGGGATGCATAAATAAATGGAGATAAAGCACTCAACCTAAAAGACACAGTTCAAAGCTCTGGGAGTTGGATGCTGAGATGCTGAAGGTACTTCCCAGAAAAGGACATTGGCGGAGACACTCTGGCTGCTCAGGGTGCAGGTCGTCCTCGACAGGCCAGCTGCAAAACAAGTGCTAAAAGCTATGTTCACTTCTGGCCTTTTGTGTAAAAGCAAAAAAAAAAAATTGTTTAGATTTCTTCTACTAGTGAAATCAGGTATTAAAGTAGGTCTTTTGATCATGCCAAATGGCATAATGGGAACTCTCAAAATGTAGGGATGCCTGTGCTTTGATTCTGTTCCTGGGGACTGATTCCAGTAACTTTTCACTCCTAGAGAAGCTCTTGTCCATGGAAATGAAAGATGTGCATATATAACTAGTTAGAGGACACTCTAGATAAAGGTGAATGATCCAGATGTGCATCAGGTCAGAGATCAGTTGAGCTCTTCTAAAGAACTTGTAGGGGTTCTTTTGGGGAAAAGACACCAGAAGGGAAATTTCCCCCGACTTAGTGGCATGTTTTGAAGAGGAAAATTTAGCAAACATTTCAAAAGCCAGTAATGCCTCTGTAGCAATGACAGGGATTAGCTTTGATTTAGTCATTAGTAAAATGAAAATGAAAAGTGTCAATCATCATCATCATCATCATCATCAGTCATAATCATAATGGTTTTGGAAGGCTTTGCATTTAACCATGGAGAGTATAATATACTCATGTTAGGTGTTGACATTATATTCTTAAGTTTGTAGTGTGTGCTATTTATTTTTATATTATATTTATTATAATATATATTATATATATTTATTTTTATATTATATATTTATTGTTAAGATTTTTTCTTATGGGGTTATAAAATTTGTTTACATATGAAAAAAGAACGCTTCCTATTTTCTTACTCCTTCTATCAAAGAAGCTAAATGTGAATTTTTTATGTTTTGCAGATATGTTGAGTGGACAGTTAGATCCATAAACCTGCTTTCAAAATAGTCCTGCCATCCTCAAAGACACAAAGTATTGAAATGTGTTCAGATCCACCAGGTGTGGTGCGATAGATACGAGTTACGCCACCCCTGATGGGATGTTAGTTAGACCCAGGCAGTAGACAGAGATGTAGCCAGGCAGTGATCAGATAGGGGAGGACTGAATCTCCATTCCTCCAGGGTTTAGAGCACTGGATAAAGGTCATCCCATGTCTGGCCTCAATGGTCAGCTTCATCTTAGGACATGATCTAAGGGACCCTCAGGAAGCATTCCTTGACAGACCTGAAGCCAGAGGTTCTGTCTGGAATGGCTGTAATAAGAAAATCACAGGTCCACAATTCTGGGGCTTCTTCCCAGAAATTTGTGTTGCCAGGACACACTGTTCACTCCTGTGTTGATGATTTTTCAGCTATAGATGGTGTACTTCTAGAGCTCTGACTCCAAATTCTGGATGAATGTGTCTGCAGAGCCTGGATAAACGTACCTGCAATTAAAGAGAGGGGAGTGGGAGATTAGGGTCCCTTGTCACTTTGTCCAAAGCCCAACTCCCTTGCAGATTCAGAGCACAAAGCATGAGATTGCCAATGCAGCTGGCGAGTAGGGAGGGAATTGTAAAAAGGCAAGTCATTGAATGTGGGAGCCCCTGTATCTGAATATAAACTGAGAAGCCTTGGCTACCCCTGTATTACATGGAGGGAGGAGACTGTCAGGACATAAGCAACTAACTCATTTATCATGTCTTCATGTGATCAAATGAGGAAACACTCTGAAAATATAATAATAATGATAATAACAATAACAATAACAATAATAATAATAATAATAAATAAAAGTTAACCTATAGTTAGCACTGAGGAATGGAGGGGATTGACTGTGGGGCTCAACAAGTTCTGATCTCATGTCCCTGGGGGCCTGGGGTATTGTAGGAGCACAGGGACCTTTGGATTGTGCTGGTCAGTGATGTTGGGCTTCATTCTTGATTGGAAACAGGTGCTGTTGATGTAGCGTGATGTGCAGACAAAAATGGAACCTCTGTCCTAGGGTACATGGTTGGATCAATGACTCCAGAGTTTTGAAGAGATTTATCTTCAAAAGAGATGTGTCAAAATCATGACATTCTGTACACTGTTGTTTCTCCTTAGGGGGGCAGTAGAAAGTGCATTTCTGCCCTGAGGTCCCTGCCCCTGATGGAGCCTGGGTAGGCTGGGAGAGGTGTGGAGACCAATAAAGACAGGGCAGCATCCAACTGCAGGGAGTGGGGAAAAGAAGGGGCAGGGCCCATGCAGAAGCTCAGGAAGCATTCATCTGGGTGATGAGTAGGGTCAGGGAAGGCTGGAGGCATCCAGGCTGTGGTGGCCAGGACCTGAAACCTCGATCTTTAAGACTCCAACCAGGGCACACCTGCCCCACACCTCTTGCCCCATTGCACATCCTGAGAAAATGGTTGGGGGCTGTGATGGTGCAGTCAGGTGTAGCTTATGTAGGCCATGAGAGCAAAATGTTTGGTCTAATAGAATTCTAGTAGTTTCTGTGAATATATATTTCAAATGAAATTAATAATTAAAAGAGTAAGGGTGCCAGGGTGGCTCAGGTTAAGCACCCAACTCTTTTCAGCTCAGGTCATGACCTCATGGTTCATGAGTTTGAGCCCTACGTTAGGCTCTGAGATAACAGCTTGGAGTCTGCTTGGGATTCTCCCTACCTCTCTATCTCTGCCCCACCCTCATAGCATTCTCTTTCTCTCTCTTTCTGTGTGTGTGTGTGTGTGTGTGTGTGTGTGTCTAAAATAAAGAAATAAATTTTAAAAATATAATTAAATTGGGGCGCCTGGGTGGCTTAGTCGGTTGAGTATCCAACTTCGACTCAGGTTATGATCTCATGGTTCGTGAGTTTGAGTCCCACTTCAGGCTCTGTGCTGACAGCTCAGAGCCTGGAGCCCGCTTCAGATTCTGTATTTCCCTCTGTCTCTGACCCTACCCTGCTTGTACTCTATCTCTCTCTCTCTCTCTCTCAAAAATAAATAAACATTAAAAAATTTTTTTTAAATGGAATTAAATCAGTAGACTCTGACTTAAAAACATTACCATCATAATGGGGGTGGGTCTCATCCAATAAGTTGAAGGCCTTGGAGGAAAGACTGGCCATCCCCAGAAAGAAGGAATTCTGGGAACACATTGCCTTCAGAACCAAACTACAACGACACTTCCTCTCCTGGGTCTGTGGCCTGCCAGCCCACACTATGCATTTTGGACTTGCCAACATCTACAACAATGGTTAACAATTCCTTAAATAAATTTCTCATATGGATTGCTAGATAGACAAACATATATACCTATATATATATATATATATATATATATATATATGTGTGTGTGTGTGTGTATATATATATATATATGCACACAAACATATGCATGCACATAAACTTATACATTATATTGCATGTACATAGTACGTACGTACATACATACATACACTTGGTTCTGTTTCTCAGGAGAACCCTAACTCATATAAAGTCTTATATCCAAATCTCAGTCTTATTCTTTGCTTTTTCTGGCCCTTTGCATGGTTCAATTCTATAGAAAGATCACGAGAAGTGGTGATGCAATGTTAACTCTGTGCTCTGGGTCTCACAAAGACCTTGCGAAGTCATGGTCACAAGGGAGCAAAGTCTAGGAAAAGAAGATTTTGCGCTGGGCACAAGTGTCTGTTGATACATAATGCCGCAAGAACAGGATACCAGTACCCAATCTGCTGCAGGCATCTTCACTGCTTCACTGCTGCCTGGGAAAGACTCAGGCAATTGTGGAGGCAATCCATCATTTTGTGAAAAGGGTCTTGGCTTTTTCTTTTTTTTTAATTTTTAAATTGTTATTATTTTACTACTTAATTTTATATTTTATTTTTTTTAATTTACATCCAAATTAGTTAGCATATAGTGCAATAATGATTTCAGGAGTAGATTCCTTAGTGCCCCTTACCCATTTAGCCCATCCCCCTCCCACAACTGCTCCAGTAACCCTCAGTTTGTTCTCCATATTTATGAGTCTCTTCTGTTTTGTCCCCCTCTGTTTTTATATTATTTTTGTTTCCCTTCCATTATGTTCACCTGTTTTGTCTCCTAAAGTCCTCATGAGTGAAGTCATATGATTTTTGTCTTTCTCTCACTAATTTCACTTAGCATAATACCCTCCAGTTCCAACCACATAGTTGCAAATGGCAAGATTTCATTCTTCTTGATTGCCAAGTAATACTGCATTGTATATATATACCACATCTTCTTTATCCATTCATCCATGGATGGACATTTGGGCTCTTTCCATACTTTGGCTATTGTTGATAGTGCTGCTATAAACATGGGGGTGCATGTGCCCTTTGAAACAGCACACGTGTATCCCTTGGATAAATACCTAGTAGGGCAATTGCTGGGTCATAGGGTAGTTCTATTTTTAGTTTTTTGAGGAACCTCCATACTGTTTTCCAGAGTGGCTGCACCAGCTTGCATTCCCACTTACAATGCAAAAGAGATTCTTTTTCTCCGCATCCTCGCCAACATTTGTTGTCGCCTGAGTTGTTAAGGCCATCCATTCTGGCAGGTGTAAGGTGGTATCTCATTGTGGTTTTGATTTCTATTTCCCTGATGATGAGTGAAGTTGAGCATCTTTTCATGTGTTGGTTGGCCATCTGGATGTCTTCTCTGGAGAATTGACTATTCATATCTTTCGCCCATTTCTTCACGGGATCATTTGTTTTTTGGGTGTTGAGTTTGATCAGTTCTTTGTAGATTTTGGATACTAGCCCTTTATCTGATATGTCGTTTGCAAATATCTTCTCCCATTCTGTCGGTTGCCTTTTAGTTTTGCTGATTGTTTCCTTCGCTGTGCCGAAGCTTTTTATTTTGATGAGGTCCCAGTAGTTCAGTTTTGCTTTTGTTTCCCTTGCCTCCAGAGACGTGTTGAGTAAGAAGTTGCTGTGGCCAAGATCAAAGAGGTTTTTGCCTGCTTTATCCTTGAGGATTTTGGTGGCTTCCTGTCTTACATTGAGGTATTTCATCCATTTTGAGTTTATTTTTGTGTGTGGTGTAAGAAATTGGTCCAGGTTCATTCTTCTGCATGTCGCTGTCCAGTTTTCCCAGCACCACTTGCTGAAGAGACTGTCTTTATTCCATTGGATATTCTTTCCTGCTTTGTCAAAGAGTAGTTGGCCATACGTTTGTGGGTCCATTTCTGGGTTCTCTATTCCGTTCCATTGATCTGAGTGTCTGTTCTTGTGTCAGTACCATACTGTCTTGACGATTACAGCTTTGCAGTGTAGCTTGAAGTCCAGATTTGTGATGCCTCCTACTTTGGTTTTCTTTTTCAAGATTGCTTTGGCTATTAGGGGTCTTTTCTGGTTGCATACAAATTTTAGGATTATTTGTTCTAGCTCTGTGAAGAATGCTGGTGTTACTTTAATGGGGATTGCATTGAATGTAGATTGCTTTGGGTAGTATCAACATTTTAACAATATTTGTTCTTCCTATTCAGGAGCATGGAATCTTTTGCCATTTTTTTGTGTCTTTTCAATTTCTTTCATAAGCTTTCTACAGTTTTCAGTGTATAGATTTTTCACCTTTTTGGTTAGATTTATTCCTAGGTATTTTATGGTTTTTTGTGCAATTGTAAATGGGATCGATTCCTTCTTTGATTTCTCTTTCTGTCGCTTCATTGTTGGTGGATAGGCATACAAGCGATTTCTGTGCATTGATTTTATATCCTGCCACTTTGCTGAATTCAGGAATCAGTTCTAGCAGTTTTTTGGTGGAATCTTTTGGGTTTTCCATACAGAGTATCATGTCATCTGTGAAGAGTGAGAGTTTGACCTCCTCCTGGCTAATTTGATGCCTTTTATTTCCTTGTGTTGTCTGATTGCAGAGGCTAAGACTTCCAATACTATGTTGAATAACTGGTGAGAGTGGACATCCTGTCTTGTTCCTGACCTTAGGGGGAAAGCTCTCAGTTTTTCCCCATTGAGGATGACATTAGCGTTGGGTGGTTCATATATGGCTTTTATCTCAAGGTATGGTCCTTCTATCCCTACTGTCTTGAGGGTTTTTGTCAAGAAAGGATGGTGTATTTTGTGAAATGCTTTCTCTGCATCTATCAAGAGGATCACATGGTTCTTGTCCTTTCTTTCATTGATGTGATGAATCATGTTGTTTTGTGGATATTGAACCAGCCCTGCATCCCAGGTATAAATCCCACTTGGTCATGGTGAATAATTTTTTTTTTAACTTATTGTTGGATCTGGTTGGCTAATATCTTGTTGAGGATTTTTGCATCCATGTTCATCAGAGAAATTCGTCCATAGTTCTCCTTTTAAGTGGAGTCTCTGTCTGGTTTTGGAATCAAGGTAATGTTGGCTTCATAGAATGAGTTTGGAAGTTTCTTTCCATTTCTATTTTTTGGAACAGCTTCGAGAAAATAGGTGCTAACTCTTCCTTAAATGTTTGGTAGAATTCCCCTGGAAATCCATCTGGTCCTGGACTCTTGTTTTTTGGGGGAGATTTTTGATTAGTAATTCGATTTCCTTACTGGTTATGGGTCTGTTCACAATCTTGGCTTTTTCTATCCAGAATTTACAGATGCAGGTTCTGTTTCTGAGCCTTGGAAATACAGTCAGGACCAAGGAATCACGTGGTGTCCTCTTCTGTTTATACCTCCTCGGGCATAATTCTCACTGAGCAGGTTCTCACTCACACCGTTGTTCCTTGCAGTGCAGTGATCATCAGAAACCAATTCCCCAGGTGGGCTTTGCAGGGAACAGCACAGCCTCATTGCCCAGTGGCACCAGCCCAGCTTAGATACAGCCCGACTCTGAACATCAGCCTTAAGAGCAGTGCTTCCTCCCCCTGGTCTGTGCCTCTGGCCAAACCGATGCTGCCCTCCATGTCTCACCTTGATTACCCAACAAAATATGGCCTCCCCGATTTCAAAGGCATGGTACACACCTCCCCTTCCTCAGAAAGATCAGGTCATGTGCAACTAGAGAAGAACCACTCCAGGGCGATTGTTTCAGTTATATCTGTTCCAATCTTTTTCCATTTATTTGCTGAGAATTCCTACCTGACATCTTATTGCAGGTGTATTTTATCCCAGGAGCTGAGGTGAGCCTTTTGGTCAGGCTAGGAATCATCATTACTTTAGTGACATTCAGTGTTTTGTAGAACAACTAGGAATATCTATTCATTTATTGGTTTAAAAACTTGCAATATTATGTTATTTTCAGTGTACAAAAATCCAATTTTCTCAGATTTATCCTTAAATATTTCATATTGATGATATGATATGTTATTGTGTTTTTTAATCAATGGAAAGATCATTACTGATCTATAGAATCCACTTCATTTCCTCATGTTGGCTTTTGTATCACAAAATCTAGGTTGAAGCACTCAGACCTCAAAATCTAGGTTGAAGCACTCATGTCTGAGTCAGTTCTCCACTCTGAGGTGGGCACACCTGAATCACTCATGATTGGTCTTCTCCAGTGTCTCCCTGCGAGATCTTTTTGAATTTTATTAAGAGTGAGAGAGAGTAAAAGCGGGGGAGGGGACAGAGCGTGAGAGAGAGAGAGAGAGAGAGAGAGAGAGAGAAATACAAGCAAGTTCCAGGCTCAGTGTGAGCCCAATGTGGGGCTTGATCCCATGACCTTGGGATCATGACCCGAGCCACCCTGGTGCCCCTCCCTGAGAGATTTTAATCTCTGATCAAGCAGTGTTGGTCAAAGCAAACAAGAATTGGATGAGACTACAATAGCAATCTGAAAGTTGAACTGAAGAAAGAGATAGGACATTGTCACATCTACCAGTTCAAGGATAACCAGGTGCTTGTCTGAGATCTGACAACAGAAGTCACTCAGTGAGCTTGAATCCATGGAGCTTCCAGCAGGGGTGCGTGCACCAGACCAGAGAGCATAGGGAGGTTTTTATCTCAATTCCTCATGTGTCTGAGCACTGAGTAGGCGCTAGAGCTGCCCTGCCATATATTACAGTAATAATCAGCCTCATGCTCAGGCTGCAGAACAGAGATGTACAGGATCCCTGAGTTGGCTGAAGCATCTTTGCTTTCAGAGAAGCAGCTGGGGACCCTAGAGCCCTGGCGCTTGTTTGAGTGTCAGTCCAAGTGATTCTGGGGAGGGCTCCCTGCCTTCTGTTGATGCTGGAATATCCTGTGTGCACCAACACAGATGTGACTGCTGAGGATGCAGGTGAGTCTGGCTGATACTCCAGGGGATGTAGAGAGGGAGGGCAGCTGGGTCAGCCCAGGGAATATGTAACAAAGTCACACTATCCTAAAGGAGCTGGGGCCATTTGGCTTCTGCTTGAGGGGTTAGGCCAGGGTAGCTCACACAGCTATTGGTGTTTTCTGAACCTCCAAGGCTTGTCTTCTCCTGTGCAGTGAGAGAGGATCACAAGGAAAAGAGGGGTCCAGTTCATGGACTTCACAGTTCCTGAGGTTCCAGAGCTGGTTCTGTGCTGGGACACGTCTTTCTTCCCTTTCTACCTAAGCTGGAGGAGACTTTCATGTAAATCCAACCCCCATTTAATCTGGTTTTGTCCCTCTCTGAGTTATGAAAGGAACGTGAGCAGGGCCTGTGAACAGAGAAAGTGAAGGGGCTGAGGTTGCTATGTGGGGATAGTCAGGGAGGAAGCAGCGGCTGGATCAATCCACAGGTGTGTGTACTGAGGACTTTGTGAGCCCATGGGGACACAGTGGCTGAGACCTCAGCGCTGAGTCAGTGACCAGCTCCCTCTAGCCTGACTTGGAGTCAGCAGGGGCTGCCTGGCTGGGAGGCTCCCCCAGCAAGTGACTCTGGGAGACCCATGTTGCCCCCTGCTGGTCACACTTCCATCTACAGGTGCCTTGGAAGCTGCTGTGGCTTCTGCATCTGTCTTTGTCACTGTTATTCCACAAACAGGGAAGGAGACAGCTATATGACAAGCAATGTGTTCAGGTTGAATTGATTGAAGTTAGTCCACTACACGTGGTTTGAGGATGCTTGGGATTTTTTTCCCTGATGTTGTAAAATAGATGGCTGTGTCCTTTGTAATTTGCAAGTTGCAATTTCTGATGTGTTGCCTGTATTATGATTCTCAGCATTGAAGGCAATTTCTGGAGCTTATCATTTTTGAAGACCCATCTCAGGTTCAGAGAAAACCTTACCCACTACTCCGGTCCCTTGTCTCTGGAGGAAGGAGTATAAGGACCCCAATGGACTGTGCCATTCATTTTGATCCCCACATCTGAGGAGAAAGGTTAAGGCCATGTCCATTATGAGCCCCCTACCCCCATGTCAACCTTGCCTGTGTCTTGCCTTCCAAGGGAAATGACTGTGGAGGAAGGATGTGCCCTCCTAATGAAGAGGCTACCCTCTCCAGGATATACAGGACAGTGCCCATGGTGAGCTCCAGTTTACATTTAGGCCCCAGAGAAGCTCTTTCCATGATGGTACATGAGCCCAGCTCACCCAAAAGATCCCCTGAGCTGCACATTTTATGGTGTCAAGTGGTTCCAGCCATAATCGTCTTGGCCTGCAAGTCTGACAGGATGCCAATAATCATGAGGATAATCAAAATGAACTTTCACCAAAGTCCTATGGCATTCCTGAGGATGTAGAGCTTCTGTGATATGTGACATGATCCTGTCACCACATACTCAGTGGTGGTTCTGACCACACAAGCTGTCCACCAGAATGAGCAAAATGGTCAACATGTTCATTCTAGTCAAAATCCATTCTCAGGAAGAGACATTTCATTCACTGCACACCAGCTACAAATGCAACAAAGTCCCGTGCTGACCTCACCAATTCATCTTTCCTGGGGAAATTACAGGGATGGGCTCAGGAAGGTTCCCAGATCTTCCCTCTCTCTTGATCTTTGTGAGAAGCAGAGGCTGCAGGGAAGGGGCAGCAGGATGGATGTGGGGGTGTGCTCCTGAAATTATATCTCTTGAGAAGGGTTAATTTTAAATACCTGTGTGTGTGTGACAGGCATGGCTAGAATGGTAAGTCAGCAGGAGGCACAGGTTCTCAAGGGAGTTGTATGGCTAACACTGGAATCAGTGTGATGACCCATGGAGACATCAGGGCAGTGATGTCACTGGGGGAGGCACAGACAGCAGTTATGGCTAGCTCAGATTAGGCCACCTGAGAGACACTTTTGAACACCAGGAGACTAACTCATACTATTATGAGTTACTAACTCATAGTATGCTAACTCATACTAACTCATAGTATGCTAACTCATACTAACTCATAGTATGCTAACTCATACTATTACCTGAAGACAATGACCTCCCAGAACTAGAGAGTAGCCAAGACATGTCTCTCCAGTACATAAAGTGATTAAGTTTTGGCAGTCAGACCTTCACTGTTGTTCAGGAAGAACAAAGGCTCTCACTCTACCAGGGGATAGAAAAGAGGAACAGATGATGGGCTCCTGAGGGCCATTTCCAGAGACCACATTGGTCTGTCACCTGTGCAGAGAGAATCAGGAAATGTGAAGGGCCCCAGACTGGGGAGGGAGCGACAGATTCCTGCAACATTGGAGTGGGGACACAGCTACACCTTATCTGTGATCCTGTCTCCATAACCTGTGGAAGTGAAACTTGTTTTCTTCTTCTGTACATATCTCTAAGTCCTGAGCGTCCATAGCCTCCTCATCGCCAGCATGAGATCATATCACCTTGGAATAAAGAAGAGACATGACTCTCACAGGACCTGTTCCAATTCTGAGGGATCTTGATTCCTGTGTCTGGTGGTCACAGATAGGTCACACCCAGTCACATATCCCTTTGGAGAAGGCTTTGTTCAACATCACTGGAGCCACAGACACCTGTTTCCTCTGAGTCTCAGGACAGAATGTGCATTTTCCCAGAGACAGGTGAGAATCTGCAGATGCAGAGAGAAGGTCTTGGAGCTGATTTCTGGGAGATGGATGAAAGTCATGCTGGATTCCATTTTCCAACACAAGCACTCAGACACCCATGTCTCTGAGCGAGGCCTAGATCCCAGGCTGGCATGGGTTTTGCCACCCACTTTCATCTTGTCCATCGTCCTATTTTCTACATGGATCTCTGTTCATTTGCAACACACAATACATGTGAGAACACAGCCTGCTACTCAATTGCAGTTCAGAGAGGAGTCCATGCCCTCACCTTCAGGTGGTGATGCTGACACAGCTTCCCTCCATGTGGGATTTCAGAACTGCCACCTTCTTCCTCTATGGACACACGAGTGGCAGGAGCATCACAGTCAGCACAGTTAATGTCCCTGCCAAGATCACTAGTCTTCAGGGAGGACAGGTGGAGATGGAGCTCTTCTGATAGGCAGGGCATTGTGGGGTTTCCTGAGGGGGGAGGAGAACTGGAGTGAGGGACAACTGGCTGCTGAGTTCACACAGTGGTCTGAGCTGTGACGGCCTCAATCTTGCTGAAGCTTCTCTGTGCCCGTCCAGCTTCCACACACCCCTCAGCCCTTAATTCCAGCACATTCTGCAGGTTCTTAAGACCCTGTGGAGGGCCAGGGGTTCTGTATAGAGAACTCACAATGAACCAGGCAGAGGAGGTCCTTTATCTCTGGCTTAGGCACTTCTTCCTCCTCTTGATCTTCTTTGGTTCACTTTCTCTCCTCTCCAGAACATCCCCAATGTCTGAGATCCAGAATATCAGGGCAATATGCCTATTTATCCCAGTCAAGAAACACCTGTTGTTGTCAGGGGACAAAAAGGAACTCCCACCTTCACCTGGGATTCAAAATGGAAAGGGACATTTTCCCTTTTTGTCAAGTGCCTCAGGAAGGTGCTTCCCTGGGCTGCATTCCATTATACTCCTCCTATGAATCTATCCTTTTTCTTCTCCCCTTCATCTTCTCCTTCTCATACGTAACTTTGTCTAACACCAAAAGTAGAACAGGGACACATATATGGAGTAGATTTATGGAATAGACAACCACCTCATATGGACAAGATGCATCAACCGATGGGAAAAAATTCGTTGTGCAGACTGGGGAGAGAACAAAGTACAAATCTGGCCTTGAACCCTTGTTGGTCACCTCACTCTCCAGTTGTTAATTGAAAGAGAGAGAGAGAGGAATAGTCAAATGGGAAATGTGATGCCTGAGGCCAGTAGTCCTCATTATGGGCCCAAAGAAGGTGGAGGATTCCCCAAGGTTGCTGATTCTAACCCAGGGAAGTGGCTGAAGTAGATGTATGGAGGAAACTCTGCTACAGCTGACATCAGGTCTCCTGGGAATTCCTGCGAGAGTTTTCCTGAAGTTCACTGGTGTGAACTTGCCCTGCTGTTCATTGTCCTCTTGTCCCCTCATTGGAGCTTTTCAACAATCCAGGGAATGGAGTCAGGCTGGGAACAATTAAGAGTAGGCACTCCTCCATATGTGTACATGTGACTCTTCCAGGGAAGCTCTTGTTAACACAGGATCCCAGGTCACATTCTCCTGCACAGGAACAGGAACATTGGGGGTTACCAATGGTGCCAGTGCTCCCAGGAAGAGCTCTCAGGTTTGTAACCAAGGAGAGTAGTGAAGACCTACCTGGAGTGTCAGCCTGAAATCCTGGATCCAGGTGTGTTACAACAACCTATTTAGTGGCCTCTGGGCTGCAGCCTGTGAAAGAGACTGATGACTATCATTATAGAACTAAACACCTGCAAATTCCACAAGGATCTCTTGTTCCATGGTGAACTGTGGCAAAATTTACCCTCTACTTCCTCGCCTGTCTTATTCCTCACTCTTCTGTCCTTGCCTGTGACCAACAACAGACAAAAGGTCATGGCTTTTGCCATTACTTGTCCTACCATAACCAGAGGGTTTCAAGTTCTGAACTCTGGGTTTGTTTATAAGGTCAATGAAAATATATCCTTTGGAATACATTGGCATTCCAATACAAAAATAATTTCTTTATTTCCAGAAGCAAAATGTCCCCATAGTTGCTGGTGGTGGCAATGGCTGAAAGGGTCCTAGTGTAGGATGTGTTACCTGGGAGAACCAGGTGGCCCTCTGTCCATCCCCCTCATGTCCCTTGTGCTATCTGGGGATTTATTAAGAACTCTTGAGTTCTGAAATCTTAGCGATACTGAATTTCTCTTTTTCTACTGAGATTAGAACTTTGCTGATCTCCTCATCTCCCAGGTGCCAGGCAGTGCCTCCCCAGTGAGCATATCTGAATATACCACTTACCAAGGAAGTTACACAAATGACTATTACACATGTGGAAAGATGTCCAACATAATATGGCATTGGAGTATTACAAATTGAGCAATGGGATACTTGTGGAGTTCTGTTAGCATGGCTAAAATTCAATTAAGTGACACCATTAGATACTGCCTGGGATGGGAGGCAGGAGGAAGTCTCATCCGTTGCCTCTGGGAATGAGAAATGACAGGCCACTTTGGAATATAACTTGGAAGTTTCTTATAAAGATAAACGCATAAAATACAGTACAGGATTCACACCCCCAGGTATTGCCCTAAATGAGTTACTTTTGTCTATACAAGAAAATAAAAAAATGTTTATTAAAGATGTATTCATGATTGCCTAAATTTTTAAAAGCAACACATGTCCTCCAATAGGTGAATGGGTAAAAAAAAATGTTGCTATGTTCATACATGGCTATGATTCAGTGATGAATGGACAGGTTTTTAACAGTTCACAAAATGAGACAGAGAAATTTTCTATGCACATTTCTAAACGAAAAGAGCCATCATGAAGAGGCTGGAACTGTGAGCAGTGGTGAAAGGAGGCAAGAGTCCTGGACACCAGCTCCAATCCTGGGTCGACATGTCTACTGAATCCACGAGAGGGCCCTAGTGTTCCCCGATTCCTTAGCTGGGAGCTCCTATCTCCCTGCCTCTTGCAGGTTCTCCTGGGCCATCCTTGGGGTGAAGGTCTTCCCACTCCAGCCCTCTCTTTGCTCAGCTGAAACCCAGGATTATAGTGAAAGAGGGGCCTGTACAGCCTCCATAAAGGGGAAGATTTGCATAGAGAACCTTACCCTAAGGATCAAGTGTCCACATAATAAGGGTTGATGAGCTAAGCCCTGGCTGTGGTGCTCAGGAAGCCTAGTCAGGGGTGTCTCCACCAGGGAATTGTAGGAGGGCACCTTTTGTCACCTGGGAGGATGACTTATCTCTCACCCCTGGGAATAGAATCTGCCTTTCCCTGCTGATCTCCAGGTCACCCCCTCCTTGTAGAATCTCGGGCCCAGGTTGTGCTGACACAGCCTCACTTTTTGTTGGGATCTCTGGGACAGATGGCCACTATCTCTTGCACTTGGATGAGTGGCAACATTGGAGACAAAAATGTGTAGTGCTACCAGCAGCAGCAGCAGCAGCAGCAGCAGGGTCCCCACCAATATGATCTACTATGACACCAAAGACCCTCTGGGATTCCCAATCAGTTCTTTGGCTGCATCAACAGCTCCTCCAGTACCGCCTACTTGACCATGTCTGGGCCTGCAGGCTGAGGATGTGGCCGATTATTACTGTCAGTCTCCTTATGACAGCTGTGAGCACAATGATTCAGAGTCATGGGGAAGTAAGACCAAAATTCCCCGTACTCTCCAGTCCTAGGTCTGTCCTCAGTCTTTCCCCACCAGGGATGGTTGCTTCTTCCCATCTCCTCCTGAAAAGTTTGCCTTAGATTGTACATTTCTTAGTCTGTCAATCTATACAAATCCCAACCGTGGTGTTCACGGATGAGCTCTTAATCCCTTTGCAGTCAATGTAGGTGATTTTGTTCACAACAGAGTTTCTGATCCTCAGCACTTCTGACAAAACAACTGGCTCATTCCTTGCTTTGGGGGCTGTTTTGTATATGTAAGAGGGTGAGAAGCATCCTTTGTGGTCCACACATAAGATGCCGGAAGCCCCCCTATATCCCACTCATGATACACAAAATGCTGCCAAGAATTCCCAAATAACTTGGGTAGGGGACAAAATAACACCAGTTTGAGATCCACTGTTTGAGATAACATATTCTCAGCTATTACTCAGTCTTTGTATTAAGTCATTTTTATGCCATTCAGCTGGAAGAAATACTAGATATACCATCTCCCTGTGCTTCTGCTTTCCCTCTTGTTAGACCCAGAAGTCAGCTGAGGTCAGAAGACCCATGACTCAATCATACGGAATCTCTTCTCACAAGCACGTGGAGCATATTTTTTTGGCAGGTGAGGTGTATAATTTATAATCACATTTTTACACAATTTTTACAGTAAAATAGACCAGATACTTCTTCTTTAATCTATTTGGAAATGTGTTTCATGCATGGGATATGAAGATGAATAAAAACATGACAAAGTTTTGAGCACCTTGAAGTTGCATTTAGTGTGGGTCAGAGACTTCAGACAAGAGCAGTAGGTGGTGGTGGTGAAGGCTCTGAGGACAGAAGACATCCTCCATGAGCAACTAACCTCCAGAGTTCAAGTTACTTGTTTGAGTGTCTGCTTATATTTCACTTATCTGAAAGCCTGTAAGCATATCGATTGTCACCCAAGGGTAAACATAGCTCAAAGACTAGTGTATTATCCATGAAATGTCATATGCAACCCCTTAATCTCAAATCCCAAGAAACCTTGAGGGAAATATCATGAATGAATAATGATGGGTTTAAAATATTTGTGTCCCAAGAAGACAGGATTCTACCAGGAGACTGGATGCAGGAAATCAGTATCTGATTGTCTGAAGATGTCTGTGCTGGTTTCCCTTCATTCTACACAGATATGTTATTCCATGAACCTCACAGCTCCCAAACAGAAAATTCCTTGCTCTTCCTTTACTTTTTCAATCAGTACAATCAGTTAATAATTTGATTAGCTCACCATTTTGGAGATTACAACACAAACACATTTTTGCGAGTGTAGTTGGAGTTCAATGCTTTGATGTACAAGATAAATACAAATAAAAATTTTTGGAATATTAAATGTGCAGGTAACATGACCAAGTTTGTTTCAATGAAGGTCATACATCAGTGACCTCTATACACTGATGACAAAGTGGTTGGATTTTTTTCATATTCAGCGTGGGAGAAAGATGGGAGGGACAAAGAAGGGTGGGAGAGTCAACAAGATGAGTCCTAAAGGTGAAGGTTGTTGTTGGGTGATGGGTACAGGCAGTTCTTTGCACTATCCCCCATAGTATTTGTAATGTCACTAAGGTCCACAATATATACTTTAAAAATTCTCTATCCTTAGCTGAGATGATGTGTATATGTTATCCGATTAAGACTCACTCAATATCTGGGGAAATGTGTGTTTTCTCTGTGAACTGAAATTGAAGTCCATCTCCTTGCTAACACATTGCAGACAATACTATAGAAGGGATATGTATTCAGGCTTTTGAAGTAACGTGATATCAGGGAATGTGGAGGTCAAAGAGCAAGAGGCAGGGCTACATGGAAAGCAGGGCCAGACCAGGAAGGAAGATCCCTTAAGGGAGGGAGTTGTGTGGCTTTTGTGCCAACAGCAATGAGGAGTCACTGAAGAGGGGCACCTGCCCGAGATCAAAGAAGAAGATCCCTTTGGGTGCACTAAGGATGGGGATTATGAGGGAAGCAGGTGGTCCTGGGTACAGGAATTTGCTAAAAGGCCTGTGAGTCTAAAAGCATGGAGACCATTTCCCCATGAAAGCTGAGATGCTTCCCTGGTAAAGTGAGGACACAAGGGTTTATGGATGCAACCTGAGTGGTGGTCTTGGTGTTGGTGGTTATGTCATAGGCTGGTACTGGCAGAAACCAGATACAAACACGGTAACTAACAAAAGGATTATTACCAGCCTGGTACCTTCTGTGCTACCACACAGACTCATATAAGCACCAAGGCTCTGGGGACCCAGCCGCTTCTCTGTATCCAAAGATGCCCCAGCCAATGCAGAGCTTCTGCCCATCTCTGGGCTCCAACATGAGGGTAATGCTCACTCTTACTTGGTATAGAACATGGCACACACACATTCACAAAATGCTCCTGGGTCACAGGGAAGTGAGACTAAAACCTCCCTGTGATTTCCTTGAGGCAGTCACTCCGGTCCTTCCTGGGACCAAGACAAGCTTAGGGTGACACCTTTTGTCACCTCTTAGCTCCACCTCTCTAGTACCTTTAGATATGTAAATATCTTCTCAGTGTCCTTACACAGGTTACTTGCTCCATTATTAATATCTTCTTCTACAGAATGTAACTACATAGTCATCAGTAAGGACTTAGGGCAAAGTATCCCTTCAGGCATTCTTTGAGCAGGAGATGTATGAGCAGGACAGAAGTTGGTAGCCCCACCCATGCCAGCCCAGGGTCTAGGCCTGATTCAGAGATGTGGGTGGACTGATCGCTCATAGTTGGTCGCTGGTTCCAGCATGGCCCACACCCACCTCCTAAGGTTACTTCCAAAAGTAGGTCACTTCCCCTCTGCATCCGCTGATTCCAGTGTGTTTCTGAGAACTGTTCTTTCCCTCCTGAGGCTCAGAGGAAGCAGGTCTCCATGACAGCAAGAATACCGAACAAATAGAGCCTTCTACAAAGTGAGATGTGTCTGTGGGTGACCTCTCTGTGTGCACTGGGGCACCCAGCATCTGGATCCCTCCCCCACTGTAGCAGGTACTGTAGGAGCAGTGTCTCTTTCCATTTTTAGGAGATCTGAATCTCATGCCATGATTTTGGTGAGGCAATGGACACTCGGGCTTAGAGACTCTCAAATGAAGGAGCTTCTTTTATGAGGGCATTGAAGGAGGATCACATATTTGTATGGGAGCTATGTTCCCACACGGGGATTTCATAACAACTCTGAGGACACTGCAGCCCTGGCCTGTGGTTCTCCTCTTGAAGGTGCCAAGGACAGAACGCCCCCAATTAGGCCACCTTCGCCTGAACATCATTTCAAAGTAAAAAAAGATAAAAACCCAGCAAATTCAAGAAGAGCTCTACACCTCCCCTCAACTGTCTCTTTATAACAGGAAGAGATCTATTCCAGAGATTTCTTTTTACCATGGACAGTCCACCCTGAAGAGCATGCAGTCTTCCCTAGGGGATTGGAGGTGATATAGGAGATACCTGCCTGGCTCTAAGGCAGAGACCATGGACAGAGCAGTGGGGAGTCAGGAGGTTTTTCTGAACTGCTGCTCTGTCACCATATCACACAATAGTGTGTCTGATTCTGGACACCAGGGGGTTGTCAAAGCCCAGTGCTGAGGGTTAAGGGTTGCTCAGAGCAAGAACCTGCCACTGGCACTGTCTGTGCCCTCTTTTCAGGGCTCACTGTTATGATGTGCCCACTCCCTGGCCCGACACTACCTCCCCTCTGCCTAGCCCCCCCCCCTTAAATATTCTGGCAGAAGGAACTGACCCAGGGCCTGTGAGGGGTCAGAGGGTTGAGGTCTCATTTGCATGGACAAGCCCTCCCTCTCAGACGTTGAAGAGGAGGAGAGATTAGGGGACACAGAAGGCGTGTTCGGTGACAGTGTCCACCATAGTCTGTCTGCTCTCCTCCTTACCCTTCTTGCTCACTGCATCAGGGACTGGATTCAGGGATAGGAATCGTATCCTGGGAGGACATTTGGAACACGTTTCCTCCTGTTGTGTCCAGAACCCAGCATCACCCTCTCTGTGTCTCTCCCCATTTCAGGGTCCTGTGCCTAGTCTGTGCTGATCCAGCCGCCGTCAGTGGCCAAGTGGCCTTGGCCAGAGGGTCACCGTCTCCTGAACTGGAAATAGTTCCAACATCAGGGATGGTCATTCTGTGAACAGTATCAACACCTCCCAGGCATGCCCCCTAAACCCATCATCTATTATGATGATAGCAGACCCTCTGCAGTCTCTGGATGACCCTCTGGCTATAAGTCTGGCAGTTCAGGCACGCTGAGCATCACTGGGCTACAGGCTGAGGATGAGGCTGATTATCTCTGCTCAGCATGGGAAAGCAGTCTCAGTGGTCCCAAGGTGCTCCTGGCCTGTGGGGAAGTGAGACAAAACCTGCTTTCACCAAAGTGATGGTGTTTCCTTATGCAGCCCCAATCTTCCACCGAGAAGGCTGCTTTCTTTTTTGTTTGGCCTAAAACATGTCTGACACCCTATCTAGTGAACTTGTTCCAGAGTATGTGTCCTTGTCCTGTCAATCTGTCCCTAAAACCTATCCTTGTAGGAACCATGTTGTATTTTAGTCAAGCTGAGCAGAAATTCCTGGATGCTGGGACAGGTTGCCTGGGGACAGAATCCCTGAGGATTGTGCTTCTCTTCTAGGGCTGCTATAACATAATACCACACACTGGGTGGCTACACCAAAAACTGTTTATTTTCTCACAGTTTTGCAGGCTGAGAGTCCAAGTTCAAGGTGGTGCATGGTTTGATTTCTCCTAAAGTCTCTCACCGTGACTTGCAAATGGTGGTGGTCTTTCTGGGTCATCACATGGTATTTTCTGTTTGATTCTTCCAGGGTCTCTATCAGTTCTTTTAAAGACACCAGCCCTATTTTTTGGGCACCACCACCCTTATGACCTCATTTACCTATAATTACATCCATCAATGACTTATCTCCAAATAGTCACAATGTGGGTTAAAGTTTCCACATAAAAGATTTTGAGGGGACACTATTATTTATTTATTTATTTATTCATTCATTCATTCATTCATTTTCCTTAATATCTATTTATTTATTTTGGGTGTGAGAGAGAGAGAAATTAGAGGAGGCAGAGAGAGAGAGAGAGAGAGAGAGAGAGAGAATCCTAAGCAGGCTCCACACTGTAATCTCAGAGCCTGAGTTGGGGCTCCATCCCATGAACCATATGACCATGACCTGAAGGAGATCACTGTCTGCCTGCCTCTGGTTCCACCTTAACTCGGACCCTCAGGGACACAAAGCCAACCATTAAAAGTTGACAGAACTGTCTTGTGTTCCTGGACCTTGGTCCTCCATGTCTGTGTCCTTTTAGAACATCCTTTCTCTCCCCATGAATGTCATGTTATGTCTTCAGACTTAAGCCATTTGTTGCCCAAATTTATCTCTCTCTTATTTTCTCCTCCCCTTACGACCGATGGCTTCATGACCCTAAGCAACCATTTCCTGTTTGTTGCCAAAACAATGTGTGAAGGAGGGGGGTGGATTTCAAGAAAAACACAGGGTCAGCAAAGAAGATTTTATTTCCTAGGAAACACTCCAGGACCTAAGAACAGGAGTTTTGGGCTTTAAGATTTCAGACACTGTCACAGCAGAGTGGCTACTTTCAGTTGAAAAACCCTCCAGGCATTTCAGTAAATAACGTCTAAAACTGTCAGATTGTAATTTTTAAAACTAACACATATGACCCTTATACAAGTAGTGCATGAACATGCGTTGCAAAATTCCTTCAGCTCCTGTATTACTGAGGATACCAGTAAAATGTTAAAGAATTTTTTAAGTCTTAAAAATATGGTCCTTATATTCTACCAAGATAGGACCAAAGAAGGATTTTGCCTGTGTTGAAAATGAACTGGTTCATGTTTTAAAGGGGAAGAAGAGTAGGAGCTTTCAATTGATCTTGCTGGTGACAAAATCATTTCTCTGATTTCATTGAATTGAAACATCCTCAGGAGGCCATCTGGATATTATATTGCCCTGTCTTACACTTCCCGTCCCACTCTTCATAAAGGCAAATCCATTCTCCCTCTGTCCATGTGCTCCCACTCTGAATTATGGCTCCATCCTATCTTCCTTTCCTGGATCCTCTATATATCACACTGAACCCCCAAGCAAGCAAATCGACCTGACAAACCCAAATCAATGTTCATGGGTTCTTCTGGCCCTTCCCTGCCTGAGTCTCCTGTGATCCCCCCCCCCTTGTTCCTGTGTGTCTTCTTCCCCTGGGCCAAGTTGTTCATCTGCATCACCCAGTCTTTATACCCACTTCATGGACTCTCTACATCACCACCCAAATCTGAGGAATCTTTGAGTCATGGCCTCGTCCCCTGAGCTCTCTTGTCTGTGATTTCATTCTCCCTGTTATCCCAGATACCTCTATTCCCCTGACCCATGGGTGCATCAGTAGACTCTCTGTTCTCCCTGCCTCCGGGGACGAAGGTGAAGAAGGAAGGGCCCCTATAGGTTTCCACCATTATGTTTCTTCTTGAGGGTCAAGTCCATGAGGCAGAGGTGAAGTTGCCTGGCATAGCTGCAATCCACCACACTTATCACCAGGCAGGGGCCCAATACATACCATTGCAGACATTCCTCTCACCACCCAGGTCACATGGCATGGGGCCATGTGACTTCACTCATATTTGGAGCGCAAGAAGCAAAACAAACAAAAAATGATCACAGGGGGAGAAAAGAGAGTGGCAAACAAGAAGCATACCCTTACCTATAGACAATAAAATCATGGAACCTGAGGGGAGATGGGTGCAGAATGGGTTTTTAAGTGGATGGGGATTAAAGAGTTATCTTTGTGATGCGCACTGAGCATTGTAAGGAAGGGTGGAATTACTGAATTCTACACCTGAAACTAATATTATACTGTATATTAACTAGCTGGAATTTAAATAAGATCTTTAAAAAATATCCTATATTAGCCATAGGGAAAGGCCCCATGCAGAAGTGCATAAAACATCACTTTAGGAGTGCTTCAAGTGACACTCTTGTCCCTCATAGACATATAGAGTAACAATTTCCCCCACAACCTGTGTAAACACTAGTGCTTTACTTCTGAAAAGTACCCTTTGATCCAAGAACGTTTTAAAAGCTTCCTGGGGATGGGTAGTCAGAAATATTCTTAAACCCTTGTGTAGAAGCACTAGGAAATTGCCTAGCTTTAGGGGACTAAAAGTACATAGTGATAATGCATTATTAAGGTAGCTTTAAGTGTATATCTAGTAGTAACTTTTGTTTAAACCCTCTATATTCGCCTCAGGGATTGTCTATGTTCTTAATTTCCAGAAAAATGTTTTTCTGAAATCATTTGTCAATTAGCATCTCAAAAACATCCAGTAAGAAGTGTGCTTACATCCATCTGCATAATGCCCATGTGCTGAACTGCCTGAAATAGCTGTATCCTAAAGGAAGTTTTCAAAATCCTTTTAAATACCTATAACTACAAGTGTTTCTAAACTTGTTTGTATACACCCTAAGGAATGGACTTCTATTTCACTGCCACACTACACCATGCTTAATACATCTTTCATTTGGCTTTTCACATGCATCTAATTGGGAATTTTGTTTAAAATTTCTTTATTACCAAAAGAGAATGGCCATGCGCTTATTTGCCGTAAACGCCATTGTATCTTAGGAATCTTTGAGTTAGCGTCTTAGATTCACTCAATAAGAAGTGTGCTTACATCTTTCTAAATAATCACGGGGAACGCACAGGTGCTTAACTACCTGAAGCAGCTATGCGTTCAGTAACATCTCCAAATATTTTTAAAATACATGAAGTAACAAGTGTTCTTAATTTTTTTTATAAATACTTATACTTGGGACATTGGGGACCAACATGGTGGAGAAGTAGGGGGATGAGTACTTCCCACATCTCTCAAAGAATTGCTGAAGCCAAAGGACTTTGAACCCCAAGAGTCTGGGAGGAAAAGAGACTAAATCTACCAGAAGGAAAATGAGACAACTTGAGAAATGATAGTGGGTGATTGTGAACTGGGGGAGATAAAATGGGTTGTGTAGGTATGGAGAAGAGGGATCCCCTTCTGCAGAGAGACAAAGGGAAGAGAAAGAGTGGCTGGAGAAGTGTTGGACTTTATCTGGATAAAACATCAGACTGGGACTGAGAGGGATCCTATCTCTATCTTCAGGGTTTTCTTTGGACTGGAGCCAGCTCCCTGGGAAGGAGGGGAGCCAGCCCTGGGTTTGGTGGTAGATCAGAGGCACAGTCCGAAATAGGAGAAAGTGGCCCCCTCCCTGGAGTGCAGTGGGATAGAGCAAAGCCTGTCTGCGTCCACCACCCCTTGGCCTGGTGGCGAGGTCAATGGCACAACTGCAGCAGGAAAAGGTGGTCCTCCCTGAGGTGCAGTGGCACAGACAAAGCCAGCTGGGACCACATATCAAGCCACACAGAGAGGCGCTTCCCCAGTGCCAGAGCACGTGGAGCAGGTCTTTGTATCCTAGCCAAGCGCCTGGCCAGGGGAGTCGATGGTGGAATGAGAAGGACCACCCATCTGTGCCTGAGGCACAGTGAGGATGACTCAAAAGGAGCCTACTGGGTCATGGAGAAAAGACTAGGGGACCACCATTCCCTTGCACCCCCAACCAAGGCAGGGCCTCAGGGATCAGTCCCAGGGCCCACAGTGGAGGTGGGACCAGCCTACACCAAACCACGTCCCTCCATGCTGGGTAACTGCATTTCTGCTGAAACCAGATAGATGCTGTGCAACCAGATGGCTCCATCATCCAGACCAGTGATGATGCATAGCCTGAATTAATTCTGGGAAAATTCTTGAAATTTAGATATGTTCTCCCTTCTTATCTCTTCCCTTCTCTAGGCTGATTACTCTGGTTGTTGGTTCGTTTAAGCAGACATATTTAATCTATTGCCTTGATACATGTTCTACATCTCCTTTGGTACTTTCCTTTCTCTCTCTCTGGAATAATCAAGCCATATGGTTTCTCTGTCTGGGTAACATTATCTTCATTTTTCCCCCCGCCTCCTTCTTTATTTTTCTTTCCCTCTCTCTGGATTAAGCCATTTAGTATTTCTGCCTGGTCAACGTTTATTTTCTCTTTGTCCCTGCCCTTATCATTTCTTTCTTTGTGCTCTTCCATCAGCACCACCTCCACCCTGTTCTTTATTTGAGGCTGGTGTTTCTGGGTTTTTGTTTTTGTTTTAGTTTTGCTTTTGAACTGTTTTTGTTTGTTTGTATGTGTGGGTTTTTTTTTTGGTCTGTTTGTTTTATTTGTTTCTCTTTGTGTGTCTCTGTTTCCTGTCTGTCTGTTGTTTTCTTTTCCAGGGCTACTTCAAGAAACAAATCAAAGCCCACTTCATGGAGGATACAAAACATCACTATGAATAGAGAAATAAAGTAACTAAAGTCACAAAAACAGAGAACAGGTAACACTCTCCAAAAAACACTTCCTGACTGGCCAGGCCCTGGACAGTGTATGACCCCCCCCCTTTAATATAGCAGTGCTCGCAAATAACAGTGTTCAGTGTTCAGAGCAAATAACAGGCATTTAAAACTCATAAGGGACAGAAAACTAGTCAAAATGATGAAACAGAAGAATTACCCTCAAAAGAAATTCCAGGAAGAAGTGACAAAGAATTGATCAAAACAGCTATAAGCAATATAACTGAACAAGAATATAGAATAATAGTCATAAAATTAATTGCTGGACTTGAAAAAGGCATAGAAGACAGCAGAGAATCTATTAATGCAGAGATCAAGGAACTAAAAAATAGTCATGATGAATTAAAAAATGCTATAAATGTGCAAAATAAAATGGAGGTGGCCACAGCGTGGATTGAAGACACAGAGGAGAGAATAGGTGAATTAGAAGATAAAATTATGGAAAAAGAGGAAGCTGAGAAAAGACATTAAAAAAATCTTTTGAATTTTTTGTTTGTTTTTGAACTGTTTTTGTTTGTTTGTATGTGTGGGTTTTTTTTTTTTGGTCTGTTTGTTTTATTTGTTTCTCTTTGTGTGTCTCTGTTTCCTGTCTGTCTGTTGTTTTCTTTTCCAGGGCTACTTCAAGAAACAAATCAAAGCCCACTTCATGGAGGATACAAAACATCACTATGAATAGAGAAATAAAGTAACTAAAGTCACAAAAACAGAGAACAGGTAACACTCTCCAAAAAACACTTCCTGACTGGCCAGGCCCTGGACAGTGTATGACCCCCCCCTTTAATATAGCAGTGCTCGCAAATAACAGTGTTCAGTGTTCAGAGCAAATAACAGGCATTTAAAACTCATAAGGGACAGAAAACTAGTCAAAATGATGAAACAGAAGAATTACCCTCAAAAGAAATTCCAGGAAGAAGTGACAAAGAATTGATCAAAACAGCTATAAGCAATATAACTGAACAAGAATATAGAATAATAGTCATAAAATTAATTGCTGGACTTGAAAAAGGCATAGAAGACAGCAGAGAATCTATTAATGCAGAGATCAAGGAACTAAAAAATAGTCATGATGAATTAAAAAATGCTATAAATGTGCAAAATAAAATGGAGGTGGCCACAGCGTGGATTGAAGACGCAGAGGAGAGAATAGGTGAATTAGAAGATAAAATTATGGAAAAAGAGGAAGCTGAGAAAAGACATTAAAAAAATCCCGGATCAAGAGGGCAGAATTAGAGAACTAAGTGACTCAATCAAACAGAACACCATCCATATCATAGGAATTCCAGAAGAATAAGAGAGAGAGAAAGGGGCTGAAGATGTACTTGAACAATCATAGATGAGAACATCCCCAGAGGAAGGAAACAGACATTGAAAGGCACAGAGAACTCCCTTCAGACGTAGCTTGAATTGATCTTCTGTATGACATATCATAGTGAAACTGGCAAAATACAAGTATAAAGAGAAAATTCTGAAAGCAGCTAGGGATAAACAGACCTTAACGTACAAAGGTAGAAGCATAAGCGTAGTAGCAGACCTATCTACTGAAACGTGACATGCCAGAAAGGAATGGCAGGAGATCTTCAATGTGATGAACAGGAAAAATATGCATCCAAGAACCCTTTATGCAGCAAGCCGTCATTCAGAATAGAAGGAGAGATAAAGGTTTTACCAAACAAACAAAAACTGAAGGAATTCATTACCACTAAACCAACCCTACAAGAGATCCTAAGGGGATTCTGTGAGTGAAATGTTGCAAGGACCACAAAGTACCAGAGACATCACTAAAAGCATGAAGCCTACAGATAACACAATGACTCTAAACCCATATCTTTCAGTAATAACACTGAATATAAATGGACTCAATTTTCTAATAAAAACACATAGGGTATCAGAATGGATAAAAAAAATGATCCCTCTATTTTCCTTCTACAAGAGACTCATTTCAGACCTGAGGACACTTCAGATAGAAAGTGAGGGGATGGAGAACTATCTATCATGCTACTGGAAGTCAAAAGAAAGCTGGAGTAGCTATACTTATTTCAGACAAACTAGATTTTAAATTAAAGGCAAGAGATGAAGAAGGGCATTACATCATAATTAGAGGGTCTATCCATCAGGAAGAGCTAACAATTATAAATGTCTATGCACTGAATTCGGAAGCACCCAAATATTTAAAACAATTAATCACAAACATAAGAAATCTTATTGATAAGAATGTGGTAATTGCAGGAGACTTTAATACCCCCACTTACAGCAATGGACAGATCATCTAGACAGAGAATCAGTAAAGAAACAATGGCCCTGAATGATACCTTGGATCAGAAGGACTTGACAGATATACTTAGAACTCTACATCCCAAAGCAGCAGAATACACTTTCTTCTTGAGTGCACATGGAACATTCTCCAAGATAGATCACATACTGGGTCACAAAACAGCCCTCAATAAATATAAGAGAATTGAGATCATACCATGCACACTTTCAGATCACAATGCTATGAAACTTGAAATCAACTACAGAAAAAAGTCTGGAAAACTTCCAAAATGGAATTAAAGAACATACTACTAAAGAACGAATGGGTCACCAGGCAATTAGAGAAGAAATTAAAAGATTATATGGAAACAAATGAAAACGAAAGTACAACAATCCAAACCCTTTGGGATGCAGCAAAGGCAGTCCTAAGAAGAAAATACATTGCAGTCCAGGACTATCTCAAGAAACAAGAAAAATCCCAAATACAAAATCTAAGAGCACACCTAAAGGAACTACAAACAAAACATCAAAGACACTCCAAACCCAGCAGAGGAAGAGAAATAAAGATCAGAGCAGAAATAAACAATATAGAACCCCCCAAAATTAGTAGAACAGATCAATGAACCCAAGAGTTTATTTTTTGAAAAAATAAACAAAATTGATAAACCTCTAGCCAGGATTCTCAAAAAGAAAATGAGAGGGGACCAAAATAGATAAAATAACAAATAAAAATGGACTCATTACAACCAATCCCTAAGAAATACAAGCAATTATCAGGGAATACTATGAAAAATTATTTGCCAACAAACTGGACAACCTGGAAGAAATGGACAAATTCCTAAACACCCACACATCAACAAAACTCAAACATGAAGAGATAGAAAAATTGAACAGACCCATAGCTGTTTAAGAAATAGAATCAGTCATCAAAAATCTCCCAACTGGGGCACCTGGGTGGCTCAGTCGGTTAAGTGTCTGACTTCAGTTCAGGTCATGATCTCACAGTTTGTGAGTTCGAGCCCCACATTGGGCTCTGTGCTGACAGCTCAGAGCCTGGAACCTACTTCGGATTCTGTGTCTCCCCATCTCTCTACCCCTCGCCTGCTCACTCTCTGTGTCTCTCTGTCTCTCAATAATAAATAAAAGTTAAAAAACATCTCCCAACAAATAAGAGTCCTGGACCAGATGGCTTCCCTGGGTAAATTCTACAAGACATTTACACAGAAATGGAAGGAAAACTTCCTGACTCATTATATGAAGCCAGCATTACTTTGATTCCCAAACCAGACAGAGACCCAGCAAAAAAAAGAGACCTACAGCCCAATATCCCTGATGAATATGGATGCAAAATTTCTCAATAAGTTACTAGCGAATCGAAATTAACAGCATATAAAAAGTATTATTCACCATAATGTAGTGGGGTTCATTCCCGGGCTGCAGGGCTGGTTCAATATTCACAAAGCAATCAATGTGATACATCACATTAATGAAAGAAAAGATAAGAACCATATGATCCTGTCAATAGATGCAGAAAAAGCATTTGACAAAAATACAGCATCGTTTCTTGATGAAAACCCTCAAGAAAGTTGGAATAGAAGGAACAAACATAAACATCATAGAGGCCATTTATGAAAATCCCACAGCTAATATCATCCTCAATGGGGAAAAACTGAGAGCTTCCCCCCTGAGATCAGGAACATGACAGGGACGTCCACTCTCACCACTGTTGTTTAACATAGTATTGGAAGTCCTAGCATCATCAATCAGACAACAATGAAATAAAAGGCATCAAAATTGGCAAAGATGAAGTCAAACTTTCACTTTTCACAGACGACATGATACTCTACATGGAAAACCCGATAGACTCCACCAGAAGTCTGCTAGAACTGATACGTAAATTCAGCAAAGTCACAGGATACAAAATTAATGTACAGAGACAGGTTGCGTTTTTATACACCAATAATGAGGCAACAGAAAGAGAAATAAAAAAAACTGATCCCATTCACAATTGCACCAAGAACCATAAAATACTTAGGAATAAACTTAACCAAAGATGTAAAAGATCTGTATGCTGAAAACCATAGAAAGCTTAAGAAGGAAATTGAAGAAGATACAAAGAAATGGAAAAACATTCCGTGCTCATGGATTGGAAGAATAGATATTGTTAAAATGTCAATATTACCCAAAGAAATCTATACACTCAATGAAATCCCAATCAAAATTGCACCAGCATTCTTTTCAAGCTAGAAAAAACAATCCTAAAATTTGTATGGAACCACAAAAGACCCCGAATAGCCAAAGTAATATTGAAGAAGAAAACCAAAGCGGGAGGCATCACAATCCCAGACTTTAGCCTCTACTACGAAGCTGTAATCATCAAGACAGTATGGTATTGGCACAAAAACAGACATATAGATCAATGGAATAGAATAGAGACCCCATAATTGAACCCACAAATGTATGGCCAACTAATCTTTGACAAAGCAGGAAAGAGTATCCAATGGAAAAAAAGACAGTCTCTTTAACAAATGGTGCTGGGAGACCTGGACAGCAACATGCAGAAGAATGAAACTGGACCACTTTCTTATACCATACACAAAAATAAGCTCAAAATGGATGATGGACCTGAATGTGAGACAGGAAACGATCAAAACCCTAGAGGAGAAAGCAGGAAAAAACCTCTTTGACCTCAGCCGCAGCAATTTCTTACTCGACACATCTCCAAAGGCAAGAGAATTAAAAGTAAAAATGAACTATTGGGACCTCATCAAGATGAAAAGCTTCTGCGCTGCAAAGGAAACAATCAACAAAACTAAAAGGAAACCAACTGGGGCGCCTGGGTGGCTCAGTCGGTTGAGCGACCGACTTCAGCTTAGGTCATGATCTCAAGATTTGTGGGTTCCAGCCCCGCGTTGGGCTCTGTGCTGACACTCAGAGCCTGGAGCCTGCTTCAGATTCTGTGTTTCCCTCTCTCTCTGCCTGTTCCTCCCTCATGGTCTGTCTCTCTCTGTCTCAGAAATAAGTAAACATAAATTTTTTTTAAAAAGGAAACCAACGGAATGGAAAAATACATTTGTAAATGACATTGGATAAAGGGCTAGTATCCAAAACCTATAAGAACTCACCAAACTCCACACCTGAAAAATAAATAATCCAGTGAAGAAATGGGCGGAAGACATGAATAGACACTTTTACAAAGAAGACATCCAGATGGCCAACAGACACATGAAAAAATGCTCAACATCACTCATCATCAGGGAAATAGAAATCAAAACTACAATGAGATATCACCTCACGCCCGTCTGAGTGGCTAAAAATGAACAAATCAGGAGACTATACGTGCTGGTGAGGATGTGGAGAAATGGGAACCCTCTTGCACTGCTGGTGGGAATGCAAATTGGTGCAGTCACTCTGGAAAACAGTGTGGAGGTTATTCAAAAAATTAAAAATACAACTACCCTGTGATCCAGAAATAGCACTGCTAGGAATCTACCCAAAGATACAGGAGAGCTGATGCATAGGAGCACATGTACCCCGATGTTTATAGCAGCACTTTCAACAACAGCCAAATCATGGAAAGAGACTAAATGTCCATCAACTGACAAATGGATGAAGAAGATGTGTTTTGTATATACAATGGAATATTACTTGGCAATGAGAAATAATGAAATCTGGCCATTTGTAGCAATGTGGATGGAACTGGAGGGTATTATGCTAAGTGAAATAAGCCAGGAAGAGAAAGACAGATACCATATGATTTCACTCATATGTGGATCTTGAGAAACTTAATAGAAGACCATGGGGAGGGGAAGGGGAAAAAAAGTTACAGAGAGGGATGGATGCAAACCATAAGAGACTCTTAAGGACTGAGAACAAACTGGGGGTTGATGGGGGGTGGGGGAGAGGGGAAAGAGAGTGATGGGCATTGAGGAGGGCGCTTGTTGGTATGAGCACTGGGTATTGTAGGGAAGCCAGTTTGACAATAAATTATATTTTAAAAACACTTATATTTAACATCATAAAACTACCCTGTTTCAAGGTAGTTAATGACTTTTAATACATGAAAATAAACTCATTAAAATACTCTATAGAAAGAATAGGAAACGGCCCAGTGCTTAACTGCTTAAGACTACAGCATTCTTCAAAGGGCTTTAATGTAGGATTTCATATACATGTACTAGGACCATTTGATTAAATACTCCATATTTGTGAGAGAATAATGACCTTGTGTTTATCGTCCTAAAAGTAAAGGCTGTGTTTCAAGTGGTTTGCTTAGGCCTCTTACACAGAAAAGAAGTGCTTACAGTAAAGCACTAGAAAAGGGGCATGACCTTAACTCTCTGAATCTGCAGTGTGCCAAAATTCACTTAGCTGAGTATTCAGTTAGTTAAGTATCTAAAACAACACTATGGTTAATGCATCTTTCATGTCGCTTATAACGGACATCTAGTAAAAACTTTTGTTTAAACCTGGTCTATTTAGCCTTAGGAAATGCTCTTGTGTTTAATTGAAGACAAAAGACTATGCTTAAAGCACTTTTGAATTAGCTTCTTGGATTTATCCAGTAAGAAGAGTGGTTAAATCCTGGTAAGCACTAGGGAATGCACGTGTGTTTATTTAACTCCATGAAATAACTGTGTTCTCCATAAGGTTTCTAAATGCCTCTTAAGACAAATGTTCTTTTTTCAAGACAAATATTCTTGAATTTCATTAGATCAGCAATCAGAAGGTCCTTCTGTTTAAGTGCTCGAAACTACACTGTACTTCAAACATTCTTTCTTACCTTCACATTTGTCTCACAAGAAATGTGGACTTCTCACCATTGAATAAAAAGTGCTCCTGAAATGTACTCCATAAACACTACAGAAGTTCTTTTTCTTTTTTTAAGTTTATTAAACTTGAGAGAGACAGAAAGAGAGAGAGAGCACAAGCAGGGCCTGGGCAAAGGGAAAGAGAGACAGAATACCAAGCAGGCAACATGCCGTCAGCACAGAGCATGACATGCGGGGATCAAATGCACGAACTGAGATCATGACCTGAGCCAAGATCAAGAGTCAGACACTTAGCAGACTGCTCCACTGAGGCACCCGAGAAATGCCTTATCTTAATTGCCTTGAAATATAGTAGGCTTAAAGCGACTGCCAATGAGCATTTTAGATGAATGTAGTAAAAGTATTCTTAGCCCCTCTGTATAAACCTTAGGAAAGAGTTTTGTCCTTAACTGCCTGAATGTACACTGCACAGTAAGCATCTTTTACACAACGCCTGAGACAGCCAGCTTGCTAGGAGGGTCCCTTCATTCTCAAAATTCTCCAACTCTCATCTCTCATAAAGAACACTGGTGTTCCTACAATTAACATCTATTCTTTTGAAGCTGTTCCAAAAAATAGAAATGGAAGTAAAACTGCCAAACTCATTCTATGAATCCAGCATTACCTTGACTCCAAAACCAGACAAAGACCCCACTAAAAAGAACTACAGACCAATTACCCTAATAAACATGGATGCAAGAATCCTCAACAGGATACTAGCCAACCGGGTCCAACAATATATTAAAAGAATTATTCACCACGATCAAGTGGGGTTTATACTTAGGATGCAGGGCTGGTTCAATATCCACAAAACAATCGATGTGATACATCACATCAATAAAGGAAAGGACAAGAATCACATGATCCTCATAATAGATGCAGAGAAAGCATTTGACAAAATACAGCATCCTTTCTTGATAAAAACCCTTAAGAAAGTTGGTATAGAAGGGTCATACCTCAAGATCATAAAAACCGTATATGAAAGACCCACCGCTGATATTATTCTCAACGGGAAATAACTGAGCACTTTCCCCCTAAAGTCAGGAACACAACAGGGATGTCCACTCTCGCCACTGTTACTCAACATAGTATTGTAAGGCCTAGCCTCAGCAATCAGACAAAACAAAGGAATAAGAGGTATCCAAATCAGTAAGGAGGAAGTCTAACTTTCACCCTTAACAGATGACATGATAGTCTATATGGAAAACCCAGAATATTCCACCAAAAAACTTATAGAACTGATCCATGAATTCAGCAGTCACAAAATACAAAATCGATGCACAAAAATCAGTTGCATTTCCATACACCAATAATGAAGCAACAGAAAGTGAAATCAAGGAATCGACCCCATTTACAATTGCACAAAAACCCATAAAATACCTAGGTATAAACCTAACCAAAGAGGTGAAAAACCTATACTGAAAACTATAGAAAACTTATGAAAGAAATTGAAGAAGACACACACAAAAAAATGGAAAACTATTCTATGCTCCTGGATTGGAAGAACAAATATTGTTTAAATGTTGATACTACCAAAAGCAATCTGCTTCTTCAATGCAATCCCTATCAAAATAACACAAGCATTCTTCACAGAGCTAGAACAAGCAATCCTAAAATTTGTATGGAACCAGAAAAGAACGTGAATATCCAAAGAAATCTTGAAAACCAAAGGTGGCGGCATCACAATCCTGGGCTCCAAGATGTATTAGAAAGCTGTAATCATCAAAACAGTATGGTACTGAGACACAAAAACAGAAACTTCAGTCAATGGAACAGAATAGAGAACCCAGAAATGGACCCACAAATGTATGGCCAACTCATCTTTGACTAAATGGGAAAGAATATCCAATGGAATAAAGACAGTCTTTTCAGCAAATGGTGTTGGGAAAACTGGGGAGCGACATGTGAAAAATGAACCTGGACCACTTTCTTACACCATGCACAAAATTAACTCCAAATAGATGAAATACCTAAACATAAGACAGGAAGCCATCAAAATCCTAGAGGAGAAAGTAGGCAAAAGCCTCTTTGACCTTGGCCACAGCAATTTCTTCTTTTTTTTTTTTTTTCAATATATGAAGTTTATTGTCAAATTGGTTTCCATACAACAACCAGTGCTCATCCCAAAAGGTGCCCTCCTCAATATCCATCACCCACCCTCCCCTCCCTCCCACCCCCCACCAACCCTCAGTTTGTTCTCAGTTTTTAAGAGTCTCTCATGCTTTGACTCTCTTCCACTCTAACCTCTTTTTTTTTCCTTCCCCTCCCCCATGGGTTTCTGTTAAGTTTCTCAGGATCCACATAAGAGTGAAACCATATGGTATCTGTCTTTCTCTGTATGGCTTATTTCACTTAGCATAACACTCTCCAGTCCCATCCATGTTGCCACAAAGGGCCATATTTCATCCTTTCTCATTGCCACGTAGTACTCCACTGTGTATATAAACCACAATTTCTTTATCCATTCATCAGTGGATGGACATTTAGGCCCTTTCCATAATTTGGCTATTGTTGAGAGTGCTGCTATAAACATTGGGGTACAAGTGCCCCTATGCATCAGTACTCCCTTACCCCTTGGGTAAATTCCTAGCAGTGCTATTGCTGGGTCATAGGGTAGGTCTATTTTTAATTTTTTGAGGAACCTCCACACTGTTTTTCCAGAGCGGCTGCACCAATTTGCATTCCCACCAACAGTGCAAGAGGGTTCCCGTTTCTCCACATCCTCTCCAGCATCTATACTTACTCAACACGTCTCGAGGGACAAGAAAAACAAAAGCAAAAATGAACTAGATAGAAAGCTTCTGCACCACGAAGGAAACAATCAGCAAAAGTAAAAGGCAACTGATGGAATGGGAGAAGATATTTGGAAATGACATATCAGATAAAGGGTTAGTATTCAAAATCTAAAGAGAACTTATCAAACTCAACACCCAAAAAAACAAATAATCCATTGAAGAAAAGGGCAAAAGACATGAATGGACACTTTTCCAAGGAAGACATCCAGATGCCTAACAGACACATGAAAAAATGCTCCACATCACTCATAATCACGGAAATACAAAGTAAAACCACAATGAGATACCCCCTCACACGAGTGACTAAAATTAACAACTCAGGCAACTACAGATGTTGGTGAGGATGCGGAGAAAGAGGATCTCTTTTGCACTGCTGGTGGGGATGGAAACTGGTGCCGCCACTCTGGAAAACAGTACAGAAAACTCAAAATGTTAAAAATAGAACTAGCCAGCAATTGCACTAACTAGTAGGTACTTATCCAAGGGATACAGTTGTGCTCTTCCCAAGGGGTACATGCACCTCAATGTTTACAGCAGTGCTATCAACAATAGCCAAAGTATGGAAAGAGCCAAAATGTCCATCGACTGATGAATGGATAAAGAAGAGTTCATATACATATACAATGGAGCATTACTTGGCAATCAAAAAGAATGAAATCTTGCCACTTGTAATACTGTGGATAGAACTAGGGGATATTATGCTAAGCAAAATTAGCCAGGGAAACATAATTACCATATGACTTTACTCCTATGTGGAATTTAAGATACAAAACAGATGAACTTAAGGGAAGGGAAGCAAAAATAGTATAAAAACAGGGAGGGTGACAAACCATAAGAGACTCTTAAATACAGAGAACAAAATGATGGCTGCTGGAGGGGTATGGGTTGGGGGATGGACTAAATGGGTAAGGGGCATTGTGGAAGACACTTGTTAGGATGAGCACTGGGTGTTATACATAGGGATCAATCAAAGGAATCTACTCATGAAATCATTATTACACCCTATTCTAACTAACTTGGAAGTAAATTTAAAAATTAATTAATTAATTAATTAATTAATTAAATTTAGAAAACGCCAATGGGAGTTACTGACAAGATTCAAATAGGAACCAGTCATTAGCCAAGTCCTCTGACACCCAGGGTCAGGAACATTATTATGTGCCTGGTTTTCTTCTCTCATCTAAAGCCCTGTGAACATTTACTTTGAAGGAACTAGTAATAAATTCAAAAAAGGACAGAATCCATAGAATGATAATAAAAGATCAACATCTGGCTGTAAGTCTTCACATATGCATATATCCAAGCAATGACACAGACTGAGCAACTGAGAATTCAGTTTACAATCTCATTGCAAAATTTTAAAGAACTGCATACTTCAGTCCTTTCATTTTTGTGTGACTTAATCTATGTTCATGTTTAAAACTGTCCTCTGAATTCTTCAGAGCTGATTTTTCTAATGTCACACATGCCTCTGACAGTATCCAGCTATCAGGTCCCTGCACACCTAGGAGCTGATTGGTGGAACTGCTTTCCATAAAGTATTCACAACATAAACTATTTTTAAATTTAATTTCAAAACTATTTCTATTTTCATTTTTGTCTCAAATATTGCCAGTGTAATTTTATGTGTATTTCTACTTACAGACAAACCCAAAAGGTATTGCAAGTCATGAACTTTCCTTAGGGAAAAGATGGTTTTGACTTTACAGTCAGTGGCTCACTGTCCTGTATTGCAGCATGGCTTTATTGAAAGTAGACAGGGACCATTATTCACAGAAGACACTATAAGAACTGCTATATTCATTTTCTTGAAAGCACTTTGATGTTTTCAAGTAAAATCTGTTTCATTTTCCGTAAGTCATTTGGTCTTGAAAAAAGAAAAAAACAGAATTTAACACTGTTACGCAAAAAATTAGCATATCCATTTCCTTTCATTTTGTTTCACTCGTATTTTCAAGTAATTATGTGATTTTATACATCTAGAAAATTATTCCACAGAGAACATGGAATTTCAGGGGTCCTGAAGTGCACTATAAATTCCTTTCATGTGAGTAAGCATGGGGAGCTCATATCTAAATAGTAGCTCCGACAGAATTTACTTAATATTTTGGTGCTCAATCATTTTATCATCAGAATAAAAAATAATAATATCATAGTTATTGGGGGATATATTTAAAATGCCTTCAAAAATTAACATTTCAATAAATACTACCAATAAAAAAAAGATGTTGGTCTTTCATATATCCATTTTCACCACTTCGCTCAATTTTCAAATGAAGTTATTCCTAGGGTGCATTCAGATCCAGGCTCTCTGAGAAATACCCTCTGCTTGGAAATTGGGAGTCTGGTGAAATCCTTGTAACTGAGTTAGGTGTTACACAGGACTCCCTGTGACTTGTTTCAGAAAAGTATGAGCATCCAGAGGTCTAGCGCATGTGAAGGTGCCCAGGAGAGAATGTTTGTGTAGGATGATCCAGAAGTTTTGGAAGAAAGTTGACCTCTTTTCTGGGGTTAGTGGAAATGGAGACAACTCCCTCCAGCTTAATTCCATTCCCTATGGGAATGTAAAACATTGGCGCTCCTTGGGGTCTTTTCCTTCCCACCGCTGTTGTTTCTAACTAGTTTTTCACTCTTAGGAGCCTTTGAGATCTCACACACTCAACCAGCACCCAGAAAGAGGCAGGGAGTTCCCAATTTGGTCCTGTGCTCAGTGAGAGCTACCAGTGTCAAATATCTAAAGGGAAGATTGCCTGTTATTTCCTCAGCACTTGGTGCTTGGCCAGTTGTGCTATGGAAGACGAAGGAGAGCCACGTTGCCTCATTCCCCTGGATGATTGAGATGCCCTCATCTTGACTAGCACACATGAGCAGTATGCTCCAGGAGCTGGTGAGTGCAAGAAGAGCCCTTTCCAGGAAGACAATACCAGGTTCTGTTTCCAGATGCCTGTACAACAACTGGGAGCATCCAGCATCAATAGCTCAACCACTGCTGTTTCTATCGCTGATAGGAAAAGTGGGAAAGACAGAGCCAAGGATTTTAGGCTCCTACTAGAGGATGAGTGCAGGCCTCTTGCTGACAGGGCTCACAGGTGTAGCTCATAGAGGGCTCCCTTTGCTTAAGCTCACAGGCTTTTCTTATTCCTGAGACAGCCATACTTCTAAGAGATTGTTCTGGGTACTTTGTTCTCAACATTCTCCCATTAACATCTCTTGTGAAGAACTCTGGCCATCCGTTGTTTCTCTTTACACACAATTGTCATTTTGGGGAAACAACGTTGTACATGGAATCCATTCAGAGTCAGTGTCTCAGTAATATTCTGTATCTTTTTGACTGTGATATAGATTTTGAATTGGGTCCTTTTTAATTTGCTTTCAGAATTATGTGGACATACAGACTCCTAGAGCATTTGAAGGTACGCAGTGGAGAATGTTTGTATGTAGGCTAGGTCAGGCTAGGTTTGCAGAGGAAGCCAGAATCCAGCATGGGGTGAGAAGAAGTGAAGATAGATATCTCCATCCTGGATTTGCCCCATGCCAAATAGAAATGCAAAAACTTGGCCTTCGATGTACTTCTTCGACTACTGCTGTTTTCCTATGGCATCATTCAAATTCCAAGATCACAGGGCTGTCATTTACAGAGCCAGGGTCCAAAAATCAGATGCGAGTTATCATTCAGTTCCTGAGCCAATTGGGAGCTCTCAGTGTCTGATATTCCAAAGGAAAGCCTGCCCTCCTGGTAGTTAACCACCTAGCATAATCATAGTGAAGGGAATCCAGTTTGCTTCCTCCCATAGCTGATTATGAAGACTTCAATCCCCAAGCTGATTATGAAGATGAGAACGTTTGTGTATGCACAGTATTCCCTAGGGACTGTTCTGTACACCAACAGCCTCTTAAGTGAAGACCACATCAAGGCCTTAATCTCAGTTCACACTCCAAGCCCATGGGGCTGTCATGTACACAACCAGGGTCTAAGGGTTGGTGGCGATATTCCAGTCATTTCCTGAACTAATGTAGGGCTCTTGGAGTCTGGTATCCCAGAGGACAGCTGATCCTCCTGTCCCTGACCACTCAGAGCTTAGCAGGCTACAATAATCGTGGGAATGGGTAGCCACATTGTCTCCCACCCCTAACTTATAAGATACTCTCATTCAGAAGAAAAGAAAGTCTGTGCACGTGCAATATGCTCCAGTCCATGATCAGCACAGAAATTGCCTTTTGAAGTAATAGTGTACCAAGTCCTCATCCCCACCACTCATCATCAGATGGAAGCACATACTTTGTACCACAGAATCACTCTAGCTCCTATCTACTGATGTGATGGGAAGAAACACACCAAAAGACAAAGGTTCCCCTCACTTTCTAAAGGTAAAATGTGGGTCTCATGCTCACAGGGAGCCAAGAAACAGCCTGTAGAATAATCCCTTAGCCAAAGCCCACGAAGGGATATTCTAATACCCGAACTAGCCACCTTGCTAATACAATGTGCTAGTCAAGTCATTCTCAAGATTATCCAATTCTCATCCTTAACTGAAAACTGTGGCCCTCCGTGATCTCAGTGCTTGGCATTTTGTATCAAGGGGAAGTGGGAGGGGAGCCAGCTTACCTCATTGCCCTGCCTGATTGAAGGGCAGAAAACCCATTCTGAAAAGCAGAAAACCCACCCAGAGAAGTAGGCTCCAGAAGCTAGTCAGCACAGAAACAGCCCTTTCCAGTAAGATGGACCCATGCCCGTGTCCACAATGTTGAACAACAGCTGAGGTAATCTCACAGCTACAGCACAATTACCACTCGTTCCATTCCTTGATGGGAAAGTGGGAAAGCAGACAAAGATCAGGGCCCTCAGGTCCTTCAGAAGTAAGAGGCCAGCCTGTTGCTGACAGCGTTCCCAGAGGGATACTGTAGAGGGCTCCTTTGCCTAAGCCCTCAGGTGTTTTTTTCTTCGTCTTCTTATTCTTCTTATTTGCACAGCCAGGTTACCAGGAGCTGGTGCTGTGCACTTCCTTCTCCACATATCCCCTTCCAATCTCTGAAAGCTCTGGCTTTCATATACCTTTTTAAGTCTTTGCACTTCTGTGGAAACTAGAGTCAACCTGGAATCTCTTCAGAGTCATTGTGTCAGAGTCATTCTCTGCATTCCACCTGGGAGTCTTGTCTAGTCCTTGTGACTGAGGGAGAGAATTTGCCATAGGGCTCCTTCTTACATACTTATTTTGTTTTCAGAAATATGTGGGCATCCTGAAGCCCAGGGAGTTTGAAGGTACCCAGCAGAGGATATTTGTGTGTAGGCTGGGTCAGAGATTTAGGGAGAGAGCTGGCCTTCTTCTGGGCTGAGGGCAAATGAATTAAGTTATCTCCTTTCTAGGTTTATCCCAATTCCCATTGGAAATGTCCAGCATTGGCCCCACCTGTGGTATTTATTTCAAAGTTGTGGGGTTTTCCCCCACAGGAGCCATAGAGCCATCACTCACTTGGCTGGCACCCCTGGTTAGGTCACAAACTCTCACTCTGGTCCTGTGTTCAGTGAGAGCTATCAGTGTCTGTTATACCAAAGGATAGATGGCCTTTAGATGGCCTGAGTGCTTGGTACTTGGTCTGCTGTTAGTTAGAACAGGAAGGGGGAGCCAGCTTTCTTTATTGACCTGGATGATTGAATTGTCTTCATTCTGAGAAGCAGACAGTTTTCACATGGGCAGTATTGTCCCCAAAGTAGTCAGCATGGGAAGAGCTTTTTTTTTTTTTTTTTAGAATAGGGAATGAGTCCTTGTTCCAGACTCCTTAGCAAGAGTCAGCAGAACCAAATAGCTACAGCTCAACCATTGCTGACTCCATCAACTGATGGAAAGAAGTGGTAGGGTCACACAAAGCCAAAATCTTTGTCTCCTAAAGAAAGAATGCAGCCTTCTTGCTGACTGGGCTCCCAGGTGTAGTCCTTCAGAGAGCTCCCATTGCCAAAGACATTAGACATTTCTTATTCTGGACACAACTGGATTGATAGGAAACTGTACTAGGTTGTTCATTCTCAACATTCTCCAAACCACATTTATGATGAACTCTAGCAGCCTATGTCTCCATTTCCACCTTTTAGCTCTTTTTTTTTTTTTTTGAAAAATGTTTCTGCATGGGATCTACTCAGAGCCAGGGTTTTAGAGTACCATCCTCTTCTCTCAGCTTGGGAATCTGGGGGTGTTATTGTGATGGTGAGATGGTTATTCAATTGTGCCCTTCTCAATTTGGTTTCAGAATTATGTAGCCATTTCCAAACCTTGTTTGAAGGTGCCCATGTAGAATGTTTGAGGGTAGGCTAAGCCAGAGGTTAAGCCTCCTGTGTTGGAAAAAAGGACAGTAAGATAGACATCTCCATCCTTTATTTGACACATGCATTTGAATGCAGAACTGTGACTCACCTTGTTGTCATTCCTAACCCACTGCTGCTTTTCTTACTTGGCATCAGTTTACACACCAAGGCCATAGGGGTGTCGTGTACATAACCAAGTTCCTTGGATTGGAGGCGAGTTTCAAAACAGTTACAAGGCCAATGCAGGGCTCTCAGAGTCTGATATCCCAGAGTACTCCTGGCCCTCCTGTTCCTGAGTTTCTGTTGCTTACCAGGCTATTTTAGCAATTCCAAATATTTGCCCTTGTTAGAAACAAGGTTCACCTTGGAATACTTTCAGAGCCAGTGTCTTAGAGTCATATCCTTTCCTCTTAAGCACAGAGTCCTGGTGGGTGTGGGAGAGGTTTGGCCACAGGGCCCCTGGAAATTGAGTTTTAGAATTTGTGGATGCCACCAGGCCTAGAGTCTCTGCAGGTGCCCAGTAGAGAATGCTTGTGTGTAGGCTAAGCCAGAAGTTTTAGGAATAACTCCAGCCTTCTTTCTGGGACGAGAGGAAATTGAGAAAGATATCTTCTTCAAAGATGTTTGCTGTCCTCATTGGAGATGAAGAATTTTGGCACTGCTTGTACTCATCCTCATCCTCTTGCTGATTTTCTAGCCCATTCTCAGTTAACATTCCAAGACCATGGGGCTGTCACTTATACAGCCATGGCTATATGAAAGGTGGTGGTTTCTCAGTCCATTTCCGATCAAACTGAAGGCTGTCTGGGTCTGATATCCCAGAGGAAAGCTGACTCTCTGTTCCTGAGCACATGGTGTTACTTAGCTGGCTAGGGTAGGCATGAACATGGGTAGCCAGTTGGCCACCTCTCTTCACTAATTGAGATTTCCTCATTCCAAAAAGCAGCAGATTTATTTTGGGCAGGATGCTCCAGGATCTGGTCAGCACAGAAATTATTTTTGGATAGAATACTGCAACATGCCCCCCTTCCAAACACTTGCCAATCTGCCAGGAGCACATCCCTGCTACCTCTGTATCATTGCTGCCCCTATGTACTGATGGCAAAGGCAGGACACATGCACAAAACCAGGGCCTTCCCTCTGATTCTGAAGGAAGAATCCAGGCAGGCTTCTTCCTGAAAGGGTTTCTAGGTGGAATTTATAGAGGACACCATTTCTCAAAGCCCACAGTTGTTTCTTATTCCTGGGTCGGCGAGGAAGACTGTGCTAGTCATGTCACTCTCCACATTATCTCATTCTTATCCTTGATGCAGAACTCTGGCCCTCTCTGTATCCATTTTCACCCTTTTGCTCTACTTTAACTCTGAGACTTTCCTGGAGTCCATTCCATGTGATTGACTCAGTGCCATATCCGTGGCCCTGAACTGGGGATTCTGGTCCGTTCCTTGCGACTGTGGCTTATGTTTGGCCAAAGGCTCCTCAGCAATATAGTTTTCCCTGTAGGATTGTTCATCTTTCATGAGTCTCTTAAAACTCAGATTTCTGGCCAAGTAGGCCTGTGTTTTTGTTTCTGTTTTTGATTTTCCAGGGGGCAGATCTTCAGATCTGCTCACATTTTCAAGCATCTTGAAAAGACAAGTATATCTGTAAAATGGGAAGTTGTTATAATATATGAAAGATGCTCAGGGCAAGATATATTTCTTTTTTAAACCAGTGCAACCTTAAGGATATATGAATAGACAGGGCAACCATGCTATAATACTTCCCTCTGCATTTCTTCCAGGCATACTGAACATGGCCAGCAACTTTGCCCAGTACATCCTAAGTATGTTATTCCTGGCTTTCTTCAACATATCACATCTAGCATATCCATTTCATATGAGCGTAGACATGTGAGAGCACTTTAATCCTCCAAACATTGGCTGGGAGAAGTCAACTGGTCAGGAGGCAAATACCAGGTGCTACCCTAATGGGTTTCACCCTATTTGCCAGTACCAGCCTTCTGACAAAGTCCTTGAGGCTGTGTGGACCTAGTCCTGCCAACCAGAATGGTCAGTTTTGCCAATTGTATGTATGCTGAAGGGGGACAGTGCTGCACACGCTGAAGCCATGGTTGTCACACCATAATCACAGAGTGGCTTTGGTGGACCACTGAGGCTGCTATGGCACTGCCTGATGCATAGAGCTGTTCATGGCTTGGCACCTGACCCAGAAACCCCCTTGTGGTTGTGACCCACACCCACCCCTGATGCCTGTAGTCCCACTGGCCACTCTTTGCCCAAGCTGGTAGATAATTCTGAGTATGTGCAAATGCTGCCATTAGCAGTAGCTGGGTTGCCTTGCTTGGTGTTCACTTCCAACATGCACAGGCTTATGGGAAAATCTATCCCTGGGCACTGGCTGAGTGAGTGACAGATTCATGGCTTCTAAGTCTGAATGGGGACATAGTTAGACATAAAGCCATGGGAAGGGAATGGCCATAAGGAGGCCCAAAGTTCAATATTTCCAGTGGGAATGGGAACAAGCAGGAAAGGGGCTCTGTTACTTCATTTTCCCTCATCCAAGAAAGGTCAGCCCCCTTCCCAGCCCAGTGACGCAGGCTAAGTGCAAACATTCTCTTCTGGGCCCTTCCAATGCCTTAGGCCTTTGACTGCCTGCATGGTTTTGACACCAAATTGTCAGGGTCCCTGTGGCCAAACCTATCCTAAAGTCATGAAGACTGGACTAGGATCCTCCCTGAATGCCAAAGACATTTCTCTGAGAGACTACATGGAATGGATTCCAGGGAGGACCTAGTTTGAAAATAGAGCAAAGGAATGAAAATGGATACATGGAGGGGCAGACTTCTTCATTAGGGATGAGAATGGGATGATGAAAGAAATCAAGTGATTAGTGTAATCTCTAAGCAAGCTGGCTATCTCAGGAATAAACAACACCTGTGAGCTTTGGTGAAGCGAGCCCAACAGGCTACATCTGGGAGTCCTGTTGGCAAGGGGTCTGCATTCGTGCCTCAAGAAAGAGAGGGGAGTTTTTAACAGTCTCTTATGCTTTGGCTCTCTCCCACTCTAACCTCTTTTTTTTTTTTTCCTTCCCCTCCCCCATGGGTTTCTGTTAAGTTTCTCAAGATCCACATAAGAGTGAAACCATATGGTATCTGTCTTTCTCTGTATGGCTTATTTCACTTAGCATCACACTCTCCAGTTCCATCCACGTTGCTACAAAAGGCCATATTTCATTCTTTCTCATTGCCACGTAGTATTCCATTGTGTATATAAACCACAATTTCTTTATCCATTCATCAGTTGATGGACATTTAGGCTCTTTCCACAATTTGGCTATTGTTGAGAGTGCTGCTATAAACATTGGGGTACAAGTGCCCCTATGCATCAGTACTCCCTTACCCCTTGGGTAAATTCCTAGCAGTGCTATTGCTGGGTCATAGGGTAGGCCTATTTTTAATTTTCTGAGGAACCTCCACACTGCTTTCCAGAGCGGCTGCACCAATTTGCATTCCCACCAACAGTGCAAGAGGGTTCCCGTTTCTCCACATCCTCTCCAGCATCTATAGTCTCCTGATTTGTTCATTTTGGCCACTCTGATTGGCGTGAGGTGATATCTGAGTGTGGTTTTCATTTGTATTTCCCTGATAAGGAGCGACGTTGAATATCTTTCCATGTGCCTGTTGGCCATCCGGATGTCTTCTTTAGAGAAGTGTCTATTCATGTTTTCTGCCCATTTCTTCACTGAGTGATTTGTTTTTCGGGTGTGGAGTTTGGTGAGCTCTTTATAGATTTTGAATACTGGCCCATTGTCCGATATTTCATTTGCAAATATCTTTTCCCATTCCGTTGGTTGCCTTTTAGTTTTGTTGGTTGTTTCCTTTGCTGTGCAGAAGCTTTTTATCTTCATAAGGTCCCAGTAATTCATTTTTGCTTTTAATTCCCTTGCCTTTGGGAATACCAGTTGTGCCAGACGTAGTGTCTTAGCTGGACCAGAGCCATGCAGCCCGAGGCGCGTGGTTTGTGGCCACTGATTTGGCAAATGCATTCTTTCTATCCCATTCAACAAAAAAGGGTCAGAAATAGTTCATATCCCCACGGAATGGATAGCAAGTATTTCCTGTTTTGCCACGGGGTTGTGTTCACTCTTCAGTCCTCCATTGTGACATCATCTGAAGAGAACCAGAACGTTTGGACATCCCACAAACATCCCGTTGACCCATTACACAGATGATACCGTACTGCTCAGGCAGGAGGAGGAAAAGGCGGAGACTGTGCTAGAGGTTTGGTATGACGTACCCACTCCAGAGAGCGGGAGATAAGTCCTACAACGATTTGTGACCTGCCACTTCACCAAAGATTCTGGGGGACCGATGATCCAGCAGCACGCTGGGACATCTCCTCCCCCCAAAAAGACGCCTTGCTACATCTCCTATCCCTTCCTGGAAAAAAAAGAAACGCAAAGCCTGTTAGGAATCTTTGGGTTCTTGAGAAGACACATTTCATACCTAAGAACAGTCCTGCTGCCCACATACTGGGTTACGTGGAAAGCTGTTGGCTTTGAGTGGGCCCAGAGCAGGAAGGAGCTCTGCAGTAGGTCCAGGCTGTGATACAAACAGACCTTCTGTTCAGATTGTATAATCGAGCAGAGCCTACAGTGTTGGAGGTGTCAGTGATGGAATAAGGGTGGCATTGGCGGCACATCCCAGTAGAATCACAATGTAGACCCCTGGGATTACGGAACAAGTTCCTACCCACTGTTGTGAAGAGTTACACGCCTTCTAAAAAGCAGCTCCTAGCTTGCTACCGGACCCTGGTAGAGAAAACAAATGATCATGGGTTCAGAATGGGCCATCACAAGCTAGGTCCTATTGGACACATCGACAGGTCAGGCAGGCCTAACATTAAAGACATCCTAAGAAGGGGCGCCTGGGTGGCTCAGTTGGTTAAGCATCCGACTTCGGCTCAGGTCATGATCTCGCAGTCGGTGAGTTCGAGCCCCGCATCAGGCTCTGTGCTGACAGCTCAGAGCCTGGAGCCTGTTTCAGATTCTGTGTCTCCCTCTCTCTGACCCTCCCCTGTTCATGCTCTGTCTCTCCCTGTCTCAAAAATAAATAAAACGTTAAAAAAAAAAACAAAAGAAAGAGAGGGGAAGCCCTGGCTTTGGGTGTGTTTCTTGACCTTCCAATTATAGGCAGGGGCAGCAGTGATTCAGCTGTGGCTGTTTGGGGCTCCTGGCTGATGGTCAAGCGATTAGAACATAGCCTGGTGCAGTATTACCTTCAAAGTCTCTTTATTCACAGACCAGTACCTGGAGCATAGTGCACATGCACGAAGCATATACTCTACAGGATAAAGAAATCTCTATCAGCCAGAGGATGGAGGCCAGCTGGCTACCCATCCCTGCAAGTACCCTAGCTGGCTAAGCACCGAATACCCAGGGACAGAGGCACCTACTATCTTCGGGGATACCAGCACTGGAGAGCTATCAAGTGGCTCAGGAACGGACTGGGAACTCCACACCAATGATTGGACCTGGGCTGTGTACCTCACACAATCCCATGGATCCTGGAATGTTCTAGTTCTTTTTTTAATTTTTTTTTTACATTTATGCATTTTTGAGAGACAGAGACAGAGCACAAGCAGGGAAGGGGCAGAGAGAGAGGGAGACACGGAATCTGAAGCTCCAGGCTCCAGGCTCCAGGCTCCAAGCTATCAGCACAGAGCCCGATGCGGGGCCCGAACTCACAAACCACGAGATCATGACCTGAGCCAAAGTCGGACACACAACCGACTGAGCCAGCCAGGTGCCCCTGGAATGTTCTAGTTTACACAGTATATATTCTTCTGAGGCTGTTGCTCTGAATGGCTACCAGGTGCAACCTAGTTTGAAAAAAGTGGCATAAAATGCAAATGGGCCTTCAGAGGACCAAAGTTCCTTATTACAGAAGAGAATGAGATAAAGTTACAAAGAATTAAGTGCCTTACTCCTATCTTCTGGCAGGCTGGCTGTCAGGGGAGTGAGAAATACCTGAGGGCTGTTATAAAAGGAAAGCCCCATTGTCTACACCTGAGAGTGAAATCTGCTGGCTGTCTCTATTCCTCTTTCAGAAAGAGAGGAAAGACTGGTTTGGGCTGTTTTTCCTGTCCTTCCAATCAGGAAATAGATGCAGCATTGATTCAGAGGCAAGAGGTTCTTGCTCCCAGCTGGTGATCAAGTGTTTGGAACCTGGACCTGATGCAGTAGTTCTGGAAAGGGCCCTTTCCTTGTTGACCGAGTCCTGAAGTATAGTGTGCATACAGGAACCGTCAGTGATACTGAATGCAGGTATCTCAATCAGCCAAGGGAGGAAAGCCAGCTGGCTTCCCTCCACTGCACTTACCAGAGCTGGCCAAGCACAAAGCACTCAGGGACCAGAATGCCATCCTTTTTGAGATAAATTTACTGCTTGCTCTCACATAGCACAGAACCAGGCGGAAGTTTAGCATCATCCTGTTGGCTATGCTTGTGTGAGGGAAAACCCAATCATCCCTGAATATGACCCAATATTAGAAAATAGCAAATTGATTTGAATGGCTACAAGGGAGGCCAAGGCTGTACATTACAGATGGGAATGGGATAATGCTGAGAATGTATATCTATCTTCAATTCTCCTTGATTAAGAAAGGAAGAATGGAAGGCCAGTTCTTCCCCATATCTCTGGGACCGCCTACGCACACACATACATTCACAGCTTGTCAACTTCATATGCCCTAGGCCTCTAAATGTGAACAGAGTTCTAATAAGACCTCTAATAAGAGGTCCTGTTGCCAATCTATACTAGAGTCACCAACACTGAGCCAGAGCCCATTGGCGCTCTAGTTTTTGAAACCACATCATGGTGCAGTATTCATTGTAAGGGATTTTTTTGGCTGAATATTCCTGCAGTATACTGTGCATGCTTGGTCTATTTGTCTTCCAAAATGAAGATATTCGTTCAACCAGCCAGGGGAGGGAGGCAAGCAGGCTACCCATCACAGAGATTACTAGTGCCAGTCAAGCAACTAGCACTCATGGACAGGAAGGCCATTCTTCTTTGAGATAAAGTAACCGATTGCTCTCACATAGCACAGGACCAGAGTGGTAGTTCATCGCAAATCCTGGATGTTGACTGTGTGGCTGATGGACCAACTTCTCCTGGTTGTGACCCGTGACCTAGTTACGAAAACAGAAAATGGATGGGAAGGGCTATAGAAAGGCCAAGTTCTCCATTACAGAGGAGGTGAGGGTAAAGCTGGGAATGAAATGTCTAACATACTTTCTCCTTCGACCAGAAGTAAGGCCTGCTCCCTCCCAAATGCTGGCTCTCACTACACATAGATACTCTGCTGTGCACCTTCAAGTGCCCTATGTCTTGCATTGTCAACACAATTCTGAAAGGTAAATAATGAGGGTCCTGTGTCCCAACCTATGCCACAGACACAAGGAGTTGGACAGATTTCCCACCTTAAGGAAAAGGATTTTCATGAGACACTGGCTCTGAATGTACCCAGGGAGAAACTACTTTGAAAAAAAGAAAAAAAAAAGTATTGGAATGGAAACGCGGACGATCAAAGTACTTCATTATAGATGAGAATGGGACAAAGATTAGAATGAAGTGTCTAGCACAATTTCCTGGCAAGATACTGTCTAAGGAGTAAGAAACACCTGTTTCAATACAGGCCAGAGACAAATTAAAACTCTAAAGGGAAAACTCATGAAAGCACAGGCTGCAAGAGATCTGCATACTTGTTTCTGAAAGAGAGGGAAAGCTTCTGGCTTAGGCTGTTTATCCTGCCCTTCCCATCAGGGGATAGAGGCAGCACAGATTCAGGGTTGTTTGTCCATGCTCCAGGCTGTTGCTCAAGTGTTTGGACCCTTCCTGTGGCACATTCATTTTTGAATGGCCATGTTCTGCACTAAGTCCTGGAATATACCTGCTTTGCCTGCATTGTGTGTACTTCATAATGAAGTCATCTAAATCAGACAGGTGATGAAGGAAACCTGTCTAACCATCAATGCACTTACACCAGTCAGCGAAGCACTAAGTGCTCTCTGACAGCAGGGCAATCTCTCCTTTGGGTTGGCAGAAAGTAATTACCCTAGGTTAGCACAGAACCAGAGTGAGAACTCACCACCAACCCCTGGGAGCTCACTGTGTGATTGATAGCCTCATTGCTCCAGCCTGCAACCCAAGTCCTAGTTAGTAAGTAGCAATGGGATGGGAATGGCTCTATGGACAAGGTTTTCATTTAGATGAGAATGGAATAAAGCTGAAATGAAATATTTTGTTCCATTTGCCCTTGCTGCAGAAATGAGGACAGCTCCCTCCCAACACCTTTGGCCTGAACAACACACAAATATTCTGTGCTGGTGTTTTCCACTGGCCTACAACTAATGTTTTCAATATAGATCTGGAAGGCAAGTTCCCAGGGCTCTTATGGTGCAACCTATTCTGTTGTCACAAGAACTCATCCGGAATCCCCAATTCAAACCAGAGGGAATGCTCTGAACCATTGGCTCTCATTGGCCCATGGGAGGATCTGGTATTAAATAGAATAAAAGTTTGGAGCACCTGGGTGGCATCCGATTTTGGCTTGGGTCATAACGTAGTGGTTTTCTCGTTCGGGCCCTGCTTTGAGTTCTATGCTGTCAGCACAGAGCCTGCTTTGGATCCTCTGTTCCTCTCCCTCTGCTCCTCCCTTGCTTGTGCTCTCTCACTCTCTCTTAAAAATAAATATAAACATTAAAAAGAGTAAAAAGTGGAAATAGATACACGGAGGGACAATATTCCTTGTGAGAGAAGAAAATGGGATAAATCTGAGGATGAAATGACTAGTGCCATCTCCTGCAAGCTGTCTCAGGAATAAGAAACACATGTGGGCTAGGGAAAAGGCAAACCTCCATCGTCTACAGTGGGAGCCCTCATGACAAGATGAATGTATTCTTACATCAGAAAGAGAAGGAAAGCTTTTGGACTTCTGTTTTCCTTTACCATCATATAAGTGGATAAAGGAAGCAATGATTCAAGTGAAGTGGGTTTGTGCTCCAGGCTAATCCTCAAGTTCGTGGCACTGGGCTGTGGTGCAGTAGTTCTTGAATGGTCTCTTTCTGTGCTAAGCAGGTCCTGGAGAATACTGCACATGGATGAACCAACTGCTCCTCAAAGTGAAAACATCTTTAATGGCCAGAGAGGGAGACTAGTAGGCTAACCACTATTTCTTATATTATCCAGCCAAACACCAAGTACCGACAGGAAGGCAGTCTTGATTTTGGGATATCAGAAACTGATTGCTCTTGGTTAGCACAGATGAAAGTCATAGCTCATTAGTTATGGCTGGGCATTCACTATGTGAGTGAGTGCCTCATTGCCCTTGCCTGAGACCCAAGGTATAGTTATCAATACAACCAGGGAATTGGAATGACTACACACGGGGCCAAAGGTTTTCATTTCAGCTGTGAAAGGGACAAAGCTGAGAATGAAATGTCTAGCTCCATGCTCCTTTTGTCCCATAAGTGAGGATAGCTCTCTACCAATATCTCTGAACCTGACTACACACAAACATTGTGACTGGGCACCTTGAATTATCCTGGGATTATCTTTGTAAACATAGTACTTAGGGGCAATTTTTGAGGGATCCTGTGGCCTAAACTATCCCAGAGTACCAAGAACTTGGCCAGACACCCTAATTAAAAGTAGAGAAAATGGCTCTGAGACACTGCCCCTGAAAGGACAACAGGGAGAACTTAGCTTTGAAAAGAGCAACAGGATGGAGACGAATACCCAGAAGGCAAATTTCTTTATTACAGAAGAGAATGGGATATAACAAATAATGAAGTGACTAGCACAATCCCTGGGCAAGGTGGTTGTTTCAGGAGTAAGAACAACCTGTGTTCTAAGACAAAGGGAAATCACCTGCATTGTTCCTTCAGAAAGAGAGGGAAAATTTCTGGCCTTTGCTTTCCCCCCGCTGTCCTTTGATTCAGTGACGATTCATAATTAGTAGGTTGTGGCTAATACTTGTGGCTAAACTTGTGGCTGATGCTCAGGTATTTGGAAAGTGACTCTCATGTAACGTATGGCTCAGTGTTTCTTTGTTCCAGAAGCATGACTGAATCTCTCCCATGTCCTCTGGGCCTGCCTACATGCAAGCATTTTGTGTCAGGCACCTTCAAATGCCCTATGTTTTTGATGTACACATAGTTCTAAAACAAATGGTGACAGGCACCACAGCACAATGTATTCCACAGGCCAGAGAACTTGACCCAGCTACTCAATTAAAATGAGAGTGAATTGGTCTTATTTTCTGGACCTGAATGCCTACCAGAGTAAGAAACACAAATGTGTTTGGGTTAAGGAAGATGCCCATTGACTACACCTGATGCCCTTACTGCATGAAATGTTCATCCAGAACTTTGGCAAGACAGGAATTCTTTTGGCCTTTGTCTTTTTCCTTGCCCTTTCTGTCTATTATCGATGCCACATTCATTAAGTGGATCAGGGTCAGTCTCCCTGCAAATCTTCAAGTGTTTGGAACCAGGTTTTGGTGCAGGGGTACTTGAAAAGTCTCTGCCTTAACATCTCTCTGGGAGCAACCATCTGAGAGCCTTCTACTTTTCAGAATGAAGGCAGCTCATTGAGCTACTTCAGGGACACGATCAGGGTAAACATCACCATGCCATCTGTAGCCTGCTAAGCACCACATTTTCAACAAAAGGTGAGCAATTTTCCCGTTGGGATATCAGAAACTGATTGCTCTTGGTTAGCACAAGAAGTGAGGGGGCGCTTACCTTTAATCTCTGAGTGTTTTTATTGTGAGTGACAACCCCATTTCTCCTGAGTGTGACCCAATTCGTCGTTAAAAACTCTGCAAGGGGATGGGAACATATGGTGGAACAGGTTTGTTTATCTTATGAGAGAATGGGATATACCTTAGAATGTGGTGCCTAGCTTCATTTCCCTTTGCTGCAGAACTGAGGTAGGCTCCATCCTACTCCTCTGTCCCTGCCTACATGCAAACATTCAGGCATGGGCTGGGCTCCATCAGATGATGTGGTTGTGTGGCTAATGTAAGGCTGAAAGGTAGGCCCTGTGGGCCCATGTTGCCCAACTTTTCTCAGAGTTGGGAGAATGTGGCCTGACTCCCCAGTTGACATGAGAGGAAATTGCTCTTACATTCTGTCTCTGAAACCTCACAGTGAATTCCTGGGTAGAAAAAAATGCAAGGGAATGGGAATGGATACATCAGTGGCCCAAGTTCTTCACTGCAGATGGGGACAGCACAAAGCTGAGAAAGAAAGGCGTAGCTACAGTTCTTTCTCCCCCAGAAGTGAGGCCAGCTGCCTCCCAGCTCCTCTGGACTTGGCATATATGCAGAAATTCTTTTCTGGGAACTTTCCAGTGACTTAGGCTTCCAATTGTCAACATAGTTATGAAAGGCAAATCTCAAGGAACCCCGTTGCTCGACATATCCCTGAGTAAGATGAACTCAACGAGACTGTCCAGTTAAAAGCTGTGGAAATCTCTCTTAGACGCTGGTCACTCTTTGAAAAAAGAGTGAAATACTGGAAATGGATACATGGAGTGCCAAAGTTCTCCAAATCAAATGGGAATTGGATGAATCTGAGATTGAAGTGACTAGAACACTCTTTTGGCCAGCTGGCTTTCTTGGGAATAAGAAACATCTCTTGGCTGGGGCAAGGGAACCCTCCATTGGCTACCCTGGCAACTGATTTTGCAAGAATTCTTCATTGGGACTTCAGAAAGGGAGGAGAAGATTCTGGCACTGAGTGCATTTCTTACTTTGACCTACAGTGGGTACAGTCACGAGTGGTTTTGGTGTAATGGGTTTTGACATTTGTGTTTGGCATCAGGCTCTGTGGAATTATTCCTTGAGTGGGCTTTGCACTGCTAAGTTCTGGGAGATAAATGCCCATCTGGGAACCATTTGCTTTTCAACAATAAGTCATCTCAAGCAGCCAGGGGAGGGAGGCAAACTGGGTAACCGTCACCGTGCTTACCCAAAAGTTCCAAGCCCCACAAGTCAGTAACAGGTAGCTCATCTTTATTTGGTGATATCAGAAACTGATGGTTCTAGGTTACCATAGGAATGGAGTGAGAGCTGACCACTAATCTCAGGGCATTTTCCCTCTGAGTGAAAGCCCTATCACATTTCAAAGTGACTCAAGACCTCATTAGAAAAACATCTGATCTAGGGGATCAGAGTGGATACATGATGTGTCAAAGTTCTTCATATCCACAGACAGTGGGATAATACTGAGAATACAGTGACTAGCTCTGTTTTTCTTCTCCTCACAAGTGAAAATGCTTCCTCCCAAGTCCTCTGGCTTTGCCAGTACACCAACACTTTGTCTGGCAACCTTCAAATGTCCTGTGTCTTTTATTGTCAAAATATTTCTAACAGGCAAGTCCCAAGGGGGCTTTTTGCCCAACTGATGCCAGAGTCAGGATAACTTGGCCAGGTTCCGCAATGAAAATGAGGCGACATTGCTCTTAGGTCTGGCCTTGAGTTACCCACAGTGGGGACTTATTTATTTTTTAAAAAGAGCAAGGGGATGGGAATGGATACACAGAAAGCCAAAGATATCCATTTCAGGTGAGAATAGAATAATTCTGGGAATGAAGTGAGTAGCACAATCCCCTGCCAAGCTCACTCTTTTCTGAATGAACAAACACACATTGGCTGGGTAAAAGGGAATCAATCATCCGTTCAACCTGAGAGCCGTATCTGCAATATCTGTGCATTATTACCTCAGATAGGGCAAATCGTCTTTTGACCCTCATCTTTTTCCAGCCCTTTCCTTGGTAATTTGGCGATGGTGGTGTTGGCTCTCAGTCAACATGTAAGTGTGTGTAACAGGGCTCTGGTTATAAATCTTGATTGATCTTCATTGTTGAGAAGCTCAGGGACTGCAGTGTGCATAGGCAAAACTGCAGTTGCTAGGAATGCAGGCATTGCAGGCAGCAGGAGGGAAGTTCTAAGCAGTGTGACCACAACCACAGCCTACCAAGTACCAAATGCTCAGGAAGAAGAAAACAATGTTTCTTCAGCGATATGAGAAACTGAATTGTCCAGGTAGGCAGAGTAAGGGAGGGGAAGCTTGCTCCCAATTGCTGGGAAATTGCTATCTAGGTGACAGCTGCATTTCCCCTGACTTCTTATCACTGATATATTTACCTTGCCGTAGAAGTAAGACAAGCTACGTTCAACACCGCCATTTTGTCCACAGGCAAACCTCTTGTGCTGAACACTTTCCAAAACCTATGGCTTCTGTTTCCCCATGCCAATGTAAGTTAGGCAGGGAAGCCCATGGGGCAGCCATTGTCCAAGGTATCCCCCACATTGAGGGAACTTGGTATACAAGATTTGACAATTAAAATTAGAGGAGAGGCTTCCAGAATCCTGCCCACAAGGCTCTACACAGGAGAACTGGCAAATCATCATCATCATCAAAATTGGAAGAGAGACACTGAGGGCCAAGTTCTTCACCTCAGATGAATGACAGGCTTGTTGGATAAAGGATTCTTGGCTGCATATTTTCCCTGTTCATCACATTGAAGATTTCCTGCCATTCCTTTCTGGCCTGCCAAGTTTCAGTAGATAGGTCTGCAACTACCCTTCTGTGTCTGCTTGTGTATGTTAAGGCACGTTTACCCCTAGCTGCTTTCAGAATGCTCTCTTTATCCTTGTATTTCTCCAGTTTCACTATGACATGTCATGTGGAAGATCAATTGAAATTACGTCTGAAGGGAGTTCTCTGTGCCTCTTGGATTTCAATGCCTGTTTCCAGGATTTCAATGCCTGTTTCCCCAGAGCAGTGAAGTTCTCAGCTATGATTTGTTCAAGTACACCTTCAGCCCCTTTCTCTTTCCCTTCTTCTGGAATTCCTATGATATGGATATTGTTCCACTTGATTGAATCACTTAGTTCTCTAATTCTTCCCTTGTAATTCTGGATTTTTTAATCTCTCTTTTTCTCAGCTTCCTCTTTTTCCATAATTTTATCTTCTAATTCACCTATTCTCTCCTCTGCCTCTTCAATCTGTGCTGTGGCCACCTCCATTTTATTTTGCACCTCATTTATAACATTTTTTAATTCATCAGGACTATTTCTGTAGCAATAGATTCTCTGCTGTTCTCTATGTTTTTTCAAGCCCAGCAATTAATTTTATGACTCTTATTCTAAATTCTTGTTCAGTTATATTGCTTAAATCTGTTTTTATCAACTCTTTAGCTGTCACTTCTTCTTGGAATTTCTTTTGAGGAGAATTCTTCCGTTTCATCATTTTGGCTAGTTTTCTGTCCCTTATGAGTTTTAAAAGCTTGTTATGTGCTCTGCACCTGCGAACACTGATATATTAAAGGGGGGTCATACACTCTTCAGGGCCTGGCCCTTCAGGAGGTGTTTTTTGGAGAGTGTTACTTCCTCTCTGTTGTTGTGACTTTGGTTATTTTATTTCCCTACTCATAGTGATGTTTTGGACTCTCCACCAAGTGTGCTTTGATTTGTTCCTTGAAGTAGCCCTGTAAAGGAAAACAAACAAACAGGAGACAAAAACACACAAAAACAAAAACAAATAAAACAAACAACCCCCCCAAACTGAGAACAACCCAAAAGCAAAAAACCAGAAACACCAGCTACAAGTAAAGAACAGGGTGGAGGTGGTGCTGATGGAAGAGCACATACAATGAAAGAAATGACAGGGGCAGGGAAAAAGAAAAAATAAACATTGACCATGCAGAGAGACGAAAAGTCTTAATCCAGAGAGGGAGAATGAAAAATAAGGAAGGAGGCAGGGAAATAGAAACGAAGATAAAGTTACCCAGACAGAGAAACTCTATGGCTTGATTATGCCAGAGAGAGACAAAGGAATGTAAAGAAGGAAGTGTAGAACATGTATCAAGAAGATGGATTAAATATGTCTGTTTAAACAAACCAATAACCAGAATAACCAGCCTACAGGAGGGAAGATATAAGGAGAAATGGGGGGGGGGAGAATATATCTATATATCCAAAATTGTCCTAGAATTAATCCAGGCAATGCTGAAGCACTGGTCTGGAGGAGCTGTCCGTCTACTTCTGCAGCATCTTCCTGTTACAGTAGATACGCAGTTACCCAGTGCAGAGGGGTGTGGTTTGGTGTAGGCTGGGCCTGCCTCCACTGTGGGCCCCGCAGACTGATTCCTGAGGCCCGCCTTGGTGGTGGTGGGGAGAAAAATGGTGACTCCCCAGTCTCTTCTCCACCACCTGGTGTCTCAAATCACTCCTTTGGAGCTGTCCTCACTGTGCTATGGGAGCAGATGAGGCTGTCTCTCTCGCTCTGCCCCCGGGGGCTTGGCTGGGAATTAAACTCCTGCTCAGTGCACCCCAGTACTAGAGAAGCATCTCTCGATATGAGGTCCTGGCTGTTTTTGTCCTGTGCCCAGCCCTTCAGGGGAGGGGACCGGTTTCTTGTGCTGCAGACTGTGCCCCTGATCTGCCACTGAACATGGGGGTGGCTCCCCTCCTCCCCAGGTGTGGGAACAGGGCAGCAGGCCCCAGCCTGAAGATGAGATCCGCTGTTAGAAACCCTCTAACCTGCAGTTAGAGATGGGATCCCTCTCTGTCCCAGTCCAAAGTTTTTTCTCTTGTCCAGATACAGTCTTACACTTCCCCAGACACTCTTTCTCTTCCTTTTGTCTCTTGGAAGAAGGGGATCCTTCCCCTCCATGCCTACATGGACCATTTTATCTCCCCCAGTTCACAATCACCCACCTATGGTCTCCCAAGTTGTCCCATCTTCTTCCTGGTAGATTCAGTCTCTTTTCCTCCCAGACTCTTGGGGTTCAAAGTCCTTTGCATTTAGCCTTTCTTTGTTTGGAAGACGCACAAAGTATAGATATCCCTACATCTCTGCCATGTTTTATATTATACTCTTCATCTCAGATGAAAATGGAAAGAAGCTGGGCCTGCTGACATGAATACCATTTCCTCGTCAAGCTTGATGTCCTGAGAGTAAGAAGGAAACACCCGTGGGATTGAGGTAAAAGGTAGAAGCAGCCACAAGAACACTGCATCCTGACCTGGTTAGGGCAGGAAGGCTTCTGGCTCTTGACTTACTCGTCCATTCAGTAGAGGCACTCATGATCTATCAGAATGTTGGCCTCTCTGTGCTGGCTGGCACCTGTGCCTGTGTGACTGGGTTATGGTCCCAGAGTCCTTGAATGGACTCTTGCCCTAAGTATCTGGGGAATAATAATGCTCATGCTCAAATTTTGATCTTCTTAGAATGAAGGAACCTTATAGGCAGAAGTGGAGATCAGGGTAACAAACTGCACTCAGGCCAGCAGAAGGTTGCCAAGTACAGAGGTCTCAGTAATGGAGGACAATATTTCCTTAGTAATCACTATGTGTTAGCTGGTTGTGAATGCTTGGCACTCTCTGAGTAATAGCCACATGGTTCCTGACTCTGACCTCTGATATCTACCTCCCTTTATGCATAAGTGAGAATGGCTCTTTCCCAATAACACTTGCCCCTTCCCCCATGAAAATCTCTTGTTCAGAATGATTTCTAATGCTTCTTTCCTTCTATTGCCGGGATAGGTCTCAGAGATGAGCTCTTAGAGAACACATCACCCAAATTATCCTGATTTAGAGGACCTTAGCAGGACTCCACAATTAAAATCAGAGAGAAATACTTCCAGGCTCAGACTCTCAATCCCTCGCAGAAAAACATTCCTGGAAAAAGATCAAGAGAATTGGAAGGGATGCACTTTGGTCCAGATTCTTTATCTCAGATGATAATTGAATAAAGCTGTGAATGAAGTAACTGACACAATTATCCGGGGAAGCTTGGTGTCCTATGAGTATGAAAAACCTGTGAGCTGTACAGAAATGGAATATATTTTAGCCACACCTGGAAGTCTTAATGTAGTACAACACCCTTCATCTGACCAGAAACAGTGTAGGAGGGATTGGGGTTTTTGCCAGTTTTGCAGCTTTTCCTGTCAGTGGTGAAAAGCAGTGGTGATTTGGAGGGCAGAGTCTCAGTACGGGCTGATGCCCAAGCCTGTGGGACTGGGATATGATTTTTTGGTTTTGGAGTAGTTTCTTTCTACCGTTACCTGCTGGGCAAATTGGGCATTCTGGATCCCTTAGAGTCTCAGAAAGCAGGATGCTCAGGTAGTCTATGGCAGGGGCAGAGAACACAGTAATAGTCATTGCACAAACATCAGACTTCAGTGCCCCAAATTTTTAGGAAGACAACATTTTTTCACTTGATATCAGAAATTAGTTGTTGTGGGGGTAGAAAAACACCTTCATGTACACTCACTGGGATTTAATCAGCCTTATCTGCGTGCAATTTTTTTCTTACTTCTGACTGTGGCCCTGAAGGCCACATCTTCATCAGCTTTTGCCACAGGAGTGAGGCCAACTGTCTCTCAATATCACCTGCTCCTACCCACAAGCAATCCTCTTGTGTTTAACACATTCAAGTCCTCAATACCTGTTTCCATGTTAGACAAGGAAGATACCCCAGTGGCAGCTATTACTCAAGGTATTCCAAATTCATGGGAACGTGGCATGACTCCAAAATTAAAATTGGACAAAAAGTGCTGCCAGCCTCTGACAATGAATGTCTGACAGTGAACACATGGTTAGGATAAATGTAAGGGAATTAAAAATGATACGCTGAGGACTAAAGTACTTCATCTCAGATGAGAAGAGTATGAAGCTGTAGATAATGTTACTAGCACAATTTTCTGGGCAAGTTTGGTGTCCAAGGAGTAAGAAAGACTTGTGGCCTGAAGAGAAGTGGAACAACCATTAGCTATACTAGAGAGTCCTGTGGGCAAAGTCATGCACCCCATCACCAATAAGGTCAGGAATGTGTCAAGCTATCACCAACTTTCAAGCCCTTTTCATCTGTGGACAGGGGCAGTTGTGACTCACAAGGTAGGATCTTGCGCCTGGCAAGTCTGCAGAATCGTACTCTGGTATTCAAGTATTTTGTGCCCAAACCTGCTCAGTGAATGGACTTTACAGGCATGAGCTCTGAGTGTATCAGGAGGTAGGTCACTAGGGCTTTCCTGAAAAGTGTGGACAGAGAGCAGAGCAATGGTCCCATGCCAACAGACATTTGCCAAACAGAGTTCTTACTAACAGGAGAGCAACCTTTACTTTTCGATATCAGAAATGAACTGCTATATGATGACACATGATGTGAGTGCAAACTCCCTGGGAATGACTGGGCACTGTCTGAGTTACAGCCCTGTATCTCCTGAATTTGACCGTAGGCCCTTGCTCCATAAATGAGATCAGATCCTTCCCAACATCATCTGTCCTGTGCACATGCAAGCCTCTTGTGCTGAACAGTTTCAAAAAGCCCTGTCCCTCCTTTTGCCAAGGTAGGTCTTGCAGAAGTGTTCCATGGGCCCCTGTTGCCCAGCCTATCCCAGATTACTGGGGACTAATCACAACTCCGTGATTAAAATCAGAAAATACTCCCAGACTGTGTCTGTGAATGCTCCATAATGAAATCCCCCCTTCATGAAAGAGCAAGGGAATCTGAAGGCAGGAACTGGGGACCAAATTTCTTCTCCTCGGATGAAAATGGTATAAAGCTTTGAATGAAGTCACTAGCACTTTTCCCACGGCTAGGTTGGTGTCATCACCAACATCAGAGAGCTGGGTCTAAGGGGAACATCCTTCAGCTACACTTTGGAGCACTGTGTGACAAAAGGCTATCACTATTTTCCTTTCCTTTCCTTCAGTGATAGAACACTGGTGATTTGGGGGCTCTTGTCTGGCTCCTGGCTGACACCCAAATCTGTGGAAATGGGATCTGGTCCTTTAGTCGTTGAGTTTGTTGTTTTTATCTTCACCTCTTCAAGGTATGGACTTGCATTGGACAAACCGTTAGTATCTCCAAATGTAGGAAGCTCGGGCATTCCAAGAGGTTGGTAGAGAGCAGAGAGCGACCATCTGGGCCATCAGAATCCTGCCAAGCACTCAGTTCTCAGTAACAAAACAACCTTTCTTCACCATCAAAAACTAAATGCTGTGTGGTAGCACACCACCAGAGTGGGAGTTCGCCTAGAGTTTCTTGTCACTGTCTGAGGACAGACCAGTCACTCCTGAACCCTGATTTCAGTCTCTTCTTGCCCCTGAAATGAGGTGGACTGTTTCCAGCATCACCTGCATTGAAGTGCATTTGATTTTCATTTTCTCTACACTATTTAAAATCTAACCTGGTTGTTTTGCAGCATGATATATTTCTTTGGATTGTATTAAACACATATGGACACATCATTCTTTGTTTTTATGTCTTTGGCTAAATGGACATTATGATAACTTATTTGGCTAAAGTGGAACGCCTTCCAGACGTTGAGCTTTGAGTGATCTGTGATTCACAGATTGTCTGTGATCTCTGACCAGGTAATTTGTATCTGACACAAATACAGAAATAACTAAATTCACTTGAAAAACAGTCTGTTCTTTGTGGTTCCTGGATTCTGTCAAATTCTACTAACCAGCACTTAGGAATGATGATTTTTTTTATGAAGAACAAACTTTAACCTTCACCCCACACTTATACATTGCTTTAGCAGGAGCTTAACAAACAAAACAAAACCAGATAAGAAACCCCCAAACTTTCCACTCCAGAGTGTGGCATGCACAGGGGAGGATAGATAAATGCATTTTTACCTGAAATATCTTGAAATATGAATCTACATGGTCAAAAGCAACCACCACTCCACAAAGTGCATGGTGAAGGCACAATGACACAAAGTAATACTGGTGAGTAGCTTCAAGGAATGATGATTTTGAATATTTTGAAACACTTGTGATTAGAATATGTCATGAAGAATCATTGAAACTTCATGACAACACATTCTGCTCTCATTTTTTTTCTTCATTTATTCTAAATGCTTGAGCAGCAAGTATTTTATTTTATTCTGTTACTATTGAACTCTAAGTATAAAGACAAAATAACAATCATCTTGGAATAGGTGAGTCGGTCCATATAAATCATTAGGGTTTTTTTTTCCTTTTTTTTATTTTGAATGCTCTTTGGAATACGTTCAATAATGATGCCTCCAGATTTGTTTTTCTTTTTCAGGATTACTTTGGCTATTCAAAGTCTTTTGTGATTCCATAAAAATTTTAGGATTGTTTGTTCTACCTCTGTGAAAGACGCTAATGGTATTTTGATAGAGGTTGCATTTTTGTGTAGAAGCTTTGGGTAGTATAGACACTTAAAATTTTTTTAACATTTATTTATTATTGAGAGAGAGAGAGAGAGAGAGAGAGAGAGAGAGAGAGAGAGAATGACTATGGGAGGGGAAGAGAGAGAGGGAGACACAGAATCCGAAGCAGGCTTCAGGCTCTGAGCCGTCAACACAGAGCCCGATGTTGGGCTCAAAATCACCGCAAGATCATGACCTGAGCCAAAGTCGGATGCCCAACCGACTGAGCCACCCAGGCACCCCAAGGTAGTATAGACATTTTAACAATATTTGTACTCCTAATCCATGGACATGGAATGTTTTCCCATTTCTTTGTGTCGTCTTCCATTTCCTTCATAAGTTTTCAGAGTACAGATCTTCTACCTCTTTCGTTAGGTTCATTTCTAAGTTTCTTATGCTTTTTGGTGCAACTATAAATGAGATCGATTCATTGATGTATTTCTGAGTGGGTGGAGGATGGGATAGATGGGTGATGGGTGTTGAAGAGGACACTTGTTATGATGAGTACTGGGTGTTGTATGTCAGCGATGAATCCCTGAATTCTAATACTGAAACCAATACTGCACTGTTTATTAACTAATGAGAATATAAATAAAACTTTGGAAAAAATAGAAAGACATGAGCAGATGATTTGGTCTTGCTATTTTTACACCTCCATTTTGACCCTGCTCTCCTGACTCAGACATTTGATCTTGCAGGACTTTGATCACACACATGAACATTTTGTTTTGGTTCTTTTCTTAATAAACATTGAAATCAGAAATATTCTAACATAGAATGCTTGTGGATAAAGTGTTCATTAGGGAAAAAAAAACATTTTAATTACTTGATCAATTTAAAAAAATAGCTCAACATACCAGTTCTAGTTTATCTGCATTCATTTTATAATTTATGACTTTTTTCAAGACCAATTAATTTTTATGTTAATGACCCTATGTTCTATCCACACCATAATGCATTAAGTATAGATTCTGAATTTTTAAGCTTTCAAAAAGAAATCATATACTAAAATGTTAGAGTAGGGAGATTAATGATATGCGATCTCCCATGGTAGGCAATCCATAATCAGTTATAGACTAGCCACGTCTTGGTTTCATTTATATGAGAAATAAACATATCTCTATCCTGTTTGTGCCACTATTACTTTGACATCTGCTACAGGGGCCCAAATATAACCCCCACCAAAGCAAGAACTTTACCATTGGAGAACTGCGTGACTTTGTAAAGGATATATGTTCTTCTGAAGGACAGATCTCTGTCTGCCTAGCAACAGAGGCAAGTGTGAAAACAGAGTTTATGATTCCAAAATATAGTGCTTCTGCCTGGTTGATATCCATTCCCTCTCTACTGGGAACAGTAGGTGGTAGTGAGGTGGGGTGGTGTTTAAGATCTACTTCTTGAAGTAAGGAGCACATTCATGCACTGTTGGATTAGTGATGCCTGCGTACCTGGTGGTGGACACAGACCTGAATTTTTTTCATTTGTTCCACACCTTTGCCTGTTTTATGCAGATTTTATGCCTGTATAAAGTAAACTGGTACAGGTGTGACTGAGCAGTCCCTACCTGACACCCCAACTGGTGTTAACTGATCATGACATCACAACCTCTTGAGTACTGGCTTTTGGAGTCATGTGTCCAATATATCACTGTACAATGAGGTGACTGATCTGATCAAGAGAACAGGACTGGCCCAAATCACAGGAAGTGGGCAGAGTCCAGACGATAAGGTTGGGCTCTGCCTTATTTGACCATCTCTTCAACTGCTCCCATCATGTTTGGCTTAGAAACAAGAGACTCTAGTATTCTGGGAGGAATCCTGCCCACTTCCTCTCCATGTGGGGTCATTTTACTGTCCAAATCCACCCATGTGAACTGGCACACACATTCAGAATGAATGTGTTTTCAAGAAAAAGCAGACACTGGGGAATTGACAAGAAAGAAAGAAGAAGATGTTAGAGAGAACTCTGCCATGGGGAAGCATTATCCATTTTCATAGATGCATGCTTAAAGGCACAAGGATAGGTAAGGAAGTCCTGAAGTTTGTAAGTTTCTGCTGGACCCAGGGCCAATCGTTGGCCCAGCCTCCAGAGGAAAGAACCAGGCTACAGCAGTCCAACTGTGTGGATACCTGGAATTATGATGAACTAACTCCCCTTAGGAGCTAGAGAAGAAAATTTTCAGTGTTCTCTTGTATGGTGCAGTGTTACCAGTGGGTTTCTCCAGAGCTCCATATAATCATAAAGTGTCAATTGCCTTGGCTTTCCACCAATGACTCACTGTGTTCTGAGATATTGGAGAAATGCCTTATACTTGCTGGAAGTCTTTTAGGGCCCAGCGAGTCCTGGGGGCTTGGGTTGGTGAGGACTTGGTATAAGGAAGGACATGTCAGAGCACTATACACTGAATGTAGACCCAGTTGGACCCTCAGGGACTTCATTTGGGAATAGGGGAGTCATTTTCTTGGCTGACATGAGGATGCCTCACGAGTAAAGTGTGTATACTGGGAACGGACAGAAAGGGGAATGGCGGAAGCCTGAGATCCCTTGCACAGACCTGGAACCTGTAGATCTGAGCTTTATCCTGGGACATTAAGTGACCACTGCTTTCATGTCAGCCACATAAAAGTGCTGAGTTTGTTTGGTGGTCTTCATGCCTGTGGCTCTAGTGCTAGTTCTGGACACCAGGGTACAGGCAGCCTCTTGTATCAGTGGTGCCCACTGAGTTTTGCTGGAAGAACTGAACTAAGGAAAGTTCATGCAGAGGTCATTCTGGATTTCCCCTGCCTCAGATACAACATGATTCTCCTATAATAGCAGTTATCTCCACAGAATAACCTGGTCAAAATCTAGAGGGAGTGTTCCACGATCCTTCTATTTTTTCATTCAGTAAATGATCCTAGCACTCACCTTGTGCTAGAGGATCTGGTGAGCCTAAGTGCAAGTCTTACAATGGCAAAGTGTTCTCTGCCTGCCAGGTCTTCACAGTCTGGAGGGGAGATGAACAAAAGTATGAAAGACAAGACATGTGAAAAAAAAGGGCAAGAACTGTAATTGTGAAAAGAATGAGTGTGCTGTGAGGACAGGCTGGGGAGCCACTGGAGAGAATGTTATGCCTCACTCAGGTGACAATTGCTGGGGCCAGAATGACAAGAGGGAACCACAGTGTACATGTCTGCAGTGTGTCAGGGAGAAGGTATTGCTGGCACAGAGAATAGGAGACAGAATTGAGTTTGTCCAGAAAACATTAGAAAGGTGGAAAATAGTGGCTATGGGATCCTGGGAGGGTAGAGGCAGGGAGGAGACAGAGGATAGACCAGATGCTAGGATGTGGTAGATGTTTAGTAATCCACTCCTCTATGACAGCACTATTCAAATACCTTGAATCATAAACTAAAAATATTTAATATCTCACTTTTTTTGTGGGAGAGGAATCCAGGCACAGCATAGCTGAGTGATGCTGCCTCAAAGTCTCTATGAAGCCAGGGCTATGGTCTCAACTGAGAATCAACAGGGTAATACTTTACTCCCAAGCTCACTCACACAGGCAATGCCAGAATTAAGTTTGAACTGAGAACCTATTTAAATCTTTTGACGTGGGAACTTGTTTGTTTCCATCCTATATAGGGTTCTCATATGGTATCTCCTAAGTGCTTGATTCCCCATTTCCAGGGGGTAGGGGAGAGACAGAGGGAGGAAATGAGGATGGAGAGCAGAGAGAGAGAGAAGGTTAGAAGAGAGAGAGAGAGAGAGAGAGAGAGAGAGAGAGGAGTAGACAGACATAGAGAGAGAACAGAGGACAAAGCAAATGAGAAGAAAGTGACAAAATTTGTGTCATGAAATCTTGAAACTGACCTCCCATCACTCCGACTGTATTCTGTTGGTTAGAAGCCAGTCACTAACAGCTTGGTGTTTTCACAAGGAGTGAAGTTTCCTGGGTGTACATGGATCACAGTCTGCACCTCCTGGAGATGTCCAGGACAGTGGGTTCAGCAGGCTCAGCCCAGAACTGAGAACAGTGGCTACATTTTGGAAATTGATGTAAGTGATGAACATCCAGCCTCACTCAGCATTAAAAAAGTGAACATAGGACAATAAATTTGGTGTAAATTCTCATCCAGCAAACCAGCAAAAATGTCGCACCAAACTCCTGAAACTAGAGCACTTGTTGTGCATCAGAGAGAAGGACACTCAGTTTTCAGTAGTTACAGGGGCCTCAGCTCTTTTATTGGAGGGTGATTATTGCCATGATTTCAGCTGTCATCACCTTTGATTCCAGTGGAGAGGGGTCTGCTTCTAGAAACCAAAGACGGTGATTAGAGATCTTCACAAAGAGTTCATGTAGTCATGTGTCATCTCTGCTTTGACTCCAAGAACCCTGAATAAGCCCAGAAGATTTGTTTCCTCTGGCAGCAGGACATGATGCAGCCATTCAAAATGATGGTGTCAGACAAAATGTGTCAAACTGTTGTCAAAACCCTTTAATGGGGTTTGCCCAGTCTTCTGCCCAGTTTTTTAATTTGGTTATTTGTTTTTTTGGGCCTTGTATTATGTCTGTTTTTTATATATTTTGGATATTCTTTATTCATTAGATATATCATGCAAATATCTTCTCCCATTCCACAACTTGCTTTTTAGTGTTTAAGTGAGTATTGAAAGATATGAATTCATTGCCATTATGATGCTTGTAGAGTTTGAGTTTCTTGTGGTGTTCTCTGGTCCTTTCTGATCTTTGTTGCTTTTGGTATTTCTTTCTTTCTTTTTTTTTTTTTTTGTTTATTTATTTATTTGTTTATTTATTTATATTTTCATCTTTCCTCCCCTCAGAGAGTCCCCCTTAAAATTTCTTGCAGGGATGGTTTAGTGGTCAAACTCCTTCAATTTTTGTTTGCTTGGGAAACTTTTTTTTTTTTTATAATATATGAAATTTATTGTCCAAATTGGTTTCCATAAAACACCCAGTGCTCATCCCAAAAGGTGCCCTCCTCAATACCCATCACCCACCCTCTCCTCCCTCCCATCCCCCATCAACCCTCAGTTTGTTCTCAGTTTTTAACAGTCTCTTATGCTTTGGCTCTCTCCCACTCTAACCACTTTTTTTTTCTTTTTTCCTCCCCCTCCCCCATGGGTTCCTGTTACGTTTCTCAGGATCCACATAAGAGTGAAACCATATGGTATCCGTCTTTCTCTGTATGGCTTATTTCACTTAGCATCACACTCTCCAGTTCCATCCACGTTGCTACAAAAGGCCATATTTCATTTTTTCTCATTGCCACGTAGTATTCCATTGTGTATATAAACCACAATTTCTTTATCCATTCATCAGTTGATGGACATTTAGGCTCTTTCCATAATTTGGCTATTGTTGAGAGTGCTGCTATGAACATTGGGGTACAAGTGCCCCTATGCATCAGTACTCCTGTATCCCTTGGGTAAATTCCTAGCAGTGCTATTGCTGGGTCATAGGGTAGGTCTATTTTTAATTTTCTGAGGAACCTCCACACTGCTTTCCAGAGCGGCTGCACCAATTTGCATTCCCACCAACAGTGCAAGAGGGTTCCCGTTTCTCCACATCCTCGCCAGCATCTATAGTCTCCTGATTTGTTCATTTTGGCCACTCTGAGTGGCGTGAGGTGATACCTGAGTGTGGTTTTGATTTGTATTTCCCTGATAAGGAGCGACGCTGAACATCTTTTCATGTGCCTGTTGGCCATCCGGATGTCTTCTTTAGAGAAGTGTCTATTCATGTTTTCTGCCCATTTCTTCACTGGGTTATTTGTTTTTCGGGTGTGGAGTTTGGTGAGCTCTTTATAGATTCTGGATACTAGCCCTTTGTCCGATATGTCATTTGCAAATATCTTTTCCCATTCCGTTGGTTGCCTTTTAGTTTTGTTGGTTGTTTCCCTTGCTGTGCAGAAGCTTTTTATCTTCATAAGGTCCCAGTAATTCACTTTTGCTTTTAATTCCCTTGCCTTTGGGGATGTGTCGAGTAAGAGATTGCTACGGCTGAGGTCAGAGAGGTCTTTTCCTGCTTTCTCCTCTAAGGTTTTGATGGTTTCCTGTCTCACATTCCGGTCCTTTATCCATTTTGAGTTTATTTTTGTGAATGGTGTGAGAAAGTGGTCTAGTTTCAACCTTCTGCATGTTGCTGTCCAGTTCTCCCAGCACCATTTGTTAAAGAGGCTGTCTTTTTTCCATTGGATGTTCTTTCCTGCTTTGTCAAAGATGAGTTGACCATACGTTTGTGGGTCTAGTTCTGGGGTTTCTATTCTATTCCATTGGTCTATGTGTCTGTTTTTGTGCCAATACCATGCTGTCTTGATGATGACAGCTTTGTAGTAGAGGCTAAAGTCTGGGATTGTGATGCCTCCTGCTTTGGTCTTCTTCAAAATTCCTTTGGCTATTCGGGGCCTTTTGTGGTTCCATATGAATTTTAGGATTGCTTGTTCTAGTTTCGAGAAGAATGCTGGTGCAATTTTGATTGGGATTGCATTGAATGTGTAGATAGCTTTGGGTAGTATTGACATTTTGACAATATTTATTTTTCCAATCCATGAGCAGGGAATGTCTTTCCATTTCTTTAAATCTTCTTCAATTTCCTTCGTAAGCTTTCTATAGTTTTCAGCATACAGATCCTTTACATCTTTGGTTAGATTTATTCCTAGGTATTTTATGCTTCTTGGTGCAATTGTGAATGGGATCAGTTTCTTTATTTGTCTTTCTGTTGCTGCATTGTTAGTGTATAAGAATGCAACTGATTTGTGTACATTGATTTTGTATCCTGCGACTTTGCTGAATTCATGTATCAATTCTAGCAGACTTTTGGTGGAGTCTATCGGATTTTCCATGTATAATATCATGTCATCTGCAAAAAGCGAAAGCTTGGCTTCATCTTTGCCGATTTTGATGCCTTTGATTTCCTTTTGTTGTCTGATTGCTGATGCTAGAACTTCCAGCACTATGTTAAACAACAGCGGTGAGAGTGGGCATCCCTGTCGTGTTCCTGATCTCAGGGAAAAAGCTCTCAGTTTTTCCCCGTTGAGGATGATGTTAGCTGTGGGCTTTTCATAAATGGCTTTTATGATCTTTAAGTATGTTCTTTCTATTGCCTGGGAAACTTTTTATCTCTCCTTCTATTTCGAATGACAGCCTTGCTGGATAAAGAATTTTGGCTTCATATTTTTCTGATTCAGCACATTGAATATATCCTGCCACTCCTTTCTGGCCTGCCAAGTGTCTGTGGATAGTTCTGCTGCAAACCTGATCTGTCTTCCCTTGTAGGTTAAGGACGTTTTTTCCTTGCTGCTTTCATGATTCTCTCCTTGCCTGAGTATTTTGTGAATTTAAGTATGATATGCCTGTTGATGGTCGGCTTTTGTTGAATCTAATGGGAGTCCTCTGTACTTCCTGGATTTTGATGTCTGTGTCTTTCCCCAGGTTAGGAAAGTTTTCCGCTATGATTTGCTCACGTAACCCTTCTACCCCTGTTTCTCTCTCTTCATCTTCTGGGACACCTATGATTCTGATGTTGTTCCTTTTTAATGAGTCACTGATGTCTCTAATTCTTAAATCATGCTCTTTTGCCTCCCTTTTGTCTCCCTCTACTCAGCCCACAGGGAAATCACTGCACTGCCAGTTACTCTGTCCCTGACACTTTGGAAACCTAACCCTAAGCCTAGCTCAGGCTCTTTCAGGGGGCCAACCTCCTGAGACAGAGGAAAGAAAAACTTTGGGGCCCATGGACAGTGTAGAATTATTCATCAAAGAGCCCAGGAGTCAGCCATGGCATCTTCAGGGTCACAATAGAGCTGCACAAGGGGATCCCAGGCCAAAACCTAAGCCTGGGAAACACAATCGGCCATACCATGCCCACAAACCCTCAGGCTGTCCCGCATCCAAAGAGGTGACCTCAACCCAGCCCTCCAGGGAGATCACTGCATTGGTGTCAGTTCAGCCTTTGAAACCTCCTAGGACCTGACCCTAACCCTAGCCAGGGATCTTTCCCTATGGGGCTTATTACCTAGGTGTAAGAACAGAACTTATTTGGAGCCCATAACTGGTGAGGGATTATTAAGCATGGAACTTGGAAAATTGCCATGCTATTTCCAAAGCACTAAAGGAGCTGCACAAGGGGGATCCAGAGGCCAAACCTAAGCTTGCCCCACACCATAGGCTGCCCCTTGAACCCAAAGACTAAGCCTGGCCCGCAACCTGACACATGCCCTCAACTTAGTCTTCCAGGGATATCACTGTGCTGCTGGAGGTTCAGCCCCTGGCACTTCCCAGGAACTAATCCTAACACTTGACAGGGCCCTGGCCCTAAGGGGGCCCACCTTAAGGTCTGAGAGAAGAACAGATTTGGGTCCAATGACCAATGTGTAATATTTAGCATGGAAGCCAGAATTTCATCAGGATATTTCCAGGGCCAGGATGGAGCTGCAGGAAGGGATTCTGAGACGTTCCCCAATCTTGGTCCACACAATCTTCTGGATCCTGAATCCAAACCTTAAGGCTGACATGCACCTGACCATCTGCCCTCAACTCAGTCCTCCAGGGAGACTATTGGTGGTTCCGCCCCTGGCACTTCCTGGTTGCCTGACCTAACCCTAGTCATGGCTCTGGTTCTAAGGAGGACCACCTTCCAGGTCTGAGAAAAGAACAGACGAGGAGCCTATGCAGGGCAGCAACATATTTAGTGAAGAACCCAGAAATTGACCATGATATTCCCAGGGCCTGAATGGAGGTTCAGAATGGGATCTGTGGCCAAAACTGAAGCCTGTGACACACATTCAGTCATCAACGACACCCAAACCGTATGCCTGCCCTGCATCCTAACAGGCGCCCTCAACTCAACCCTCCAGGGAGATCACTGGACTGGTGTTGATTTAGACCCTGAAACCTCCCAGGACCTAACCCTACCCCTAGCCAAAGCAGGATGTTGTTGGCATGACAATGGTCACCCTGCAAGACCTTCTCCCCTGCTGCCTGAATTGCCTGAATTTCAGCAGCTGAAATTTGGCCTAGGCACATTGCAATCCCTACTCTTGTTAACAAAGAAAAAGATCAATCAAAGTTTACAAGACCAGACCCCTGTTCCACACAATTAGGTGTTAACTGAGAGCCACCACCACCGTCACCAAATTATCACTGCCTCTATCCATTGAATGAAAGGGCAGGAAAAAAGGTGAGGTCCAAAAGATTACTTGCTGTATCTGAGATAATAATGCACAGATGTTGCAGATAGGGCTCTCAGGCTTAGCAGATGGGTGATTCCCATCTACTCAACCCAAGTATGTTTGTTCACTCAGAAAACAGTGAGCTTTTTAGGAGATTGTGCTATTTGCTTCATTTCCAGAATTATCCCATTCTCATCTGAAACAGAGATCTTTGGTTTTCTGTGTATCCATTCGATCCCCTTGCTCTTTTTTAAAATTTTTTGTTTTTAAAATTAAAAAAAAATTAATACGAAATTTACTGTCAGATTAGTTTCCATACAACACCCAGTGCTCATCCCAACAGATGCCCTCCTCAGTGCCCATCACCCACTTTACTCTCCCACCCACCCCCCACCAACCTTCAGTTTCTTCTCAGTTTTTAAGAGTCTCTTATGTTTTGGCTCCCCCCCTCTCTAACCTCTTATTGTTTTCTTCCCCTCCCCCATGGACTTCTGTTAAGTTTCTCAGGATCCACATGAGAATGAAAACATATGGTATCTGTCTTTCTCTGTATGACTTATTTCACTTAGCACAACACTCTACAGTTCCATCCACGTTGCTACAAAAGACCATATTTCATTCTTTCTCATTGCCACGTAGTATTCCATTGTGTATATAAACCACAATTTCTTTATCCATTCACCAGTTGATGGACATTTAGGCTCTTTCCACAATTTGGCTATTCTTGAAAGTGCTGCTATAAACATTGGGGTACAAGTGCCCCTATGCATCAGCACTCCTGTATCCCTTGGGTAAATTCCTAGCAGTGCTACTGCTGGGTCATAGGGGAGATCTATTTTTAATTTTTTGAGGAACCTCCACACTGTTTTCCAAAGCGGCTGCACCAGTTTGCATTCCCACCAACAGTGCAAGAGGGTTCCCGTTTGTCCACATCCTCGCCAGCATCTATAGTCTCCTGATTTGTTCATTTTAGCCACTCTGACTGGCATGAGGTGTTATCTGAGTGTGGTTTTGATTTGTATTTCCCTGATAAGGAGCGACATTGAGCATCTTTTCATGTGCCTGTTGGCCATCCGGATGTCTTCTTTAGAGAAGTGCCTATTCATATTTTCTGCCCATTTCTTCACTGGATTATTTGTTTTCAGGGTGTGGGTTTGGTGAGCTCTTTATAGATTTGGATACTACCCCTTTCTCCGATATGTCATTTGCAAATATCTTTTCCCATTCCGTTGGTTGCCTTTTAGTTTTGTTGATTGTTTCCTTTGCAGTGCAGAAGCTTTTTATCCTCATGAGGTCCCAATAGTTTGTTTTTGCTTTTAATTCCCTTGCCTTTGGGATGTGTCAAGTAAGAAATTGTCAAATGCTTTTTCTGCATCTATTGACAGGATCATATGGTTCTTTTCTTTTCTTTTATTAATGTGATGGATCACATTGATTGATTTGCAAATGTTGAACCAGCCCTGCAGTCCAGGAATGAATCCCACTTGATCATGGTGTATAATTCTTTTTATATGCTGTTGAATTCTATTTGCTAGTATCTTATTGAGAATTTCTGCATCCATATTCATCAGAGATATTGGCCTTCAGTTTTCTTTTCTTTTTTTTTTTTTTTTTTTTTTTTTTTTTTTTTGCTGGGTCTCTGACTGGTTTGGGAATCAAAGTAATGCTGGCTTCATAGCATGAGTCTGGAAATTTTCCTTCCCTTTCTATTTTTTGGAACAGGTTGAGAAGGATAGGTAATATATCTGCTTTAAATGCCTGGTAAAATTTCCCTGGGAAGCCATCTGGTCCTGGCCTCTTATTTGTTGGGAGATGTTTGATAACTTATCCCATTTCTTCACAGGTTATGGGTCTGTTCAAGTTTTCTATTTATTCCTATTTGAGTTTTGGAAGGGTGTGGGTGCTTAGGAATTTGTCCATTTCTTCCAGGTTGTCCAGTTTGTTGGCATACACTTTTTCATAGTATTGCCTGATAACTGCTTGTATCTCTGAGGGATTGATTGTAATAATTCCATTTTCATTCATGATTTTATATATTTGGGTCATCTCCCTTTTCTTTTTGAGAAGTCTGGCTAGAGATTTATCAATTTTGTTTATTTTTTCAAAAAACCAACTCTTGGTTTCATTGATCTGCTCTACAGCTTTTTTAGATTCTATATTGTTTATTTCTGCTCTGATCTTTATTATTTCTCTTCTTCTGCTGGGTTTAGGCTGCCCTTGCTGTTCTGCTTCTATTTCCTTTAGGTGTGCTGTTAGATTTTGTATTTGGGATTTTTCTTGTTTCCAGATAGGCCTGGATTGCAATGTATTTTCCTCTCAGGACTGCCTTCGCTGCATCCCAAAGCGTTTGGATTGTTGTATTTTCATTTTCATTTGTTTCCATATATTTTTAAATTTCTTCTCTAATTGCTTGGTTGACCCATTCATTCGTTAGTAGCGTGTTCTTTAACCTCCATGCTTTTGGAGGTTTTCCAGACTGTTTTCTGTGGTTGATTTCAAGCTTCATAGCATTGTGGTCTGAAAGTATGCATGGTATAATTTCAATTCTGGTAAACTTATGAAGGGCTGTTTTGTGGCCCAGTATATGATCTATCTTCGAGAATGTTCCATGTGCACTCGAGAAGAAAGTATATTCTGTTGCTTTGGGATGCAGAGTTCTAAATATATCTGTCAAGTCCATCTGATCCAATGTCTCATTCAGGGCCCTTGTTTCTTTATTGATCGTGTGTCTAGATGATCTATCCATTTCTGTAAGTGGGGTGTTAAAGTCCCCTGCAATTACCACATTCTTATCAATAAGGTTGCTTATGTTTATGAGTAGTTGTTTTATATATTTGGGGGCTCCGGTATTCGGCGCATAGACATTTATAATTGTTAGCTCTTCCTGATGGATAGACCCTGTAACTATTATATAATGTCCTTCTTCATCTCTTGTTACAGCCTTTAATTTAAAGTCTAGTTTGTCTGATATAAGTATGGCTACTCCAGCTTTCTTTTGGCTTCCAGTAGCATGATAAATAGTTCTCCATCCCCTCACTCTCAATCTAAAGGTGTCCTCAGGTCTAAAATGAGTCTCTTGTAGACAGCAAATAGATGGGTCTTGTTTTTTTATCCATTCTGATACCCTATGTCTTTTGGTTGGCGCATTTAATCCATTTACATTCAGTGTTATTATAGAAAGATACGGGTTTAGAGTCATTGTGATGTCTGTATGTTTTATGCTTGTAGTGATGTCTCTGGTACTTTGTCTCACAGGGTCCCCCTTAGGATCTCTTGTAGGGCTCGTTTAGTGGTGACAAATTCCTTCAGTTTTTGTTTGTTTGGGAAGACCTTTATCTCTCCTTCTATTCTAAATGACAGACTTGCTGGATAAAGGATTCTCGGCTGCATATGTTTTCTGTCTAGCACACTGAAAATCTCGTGCCAATTCTTTCTGGCCTGCCAAGTTTCAAAAGAGAGATCAGTCACGAGTCTTATAGGTCTCCCTTTATATGTGAGGGCACGTTTACCCCTTGCTGCTTTCAGAATTTTCTCTTTATCCTTGTATTTTGCCAGTTTCACTATGATATGTCGTGCAGATCGATTCAAGTTCCGTCTGAAGGGAGTTCTCTGTGCCTCTTGGATTTCAATGCCTTTTTCCTTCCCCAGTTCAGGGAAGTTCTCAGCTATTATTTCTTCAAGTACCCCTTCAGCACCTTTCCCTCTCTCTTCCTCCTCTGGGATACCAATTATGCGTATATTATTTCTTTTTAGTGTATCACTTAGTTCTCTAATTTTCCCCTCATACTCCTGGATTTTTTTTATCTCTCTTTCTCTCAGCTTCCTCTTTTTCCATAACTTTATCTTCTAGTTCACCTATTCTCTCCTCTGCCTCTTCAATCCGAGCTGTGGTGGTTTCCATTTTGTTTTGCATTTCATTTAAAGCGTTTTTCAGCTCCTCGTGACTGTTCCTTAGTCCCTTGATCTCTGTAGCAAGGGAGTCTCTGCTGTCCTGTATACTGTTTTCAAGCCCGGCGATTAATTTTATGACTATTATTCTAAATTCACTTTCTGTTATATTATTTAAATCCTTTTTGATCAGCTCATTAGCTGTTGTTATTTCCTGGAGATTCTTCTGAGGGGAATTCTTCCGCTTGTTCATTTTGGATAGTCCCTGGCGTGGTGAGGACCTGCAGGGCACTTCCCCTGTGCTGTGGTGTATAACTGGAGTTGGTGGGCGGGGCCGCAGTCCGAACTGATGTCTGCCCCCAGCCCACCGCTGGGGCCACAGTCAAACTGGTGTGTGCCTTCTCTTCCCCTCTCCTAGGGGCGGGATTCACTGTGGGGTGGCGTGGCCCGTCTGGGCTACTTGCACACTGCCAGGCTTGTGACACTGGGGATCTGGCATATTAGCTGGGGTGGGTAGGCAAGGTGCACAGGGGCAGGAGGGGCAGGCTTAGCTCGCTTCTCCTTAGGTGATCCACTTCAGGAGGGGCCCTGTGGCAGGGGGAGGGAGTCAGATCCACTGCCGCCGGAGGTTTGGCTCCGCAGAAGCACAGAGTTGGGTGTTTGCGCGGAGCGAGCAAGTTCCCTGGCAGGAACTGGTTCTCTTTGGGATTTTGGCTGGGGGATGGGCGGGGGAGATGGCGCTGGTGAGCGCCTTTGTTCCCCACCAAACTGAGCTCTGTCGTCCGGGGGCTCAGCAGCTCTCCCTCCCTTTGTCCTCCAGCCTTCCCGCTTTCTGAGCAGAGCTGTTAACTTATGACCTCAAAGACGCTAAGTCGCGCTTGCTGTTGGAACACAGTCCGTCAGGCCCCTCCGCTTTTGCAAGCCAGACTCCGGAGCTCTGCTTGGCCGGCGAGCCGCCCCTCCGCCCCGGCTCCCTCCCGCCAGTCCGTGGAGCATGCACCGCCTCGCCGCCCTTCCTACCCTCTTCCGTGGGCCTCTTGTCTGCGCTTGGCTCCGGCGACTCTGTTCTGCTAATCCTCTGGCGGTTTTCTGGGTTATTTAGGCAGGTGTAGGTGGAATCTAATTGATCAGCAGGACGCGCGGTGAGCCCAGCGTCCTCCTAAGCCGCCATCTTCCCCTCTCCTCCTCCTCCTGACTATTTCTTAGTCCCTTGATCTCTGTAACAATAGATTATCTGCTGCCCTGTATACTTTGTTCAAGCCCAGCAATTAATTTTATGACTATTATTTTAAATTCATGTTCTGTTATATTGCTTAAATCTTTTTGGGTCAATTCGTTAGCTGTCGCTACTTCCTGGAGTTTCTTTTGAGTATAATTCTTCTGTTTCGTCATTTTGGATAGTCCCTGGAGTGGTGCGGAACTGCAGCACTGTGCTGTCTCGAGTAACTTGTGTTGGTGGGCGGGGCCGCAGTCAGACCTGATATCTGCCTCCAGCCCACCATTGAGGCCACAGTCAGACTGGTGTGTACCTTTCTTCCCCTCTCCCAGGGGCGGGACTCACTGTGGAGTGATGTGGCCCCTGTCTGGGCTACTTGCACACTGCCAGGCTTGTGATGCTGTTTCTATGGGATCTGGCGTATTAGCCGGGGTGGATCCACAAGGTTCACAGGGGCGGGAGAGGCAGGCTTAGCTCGCTTGGCTGTCAGTGGTCCCCTGCAGGAGGGGCCCTGCAGCACCGGGAGGGAGGCAGGCAGACCCATCTGAGGGATGAATCCATAGGAGCACAGCATTGGGTGTTTGCCCGAGGCAAGCAAGTTCCATGAGGGCAACTGGTTCCCTTTGGGATTTTGGCTGGGGGATGGGCGAAGGAGATGGCGCTGGCCAGTGCTTTTGTTCCCCGCCAAGCTGAGCTCTGTTTTCTGGGTGGATAGCCCCATTGTCTAGAAGTGTGAATTGCATCCAAGTTAGAAAAGCAGCAATGGATTAGGAATGACAAGTTGGTACCAAGATCTGCATTCAAATGGCCACGAGTCAAATTGATAAAGCTGATAGCTGTCTTCCATCCTCTTGTCCAACAAAGGAGGCAGTATACTTCCCTACCGCCAGGCTTAGCCTAATCACTACATTCTCCCTGGGCACTTCCACACAGCCAAGTTTTGAAAATTGGCACACAATTCTGAAAACAAATTGAGAAGGGACCAATGCAATACCTATCTCAACACCTCAAGGACACCACCAGACTCATGTGCTGAAAGAAGATAGTACTCTGACACTGGCTCGGAATACATTCCATGCAAATCCTTTTTTTCCAAAAAAGGGCTAAGTTGTGGAAATGGAGACACAGATTGCATGAGTTCTTCAACACACATGAGATTTGGAGAATGTTGAGAATGGAAAACTCAACACAGTCTCCTGTCAACCTGGTTGTTTCCAGAATATGAAATGTCTATGGGCTTAGGCAATGAGAGCCCTCTGAAGGAATATACCTGGGAGCCCAGGCAGAAGGAATCCTGCATTATTCCTTTAGAAGCCAGAGATTTCTGTTTTTATCCCTCCCAGTTTTTCCATCAGGTTATGGAGGTAACAGTGTTTGAGCTGCAGCGATTGGGTTCTGCCAGATCTTGCTCAGGAGTCCAGAATAAGGACTTTGTTCTGTATTCCTGGAAAGGGGCCTTCTTGTGTTGACCACCTTCTGGACAATAATGCCCATGTGCAAATTGCTTCTCAGAATGAAGGGCACTCATTCATCCAGGTCAGTGAGGCAAGCTGGCTCTCCTTCATGTTCCATAGAACAGCACGCTAACCAGCAAGCCCTCAAGGATGAAAGGATAGCTATCCTTTGGTATGGCAGATATTGGTTGCTCTCACTCATTACAGGACAAGAGTGGGAATTTGCGGCCACCTAGTGGGTTATGACTCCATGGCTCCAAGGGGGGGGGGATCTTTGTCAGAAAAACAGCAAGGGGAAGGGAATGTGTGCAAGGAAGGCCAAAACTCGATGTTCCAATGGGAATTGGGATCAATCTGGAAAGGAGATAACTTAAATTCATTTGCCCATGGACCAGAAGGAGACCAGTTCCCTCCCAAATGTCTACTTCAGCTTACACATAAACAAGCCTCCTGAGCACCTTCGAATGCCTTGGGCCCCAAGATGGCCACATACTTCTGAAACTCAAGTAAGCAATAAGGAGCCCTGTGGAAAATTATCTCCCTCAGTCACAAGGACTAGACCAGACTCCCAGCTGGAAGGCAGAGGTGTGAACTGAGTCCAAGTAAGAAAAACATCCATCGGTAAGGGATGACAACAAAGTGAGTCAAGGTTCTGCATTCATATGGGCATGGGTCAAATCGAGGATGGCTATATCTATCCTACTGTCCTCTTGTCCCATCAGGAAGTGGGATCCTCCTATAAACTTTGGCTTAGCCTACCCAAGAGCATTCTCTTTGGGCACCTTGACACACCCTAGGTTTGGAGGTTGCCACATAATTGTGAAAGCAAATTGAAAAGGGCCCCATGCAATATATATCTCACCATCACAAGGAAACCACCAGACTTCCAAGCTGAAAGTCTGAAAGTTAAATTTCACATATGCATGAAAATGTATACTTGTCTTTCTCAGATGGACTCGTTTTGCTTAGCATAATACATTCTAGTTACAGCTAAATAGCTACAAATGGCTAGACTCCATGCATTTTGATGTCTGAGTGATATTCTTATCAAGATAAAAAGCTTTTGCACAGTGAAGGAAAAAATCAACAGAACTAAACCTGCCTATGGAATGGGAGAAGATATTTGAAAACGACATATATGATAAAGGTATCCAAAATGATATGATCCATGATGATATGATCCAAAATGATATCCAAAATCTAGAAACAACATATCAAACTCAACACCCAAAAAACCAAACAGCCCACTTATGAACTGGGAAAAGACATGAATAGACACTTTTCCAAAGAAGACTTCTACACAGCCAACAGACACATGGAAAGATGGTCAACATCACTCATCATTAGGGAATGCAAAGCAAAACCATGATGCCATACCACCTCACACCTGTTAGAATGGGTAAAATTAACAACACATGAAACACCAGTTGTTGGTGAGGTTATGGAGAAAGGGGAACACTCTTGCACTTCTGGCTGAAATGCAAACTAGTGCAGTCACTATGTTAAGATTTTTTTAAGGAAAATGTTAGAGAGCACTCCTTCTATGCTTACTTGTTCTCATTTCTGTGTACTATTTACGGCACTGTCATCACGTGAAGTTTATTACCTATGATGAGTAAACAAATTGAAAAACAATATAAATGGATATTTAAGGATATGGACCAGGGTTTCCCTGTTAAAATGAAACAAACAAACAAACAAACAAACAACTAACCAAACCAAATATCCAAATTCGCATTGTGATTCCACTCTGTGAAAATAATGGTCATATGTAGAAAAATAGTACAGGCTGCGATTGTCTCTGAATACCAGGATTTTTATTTCCTTCACTACCCTAATTTTGTCTTTCCAAATAACACAGAAAGCTGATGGCAAATGTAACCTGGTTTGGTTAAGCTGCTTCCTAATCAAAGAAAGGAAATTTGATAAAGAAGATGACACAATGCAGGTTTCCAAAGAGAATGATTTGATTTCCACAGGATTACAGAAGCCCTTAAAAAAATAAAGAGGCCTAGAAGATTTCTGCCAAAGTGCTATAAATTGGTGAGACAAATTGCCAGACATATACCTGGTCCACTCCAGTTTATTTCTTTGTTCTATGAATGAATACACAGGGGAAATTATAACACACCTTTTGTTCAATATAAAAATACACTTCCAAAAGCTCTAATGAATTACTTTTACAAAACCTATGTGCCAAATTTTCCTTTTGGAAGAAGTTTCCTTTGAATTTCAGGTCTCTTAAATGACCCATTGCTGTTACCCACCATCCCTGCTAACCACATGGGCCCCCATTTTCACTTATGTATTCCTCATTAGAAGTGATCTCCACATGGGCATAGATCATGTGTTGCCATGGTCATTAATAAAGATATAGTGCTGGGCACAGAGCAAGGATGGGTGGTGGTTTAAGGAATTCATACAAAATGAACCTGTATTTGAGGTGGATCAAGAATGTCACAAGTACAGGCACAGGATGGCATGCACAGAGTATTTCCCACTGATATTCCATTGTTAAGCCTCCTTTATCTTTAAAATATTTTCATCCTGATTTTTCTTCAATGCCTGAAAAACTACTGCTAGGTATTTCTGAATGCAAGGTAGCAGGAGGAGGCTACATGAGAAGGAGTCTCTGTGCTCTGTGCCTTGGAGGACATTGTAACTCCCTTCAAGGTAGCTATTAACCCACTGCAGGCATGGCAAGAGTGCCATAAGACAGTTGTATGTAATTCACCCAGTAAACAATTGGATAGGTCCTCACTTAATTTTTCCTTTTTTTACACGTATCTTATTTTTTGTTTCTTTAATTCCAGTTAGTTAATATGCAGAGTCATATTACTTTCAGGTATACAATTCCATGTATCACCCTGTGCTCTTTATGGTATTTTTTTGACTGACTTATTTCACTTAGAATCATACTCTCTAGCTCCATCCATGTCCTTGCAAAAGGAAAGATTGCATTCCTTCTTATGGCTGAATAGTATTCCATCGTATGTATATCACATCCTCTTTATCCATTCATCCATTTATGGATACTTGGGCCGCTTCCGTATCTTGGTTATTGTAAACAATGTTGCTATAAACACACTGGTTCATGTATGCATTAAAAAATTTAAGGTTTATTTATTTTTGAGAGAGAGAGATAGAGAGAGAGAGAGCAGGGGAGGGGCAGAGAGAGAGGGAGACACAGAATCTGAAGCAGGCTCCAGGCTCTGAGCTGTCAGAACAGAGCCCGATGCAGGGCTTGAATTCACAAACCATGAGATCATGACACGAGGGGAAGTTGGACGCTTAACTGACTGAGCTGTCCAGGAGCCCCAAGGTGCATGCATCCTCTTGAATTTGTGTTCTTTTATTCCTTGGATAAATACCCAGTTGTGCTATACTGGATCATAAGGTAATTGTATTTTTAACTTTTAGAGGAACTTCCACATTGTTTTACACGGTGGCCTCACCACTTTGCATTTCCAAGAACAGTTTCCTTTTCTCCACATCCTTGCCAACACTTATTGCTTCTTGTATTTTTGATTTTTGCCATTCTGACAGGTGTGAGGTAGTTTCTCATTGTGGTTTTGATTTGCATTTCCTTGATAGTAAGTGATGATAAGCATTTTTCCTGTCTGTTACCATCTGTATGTCTTCTTTGGAGAAATGTCTGTTCATGTTTTCTTTCCAGTTTTTAATTTGACTATTTGTTGTTTGGGCCTTATGTTATATCAGTTCTCTGTGTATTTTGGATATTAGCTCTTTATTAGATATGTCATTTCCAAATATCTTCTCCCATTCCATAAGTTGCTTTTTACTGTTGTTCACTGTTTACTTCACTGTGCAGAAGCTTTTTATCCGATATAGTCCCAAGATTTATTTTTGCTTTAGTTTCTCTGGCCTCAGGGGACATATATTGAAAGAAGTTTTCATGGCTGATGTCAAAGAAGTTACTACCTGTGTTGTGTTCTAGGATTTTTATGGCTTTGGGTCTCACATTTAGGCCCTTAATCTACGTTTTGTTTATTTAAGTGTATGGTGTAAAGAAGTGGTTTGCATTCATTCTTTTGCATGATGCTGTCCAGTTTTCCCAACACAGTTCTTTGAAGAGACTGTCTTTTCCCACTGGATATTCTTTCCTGCTTAGTTGAAGATTAATTGAATTTGTATGTGTGGATCTCTGTGCTTTCTATTCTGTTTTATTTTTTAAATTTATTCATTAAATTGAAGTTAACGTACAGTGTAGTATTGGTTTCAGGAGTAGAACCCAGTGATTCATCACTTATATGTAACACCCAGTGCTCATCCTTACAAGTGCCTTCCTTAATGACCATCACCCATTTAGCCCATCCCCCTACCCAACACCCCTGCAGCAGTCCTCAGTTTATTCTCTGTCCTTAAGAGTCTCTTATGGTTTGCCTCCCTCTGTGTTTTAGTCTTATTTTTTCCTTGCCTTCCCCTATGTTCACCTGTTGTGCTTCTCAAATTCCACATATGAGTGATAGCCTATAATATTTTCTTTCTCTGACTGACTTATTTCGTTTAACACAGTATACTCTAATTCCATCCATGGTGTTGCAAGTGGCACGATTTCATTATTCTTGATCGCCCAGTAGTATTCCATTGTGTATATATACGCTACATCTTCTTTACCCATTCACCAGTCAATGGACATTCAGGCTTTTTCTATAATTTGGCTATTGTTGATAGTGCTGCTATAAACATTGGGGTGCATGTGCCCCTTCGAACCACCACTCCTATATCCTTTGGATAAATACCTAGTAGTGCAATTGCTGGGTAGTAGGGTAGTTCTATTTTTTATTTTATGAGGAACCTCTATACTGTTCTCCAGAATGGCTGCACCAGTTTGCCTTCCCACCAACAGTGCAAGAGAGTTCCTCTTTCTCCACATCCATGCCAACATCTGTTGTTGCCTGAGTTGTTAATGTTAGCCATTCTGACAGGTGTGAAATGGTATCTCCTTTGGTTTTGATTTGTATTTTCCTGATGATGAGTGATGTTGAGCATTTCTTCATGTGTCGGCTGGCCATCTGGATGTCTTCTCTGGAGAGGTGTCTATTCATGTATTTTGCCCATTTCACTATATTATTTGGTTTTGGGGTGTTGAGTTTGATAAGTTCTTTATGGATTTTGGATTTTTCAATGCACTTTTAAATTTTCTTTTTCCTTTTTTTCTCCTGACTGACATATTCATTGTTTAGTAACATGTTATGTCATATATTTGTGGTCTTTCCAGATTTTTTTCTTCTGGCTGACTTCTAGTTTCATAGTGCTGTTGGCAGTAAAGGTGCATGGAATGACTTCAGTCTTTTGGGATCTATTTTGTGACCTAACATGTGACGTGTTCTGAGAATGTCCCATGTGCACTTATAGAGAATGTGTTTAGGATGGAACAATCTGAATATACCTGTTAAGTCCACCTGGACCAGTGTGTCATTCGAAGCCATGTTTCCTTGTTTGTTTTCAGTTTAGATGATCTGTCCATTGTTGTAACTGGGGTGTTAAAGTCTCCTATTAGTATTGTATTATTATCCATTAGTTTCTTTGTTGGTTATTAACTGTTTAATTTATTTGGGTGTCCTAAGTTGGGTGCATAAATACTTACAATTGTTGTATCTTCTTGTTGGATTGTCCCCTTTATTATGATATAGTGTCCTTTTTGTCTCTTGTTAGAGTCTTTGTTTTAAAGTCTATTTTGTCTAAGAATTGCTGCTTCAGCTTTCCTTTGGCAACCATTTGCATGACAAACGCTACTTCATCCTCTCACTTTTAATCTGCAGGTGTCTTTAGGTCTAAATTCGGTCTCTTGGAGGCAGCACGTTCATGGGTCTTGTGTTTTAATCAATTCTTCCTATGTTTTCAGTTTGATTATTTAGCCCATTTACATTCAAATTAATTATTAACACTCCTGTATCCCTTGGGTAAATGCCTAGTAGTGCTATTGCACATGTACTGCAATGTTTATAGCAGCACTTTCAACAATAGCCAAATCATGGAAAGAGCCTAATTGTCCATCAAATGATGAATGGATAAAGAAGATGTGGTTTATATATACAATGGAATACTGCTTGGCAATGAGAAAGAATTAAATCATGCCATTTGCAACAACGTGGATGGAGCTGGAAAGTAAAATGCTGAGTGAAATAAGTCAGTCAGAGAATGACAGGTATCATATGTTTTCACTCATATGTGGATCTTGAGAAACCTAACAGAAGACCATGGGGGAAGGGAAGGGGGAAAATAGTTACAAACATAGAGGGAGTGAGGCAAACCACAAGAGACTTTTAAATACAGAGAACAAACTGAGGGTGGACAGGGTGTGGGGGAAAGGGAAAATGGGTGATGGCATTGAGGAGGGCACTTGTTGGGATGAGCACTGGGTGTTGTATGGAAGCCGATTTGACAATAAATTATATTAAAAAAGAGAAAAAAAGTAATTATTGATAGATACATATGTATTGCCATTTTATTTTATTACATGTTTTGTCATTTATTTGAGGATCTTTGCTGATCTTTTTCCTGACATTCTCTCATATTTTCCTATAGTGATTGATACATTTGGATTCCTTTATCTTAATTCATCGCAAATTTATTAATGGCTCTTGATATATGGTAATCTTTAGGTTTGTATATAGCCTCTACTACATATAGCTGCCTACATTTAACTGAACCACTTTTTTTGTTTCCACAACACGTTTGAGTTATATGTTACTATGTTTTATATCCTTTTCTGTGAGTTCTTTGACTGGTTTGTGTATAGGAAAATTCATTTAACCCCACTGTGTTTTCTACCTCTATACTGACACTTTTTGCCTCTCTGTTCCACTGAAAGACTCCCTTTAAATATTTCTTGAACATCTGGTTTAATGATCATGAACTGTTAGTTTATGGTAATCTGGGAAACTCTCCTCATATTCTGAATGATACCCATGCTGGATAGAGTATTCTTGACTGCAGAACCAGACCCTAAGACTGACCCTCACACTAACAAACTCTCTCAACTGAGCCCTCCAAGTAGGCCTTTACCATTTTCTGTGCACTAACCCAAACCATGGCCCTAATAGGGCTTAAATGCTAGTTCTGAGGAAACAGTGGATTTGGGACACAGGACTGATGCAAGATGACTCAGCCAGGAACAACAACAATAACAACAAACAAAACGGTGCCATTTGCAATAACAAAGATGCAGCCAAAGAGTAGGATGCTGAGCAAAATCTTAACCCTAGACCACATAATCAGCCTAGCCCTTGCACCTTGAACCAAAATCTGTCACAAATACTGACTTTTGCCCTCAACCCAGTCCTCTGTGGGGGTTCCACACTGCAGGCAGATAAACCACTACCATCTGCCTGGACCTAAGCCTAACTCTAATAATGACTCTGTTCCTACCCAGGCGCAACCAAACCAGGAATTTTGGAAACATGACTGCTGCAAGATTACTCAGCCAGGAGTGTAAAAGGAAATTCTGCTGTTTGCAATGACAGGGATGGAGTTCGAGTGTAGAATTGTGGGCAAACACCTAAGACCAACCCACACCATCATCCTAGCACTGAACATGATCCATAATCCTGAGCCTCACCCTAACACTTGCCCTCAGCTCAACCCTCTGCGGAGTGCTCCACACTACTGCTGACAGGCCACTACCATCTCCCAGTCCCTAAGGCTAAACCTAGCCATGACTCTGGCCCTGCCCAAGCCCAAATCTTAGGTTGGAGGTAACAACAGAAATGGGACACATGACTGATGCGAGGTTACTCAGCCCCAAATAGAAAAAAAAAATCATGCCATTTGCAACAATCAGGGTGGAGCCAGAGAGTTTGCTTTTGAGAGAGAATCTTACCCTACAACCCGCCATCAGCATCGCCCCTGAACTGAATCCTAAGCATGAGCCTCCCCCTAAAACTCACCCTCAACTCACCTGTCCAGGGAGGGCTCTGCACTGCTTCCGGATAGTCCCCTATCACCTAACAGGCCTTAATCCTGATCCTAGACATGGCTCTGGTCCTACATGGTTCCAGATTCCAGATCTGAGGAAACCACAATTTTGGGACACAGAACTGATCCAAGATTACTTGACCAGGTGTGTATTAGGAAACGATGCCTTTTCCAATGACCAGATCAAGGGAGAGAGTAGGATTCAGAATGAAACCCTAACTGTAATCCACACCAACAGCATAGCCTCTGAATATAAACCTTAAGCCTGGCTTTCACCCTGACCATCGTCCTCAACTCAGTCCTCCAGGTAGGGCTTCTCCCCGCCAGTGGATAGGCCCCTACCATTTCCTGGGCCCTAACCCTGTTTCTAGCATTGTCACTGGCCCCAATCTTATGGGACACCTGGCCCCAATCCTATGTCTGAGGGAAAACATGATTTGGGATTCATGACCGTCGTAAGATTATTCAGCCGGGAACACAGAAGGAATCCATGCTCCTTGCCATGACTGGAATGGAACAAAAGAGTATGATTTGGATTGAAAATCTACCTGGACTGCACACCATCAGCCCAGCTCCTGCACCCTAACACTATGACTGGCCCTCACTCTATCCCTTGCCCTCAAATGACCTCTCCAGAGGGGTCATCTTGCCCTGCTGGTGGATAGGGCCCTACTATCTCCTGGGCATTAATTCTAACCCTTCCCATGGATGTGGTCCTCCCAGGCCCACACTGCAAGTCTCAGGAAACAATGGATTTGGGAAACAAGACTGATTGAAGTTGATGCAGCCAGGAACACAGTGAGAAACTGTCATTTGCCATGAGGATGGAGCTAGAAATATGATTTTGTGTGAAAACCTATTCCTAAGCCACACAGTCCACCTAGATCCTGAGTCCAAAAACTAAGCCTCACACTTACCTTTGGTGTTGCCCTCAACTGAGCTCTCTGGGGAGAGCTTGGCACTGCTGACATATAGGCCCCTACTATCTCCCATGCCCCCACCCTAACCCTAGCCATAGCTCTGTCCCCACCCTAACCCTAGCCATGGCCAGAATCACAGGACAAAGGAAACAACGGATTTGGGACAAATGACTTACTGACGATGGCTCAGTCAGACCCATGAGAAGAAATGGAGTCAATTGCAAAGATCAGGATGGAACCAGAGAGTATGACACCGAGTGAAAACCTAAACCTAACCTACACCATCAGACTACTACTGAAGCAGACCCTAAGGCTGACCTTCACACTGACACTCACTGTCAACTGAAGCCCTCTGTGTACGTCTTTGCACCACCAGTGGATAAACCTTTACCATTTTCCTCATCCTTACCATAACCCTAGCCAGGGCCCTGGCCTTACATGGGTCTGAATGCTAGGTCTGAGGAAACAATGGATGTGGAACACATGACTGAGTCAAGGTTGCTCGCCCAAGTCCATAAGAGGAAGTGGTTCCATTGGCAAACACCAAAATGCAGTATTACTCTCGGTGAAAATCTTACCCTAGACCATACAATCAGCCTAGCCCTTTACCCCAAACCAAACTGATGGACATGCTGACACTTGGCCTCAACTGAGCCCTCCATGTAGGTCTTTGTGCTGCCAGTGGATAGGCTTTTCCATTTTCCATGCACTAACTGTAATCCTAGCCATAACTCTGGCCCTATTTGAGCCTGTGTGCTAGTTCTGAAAACACAACCAACTTGTGACATATGACTGATGCAAGATGACTCGGCCAGGAACAAAGAAGGATACAATGCCATTTCAAAGGACTGGGATGCAGCTAAAGAGCAGAATTCTGAGCAAAATCCAAACTCTCGAACACACAATAAGCCTAGCCCTTGCACCAGAAAACAAAACCGGATGCGTATCCTGACTTTCACACTCAACTCAGCCCTCCCTGGAGGGTTCTGCACTGACAACAGTTAGAGCCTTAACATCTGTGAGATCCTATCCCTAACCCTAGTCATGACTGTCCCTACCTGGGTGTGAACCCTAGTCATGACTGTCCCTACCTGATTAAAGAAGGGATTTGGGACACGTGAACAGACGAAAGATTACTCAACCTGGAATGGAATAGGAAGTTGTGTCATTTGTAATGACCAGAATCGAGCTCGAGCATAGAATTGTGGGCAAAAACTTAACCTTAACCAACTCTATCAACCTAGCCTTGGACACGATCCAGAAGACTGATCCTCATGCAAATACTAGCCCTCATCTCAGCCTTCTGTGGAGTGCTATGAAATCCCAGTGGATAGGCTGCTACCATGTCGTGGGTCCTTAAGCGTTTAATATAATCCACAGAAATGTAACATCTTACAAAGAAATCAGGTTAGATTTTAATTAGGGTAGAGAATATAAAAACCAAATGCACTTCAATTTGGGTGGTGCTGGAAAGAGCCCACCTCACTGCAGGGGTAAGAAGACTGAGATCACAGGTCAGAGTCAGGAGCAACTGGTCTGTCCTCAGACAGTGACAAGAAATTCTAGGCGAGCTCCCACTCTGGTGGTGTGCTACCACACAGCAATTAGTTTTTGATGTTGGGGAAGAAAGCTTGTCCTTCTGTTACTGGGAACTCAGTGCTTGGCAGGGTTTCATTGGCCCAGATGGTCGCTGCTTGCTCTCTACCAACTCCCTGGAATGCCTGAGTTTCCTGCATTCTGAGATACTAATGTTTTGTCCATGCAAAGTCCATACTTTGGGGTTGGGGTACGGGACTTTTCCCACAGGACTCCCTGGTATAGGCACTGGATGTTCCACTTCTCTTCAGGCCACAGGTCTTTCTTACTCCGCAGACACCAAACTATCCCAGGGAATTGTGATAGTAATATTATCTATAGCTTCATTCTGTTCTCATCTGAGATTAAAAACTTGCAGAGGTAAGGAGAGAAAAAAACCCGAATAACTCTAAAACCAGATCCCATTTCCACAGACTTAGGTGTCAGTCAGGAACCAGTCAAGAGCCCCCAAATTACCACTGCTGTATCACTGAAGGAAAGGAATGGAAAACAGTGATCACCCCCTTGCATGCAGGGCTCCTAAGTGTAGCTAGTCGGTGTTCTTCTTAGACCTGGAACATTGATGTTGGTGATGACACCAACTTTGTCCACGAAAAAGTGCTAGTGACTTAATTTGAAGCTTAATACCATTTTCCTCTCTCAGATGAGGAAACTTGGCCCTAAGTGCATCCCTTCAGATTCCCTTGCTATTTCACTAATGAGGATTTCATTAGGGGGCACTCACAGGTATAATCTAGGAGCATTTTCTGATTTTAATCATGGAGATGTGACTAGTTCCCAGTAATCTGGGATAGCCTTGGCATCAGGAGTCCGTGGAACTCTTCTCCAAGACCTACCTTGGCAAACAGAGGCACAGGGCATTTGAAACTGTTCAGCAGAAGAAGTTTGCATGTGCACAGGAACCCATGATGTTGGGAAGGATCCGATCTCATTTCTGGAGTGAAGGCCTATGGTCAAATTCAGGAGCTATAGGGCTGTCACTCAGAAAGTGCCCAGTCATTCTCGGGAAGCCTGCACTCACACCATGTGACATCATGTAGCAATTAATTTCTGATGGCGAAAAGTAAAGTTTGCCCTCCTGCCAGTAATAACTCTGTGTTTGGCAGGTTTCTGCTGGCATGGGACCAATGACCTGTTCTCCATCCACCCCTTTCAGGAAAGCCAGAGCCACCTACCTCCTGAGACACTCAGGGTTTATGCCTGTAAAGTCCACTCACTGAGCAGGTTAGGACACACAAAAAAATACTCAAAGACAGAAATACCAGAGTCCGATTGTACAGACTTGCCAGGAGCAAGATCCTACCTTCTGAGTCACAACTGCCTCTGTCCACAGATAGGAAAGGCTTGAAAGGTGGTGATAGCTTGACACATTCCTGACCTTATTGAGCTTGGTGTGTATGAATTTTTCCCACAGGACTCCCTGGTATAGCCAGTGGATGTTTCACTTCTCTTCAGACCACAAGTCTTTCTTCCTCCTTGTACACCAAACTTGGCCAGGGAACTGTGCGAAAAACATTATCTACAGCTTCATTCTGTTTTCATCTGAGATGAAGAACTTTAGCGCTCTCCATATGCTTTTCAATTCCCTTACACTTATCCTAACCGTGTGTTCAGTGTGGGACATTCAGTGCCAGAGTCTGGCAGACTTTTTCTCTAACTTTAATTGTGGAGTCATGCCAACATCCCATTAATCTGGAATAGCTTTAGGAACAGGTGCCCATGGGGTATCTGCCACATCTAACTTGGGAACAGAAGGTATTGGGGACTTGAATAGGTTAAGCACAAGAGGATTGCTTGTGCATAGGGACAGGTGATATTGGGAGACCGTTGGCCTCACTTCTGATGGAGATGGGGCCTTTAGGGGCACAGTCAGAAGTAAAAACAAATAAAAAGAAAACCTGTCACACAGATAGCGTTGATTAACTCCCAGTACGCATACATTAAGGTTGTTTTCTACCCCCGGAACAACTAATTTCTGATATCAAGGGGAAAATGTTGCCCTCCTAAAAACTTGGGGCATTGAAGTCTTACATTTGTACAGTGACTATAACTGTGCTCTCTGTCCCCGCCATAGACTGACTGAACATCCTGCTTTCTGAGACTCTAAGGGTTCCCACATGCCCAGTTTCCCCAACAGGTGAAGGTAAAAAGAAACTACTCAAAAAGTTAAAAAAAAAAAAAAAAAAAAAACAAACAAACTCAGGGCCCAGTCTCTCAGACTTCGGCATTAGCCCATAGTGAGACTCTGCCCTGCAAGTCACGACTGCTTTTCCCTACTGAAAGGAAAATCTGCAAAGCTGGCAAGAGCCCCAAGCCCTCGTACACTCTTTGAGGTCAAATGGATCTTGGGGTACATTAGGGCTCCCAGGTGTATCTAAAATATATTCCATTTCTCTATAACCCACAGGTATTTCATACTCGTAGGACGCCAAGCTTCCCCAGGGAATTGTGCCAATAACTTCAGCCACAGCTTTATTCCATTATCATCTGAGACAAAGAATTTGGACCAAAGTGCATCCCTTCCAATTGATCTTTTTCTAACCAGCTTTTCCTGTGAGGGATTGAGAGTCTGAGCCTGGAAGTATTTCTCTCCAATTTTAATTGTGGAGTCTGGCTAAGTTCCCCTAAATTCAGGATAACTTGGACAATGTATTCTCCATGGGCTCATCTGTGAGACCTATCTTGGAAACAGAAGGCAAGAAGCATTGGAAATCATTCTCCACAAGAAATTTTCCTGTGGGTAGGGGCAAGTGTTATTGGGAGGTGGCCATCCTTACTTATGTGCAAGGGGAGATGGAGATCAGAGGTCAGAGTCAGGAACCATGTGGCTTTGACTTAGAGAGTGCCCAGCATTCACAACCAGCTAACAGCAATATTGCCTTCCTTTACCTAGGCCTCTGTGTTTGGTAGGCTTCTGTTGGCCTGAGGCATACTGCTTACCGATCCTGCTTCCCCCTGTGAGCTTCCTGCATTCTGTGAAGATCAAAGTTTGCCCATTAACAATGTTCTCCCCAAGACTGTCATTGCAGAGAGTCCATTCCAGGACTCTGAGGCCAGTACCCAGTTTCACAGACATGGCGACATGGCTGCCAGCCAGCACAAAGAAGCCAAAATTCACATAGATCACAAATGCCTCTACCCACTGAATGGAAGAGTAAGGCAAGAGCCAGAAGTCTTCCTTCCCTATCAAGGTCAGGATGCAGTGTTCTTGTGGCTAGTGCTTCCCTGCATCCCAACCCCACGGGTGTTTCCTTCTTACTGTCACGACACCAAGCGTCCCTAGGAAATGGTAAGCTCATGTCTGCAGTTCCAGCTTCATTTCACTGTTGTCTGAGGTGAAGAACTTTTGCCCTCAGTGTGTTTCATCCAATTTATTATTATTATTATTATTATTATTATTATTAGTGTTAACCAGTTCTTCCCTGTGGGAACCTGTGGGCAGGGGTCTGGAATACTCTCCTCCGATTTTAATTTTCAAGTCTTTTATAGCAATTTCCCTGAATGTGGGGTAGTTTGGACAATGGGTGCCTCATGGGCTTCCCTGCCAAACTTATATTGGCAACAGGAAGAAGGAGTCCTGGGTCATTGGAAAGTGTTGAGCACGAAGAGGTTTGCCTGTGGACAAGAGGGCAGTGTTCAAAGCAGCCTGCCTCACTTCTAGGGCAAAGTAAATATATCAGTGGTAATGAGTCAGGGGCAGATTACAAGGCCAGCATCCAGTTCCACACACTTAAGTGGTAGCTGAGTGCTAACACCATTATCACCTAATTACCACTGCCTCTATCAGTGGAAGGAAATGGCTGGAAAAAAGGTGAGGGCCAAAAGACTCCTTGCCCTATCTCAGGTAAGGATACACAGATCTTGCAGACTCTCATGTTTAGCAGATGGATGATTCCCATTTACCCAGCCCATGTGTGTTTGTTCATTCAGAAAACAGTGAACTTGCCAGGAGATTTGGCTGCATTCCCATAATTATCTACTTCTCACCTGAAATGAAGATCTTTGGCTTTTTGCGTAACCATTCCCATCTCCTTGCTCTCTTTTTAAATAAGCCCCCCACTGTAGGGAATTAAAGGCCAAACATAAGATCAATGTCCCCTCATTTAACTGGGGAGCCTGGCCAAGTTATCCTGACTCTGGCATCAGTTCAGCAAAAAGTCCCCCAGGGGCTTGCCTTTTATTTTGACAATATTTTGACAATAAAAGACATAGGGTATTTGAAGGTTGCCAGACAAAGTGTTGGTGTATAGGCAAAACCAGAGGAATTGGGAGGAAGAATCCTCACTTGTGGGGAGAAGAGAAACAGAGCTAGTCACTTTATTCTCAGTTTTATCCAATTCTCTGTGAAATGAAGAACTTTAACCCATCATGTATCCATCTTGATCTCCTAGCTGTTTTTCTAATGAGGTCATGAGCCACATTGAAATGTGATAGGGCTTTTACTCACACAGCGAATGCACAGGAATTAGTGTCCAGCTCACACTCTGTTCCTATGCTAACCTAGAGCAATAAATTTCCGATATCCCCATGTAAAGATGAACTACCTGTTACTGAGCTTGTGGGGCTTGGCAGTTTCAGGTAGGCACAGTTATGGTTACCAAGTTTGCCTCCCTCCCCTGGATGCTTGAAACGACTTCCTACTGAAAAGTAAATGGTTTCCAGATGGGCATTTAGCTTCCAGAACTTGTCAGTGCATTGTCCATTCAAGGAATACTTCCACAGAGCCTGATTCCAAACACATGTGTCAAAACCCATTACACCAAAACCACTGGTCACTCACTGTGTCCACTGTAGGTCAGGGTAAGAAATTTACTCAGTGCCAGAAGCTTCTCCTCCCTTTCTTAAGTCCCAATGAAGAATTCTTGCAAAATCAGTTGCCAGGGTAACCAATGGATGTTTCCTTTGCCTCAGCCAAGAGATGTTTCTTATTCCCAAGACAGCCAGTTGGCCAAATGAGTGTTCTAGTCCCTTCATCCTCAGATTTATCCCATTCTCATTTGATGCGGAAAACTTTGGCACTCCATGTACACATTTCCAACATTAATTTTCTCTTTTTCAATTGAGGTCTTCCCTGTGAAACATTCACGGCCAGCATCCAAGAGAGATTTCTTCAGCTTTTAACTGGACCGTCTCATTGAGTTCATCTTACTCAGGGATAAGTTGAGCAATGGGGCTTCTTGAGACTTGCCTTTCATAACTATGTTGACAATGGAAGATGCCCAGAACAGAATTTCTGCATATAGGCCAAGTCCAGAGAAGCTGGGAGGGAGCTGGCCTCACTTTTGGGGTAAGAAATACCTTAGCTACTCATTTCATTCTCAGCTTTATGCTGTCCTCATCTGCAGTGAAGATCTTGGCCATCGATATATCCATTCCCATCCCTTTGCATGTTTTCAACCTAGGCATTCACTGTGGGGATTCAGGGCCAGAATGTAAGAGCAATTTCCTCTCATGTCAAGTGGGGAGTCAGGCCACGGTCTCCCAACTTTGAGGAAAGTTGGGTAAAATAGGCCCACAGGGCTTCCCTTTCAGGCTTACGTGGGCCACAAAAGACCTAGGGAATTTGAAGGAGCTCAGCACAGAATGTTTGTATATAGTCAGGGACAGAGGAGTGAGATGGAGACTAACTCAGTTCTGCAGCAAGGGGAAATGAAGCTAGGCACCGTATTCCAAGTTATAACCCATTCTCTCCTAAAATAAACAACTCTGCCCCTCCAAATATTCCCATCCCTCTGCGGATTTTCTAACAAGGTTGTGGGTCACTCTCAGGAGAAATGGGGTTGTCACTCACAAAAAAAGGACTCAGGGGTTAATGGAGACCTCCCCCTCTCTGCCTGTGCTAACCAAGAGCAATCAGTTGCTGATATCCCAAAGGGAAAATTGCTTTCCTTTTACTGAAAATGTGGTGCTTGGCCAGCCGCAGGTGGCATGGTGATGTTTACACTGATTGTGTCCCTCAATTTCCTAATTAATCTGCTTTCCTTCTGAAAAGCTGAAGACTCTCTGTTGGGCAGTTTGCTTCCAGAGATGGGTAAGTGCAGAAAGAGCCCATTCAAGGACTCCTGCACTAGAGCCTGGTTCCAAACACTTGAAGGTCAGCAGGGAGCCTGATCCTGAACCACTGAACGAACGTTGCATCTGGAATTGATGGAAAGGGAAGGGGAAAAAACAGCAATGGCCAGAAGAATTACTGCCTTACCAAAGTTCTGGATGAACATTTTTTGTAGTAGGGGCATCAGGTGTAGTCAATGGATGCTTCCCTTTACTAAACCATTTGTGTTTCTTATTCTTGAGATTACACTAGTCACTTTCTTCTTTATTTTATTCTATTCTCATTTGTAAGAAAGAACTTGGGGATTCTGTGTATCCATTTCCATCTTTTCAGTATTTTTTTCAAACCAGGTTTATGCTGGTAGGCATTCAGACCAGATTTTAAGACCAAGCCACCCTCCTTTTAATGGAGGAGTTGGCAGAAGTTCCCCAGACTCTGAAATACATTGGGCTCTGGGACCTCTCATCACTTGTGTTTTAGAATCGTTTGTACATCAAGAAACCTAGGGCATTTGACGGTACCATCCCACAATGTTTGCAGGTAGGCAGCCCATAGGAGTTGGGAGAAATCCAGTCCTGCTCCTGGAACAAGCTAACACTGAGCCATATGTTCCATTTTCAGTTTTATTCCATTCTCAATTGAATTTCAGATGAAGGTTTCCTCTGGCCTAGCCTCCCGGCTAGAAATAGTGCTGTTTTGCCATTTCCCCAATGCAGAGGTGCTTCTTATTCTGAAGACAGCCAGCTTCAAATAGATTATATAGTCACTTTATTCTCACCTTGATCTGACTCTTCTAGGATTGAAGAACTATGGCCCTCCATGTGTCCAATCCCCTTCCCTTGCAGTTCTTATTTTTAAAATTTTATTTATTTTTTATTTATTTTTGAGAGAGAGAGTGAGAGCAAGGGCAAGAGAGAGAGAGAGATGACGGTATGGGCAGAAAAAGGGAGACAGGATCTGAAACAGGCTCTGCGCTGTAAGTGCAAAGCCCAACGTGGGACTTGAACTCATGACTGTGAAATCATGACTTGAGCTGGAATCAAGAGTCAGCCACTTAACCAACTAAGCCTCCAAGGCACCCCATATCTTGCTGTTTTTCTAATTTATCTTGGTTCCAACCAGGCACTGTTGGGCCTACCCTAACTCAGGGGAAAACCAGGGATTGGTGGAATGCTCCCAATCTGTTCCCATGCTAACTGAAAGCAATCGGTGTCTGATATACAAAAGAATCGATTGACCTCCTGTCACTGATGACTTGGTGCTTGAAAGGTTGGGCTTGGCATGGTAATAGTTAGACAACACACCTCCAAACATTTGGCTGCTACAAATGCCTTTATTCTGAAGAGCAGAAAGTTTGCCCATTTGCAGTATCCTTCAGGACCTGCAGAATGTGCAGAAACAGCCCATTCCAGAACTAGTACAACAGAGCCACTTTCCCAATACTTGAGGGTCAGCCGCACGTCATATCCTGCTAACTATGAATCATTACTGCCTCAAAGGACAGGAAGAAAAATCGAATGTCAGAAACCGGCCATCTCTTTTTGAAGGTACAAAGCCAGAAACTTTCCATCTCTTTCTGAAGGAAAAATGCAGGACATTGCCCTTGGTCCTAGCCCGCAGACAATTATTCCTGAGACAACACCTTGCCAGGAGATTGTGCTACTCACTTCACTTTTTGCTATATCCCATTCTCTTCTGTAATAAAGAACTTTGGGCTTCTGTTTGTCCTTCTCCATCCTGTTGCTCATCTCTAAGCTAAGTTCTCCCTGTTGTTCATTCAGGGACAGTGTCTTAGGGCCATTTACACTACCTTTAATCCGGGACACTGGCCAAGTTCTTGTCACCCTGGGAAACATTGAGACACAGGTTCCCTCAAAAATCTCCTGTCAGTACTATGTCGACCAAGGTAAGTCCAGGGCAATTCAAGGTGCCCAGCACCAATGCTAGTGTGTAGTCAGGGTCAGAGATATTGGGAGGGTGTTCTCCTCATTTATGGGAGAAGGGGAACATAGAGCTAGCCATGTCATCCTCAGCTCTATCCCATTTTCAGCTGAAATGAAAATCTTTGGCCTTATGTATAGCATTCCAATCCTCTGGCTCTCTTGATAAGTATGTATTGGGTCCCAGGCAAGGGCAATGAGGCTGTCACTCACATAGTGAGTGTCCAGTCATTACCAATGAGTTGTGATTCTGGTCTGTGCTAACCAAGAGCAATTAGTTTCTGATATCCCAAAGGAAAGATTGCCTTCCTGTAAGTAGTTGGAATTTGGCTGGATGATATAAGAAATGGAGGTTAGCCTACTTGTCTTCCTCCTGTTAAAGATGCTTTCACTCTGAAAAGCAGTTGGTTCACCCATGTGCAGTATTCTTGAGGACCTGCTTAGCACAGAAAAAGACCATTCAAGAACTACTGCATCACAGCCCAGTGCCAAGCACATGAGCGTTAGCCTGGAACACAAGCCTGGTACCATAGAATCACTGCTGCCTCTATACACTGAGAGGATGTGAAGGGAAAATTGTGAAATCCAGAAGCTTTCCCTCTCTTTTTGAATTAACTATACAGGCATCTTTCCATGAGGGCATGCACTGTAGATGATGGAGGTTTCCCTTTCCTTGAGCCCATATGTGTTTCATATTCCTGAGACAGTGAGCTTGCCAGGAGATTGTACTAGTCATTCCATCCTCAGATTTATCTCATTCTTATCTGTCATAAGGAACATTGTCCCTCTGTGTATCTATTTCCATCCTTTTATTATTTTTTTTAATGTTTATTTTTATTTTTCAGAGAGGAATTGGAGGAGAGGCAGTGAGAGAGGGACAGAGGATTCAAAGCAGGCTTTGTGCTGACAGCAGAGAACCTGATGCAGGACTCAGACTTGTGAAACACAAGATCATGACCTGAGTCACAATCAGACAAACAACTGAGCCACCCCGGCGCCCCATCCTTTTACTCTTTGTATACCTAGAATCTCCCAAGGGCCAATCAGGCCAATGGTTCAGATCAATTCCCTCTGATTTTATTTGGGGATTCTGGATGAGTTCTTGTGACAAAAGAATAGGTTGGGCCATGGAAGCCCTGGGAAATTGCCTTCCAGATCTATATTAACAGCATTAGAATAGGTCAGTGGAAAGAACCCAGCACAGAATATTTGTGTGTTGGTAGGACCAAAGGTATTGGTCATTTCTGGGGCAAGGGCAAATGGAGTTTCACTCTCAGCTTTATTATATTCTCATGTATAATGAAAACTTTGGCTACCCATAGAGCCATTCCCATCCCATTGTTGTTTGATAACTTGGACTTCAGTTCTAGGCTGGGGCAGTGAGACTGTCAATCACAAGTGAGCTCCCAGGGAATGGTGGTATTTCCCACTCTGTTTCTGTGTTTAACAAGAGTCACTAATTTCTGAGAATTCAAAGGAAAGATTGCCTTGCTGTCAGCAGTTAGTGCGTGACTAGCTGGTGTAAGAGCAGTGATGGTTACACAGGATTCCTTCCTCACCTGGTTGAGATACATGACTTCATTCTGAAGAGCACATAATGCTCTCATATGAGGTATGTTCCAGGACCTAGGCAGTGCAGAAAGTGGCCATCCAAAAGTGAACATGCCACAGGAATGGTTCCAAACATTGGGCAACAGTCTGGAGCATGGACCCACTACCCCTGAATCCCTGATTACTCTATCCCCTGATGGGAAGAGCAAGAGAAACAGCCAAGGCCAGAAGCTTTCTCTCTCTTTCAGAAGGAAATATGTAGACCTCTTAGACTGGGCTTCAGGAGTAGCCAATAGAGGTTTAATTTGTCTCTGGCCACGGGTGTTTCTTACTCTTTAGATAGGACCTTGCCAGGAAATTGTGTTAAACACTTCATTCTAATCTTTGTCCCATTCTCTTCTATCATAAAGCACTTTGGCCTTCCATGTTTCCATTTTAATCAATGCCTTTTTTCTTGTTTCAAAGTAATTTCTCCCTGGGTGCTGAACTTCAGAGCCAATGTCTCACAGAAATATCCTTTCCTTTAAGTTTGGGAATTGGACCAAGTCCAAAGATTGGTGATAAACTCCCACACTGGTCCTGTGACATGTGAGAGCAAACAGTAACTTTATGTCAAAGGAGGGATGGCCTTCTTGTCCCTGAGTTCTTGGTGCTTGGTGAGCTCTGGGGAATGCATTGAAGGGTAGACAGCTAGCTTTCCTCCCTTGGCTTATTGAGATGCCTTCATTGTGTATCACAGATGGTTCCCACATGCACACTATGCTTCAGGACCTGGTAAGCAAAGTGCTGAAAAATCCCTTTCTTTTTTTTTCATTAAAAAAATTTTTTTTAACGTTTATTTTTATTTTTGAGGCAGAGAGAGAGAGCATGAATGGGGGAGGGTCAGAGAGAGAGGGAGACACAGAATCCAGAACAGGCTCCAGGCTCTGAGCTGTCTGCACAGAGCCTGACGCAGGGCTCAAACTCACAAACAGTGAGATCATGACCTGAGCCAAAGTCAGATGCTTAACTGACTGAGCCACCCAGGCACCCAGAAAAATCCCTTTCAAGAACTACTGCATCAGGTCCAGGTTCCAAACACTTGATCACCTGCTGGGAGCAGGAACCCCTCGCCTCTGAATCAATGCTGCCTCTATTTCTTCCTTGGCAGGACAGGAAAGCCCCCCAAACCAGTTTTCCCTCTCTTTCTGAAGGAAGAATACAGACCCCCTGCAGATTTCCCTCTCAGGGGTAGTCAATGGAGGTTTCCTTTTACAACAGCCCTCAGGTGTTTCTTATTCACCATACAGCCAGCCTGTCAGGAGATAGGACTGGGCATTTAATCCCAACTTTAGCCCATTCTCTTCTGTAATGAGGATCTGTTGTTCTCTAGGTGCCTATTTGCATTTTCTTGCATTTTTTTTTCCAAACTAGGTTCTATCTGGGAGCCATTCTGAGCAAGAGCCTCAGGAGAGTATACTCTGTTTAAACTAAAGCATTCCAGGATCCATGGGTCTGTGTCAGGTACACAGCCCAGGTCCAAACATTGCTGTGGATTTCCCAGGCAGTTCCTGAGCCAATTGACACTCTCGGTTTCTGGTATCCCAGAGGGGAGCAGGCCCCTCTGTCCCTGGGGGCTTGGTTCTTAGCCAGTTATGGTAATTACCTGGATGGGTAGCCAGCTGGCCTCTCTCCCCTCACTGGCAGTGTAGAGTAGATGCAGAGTAGATGGTTCATGCATGCCCACTAGACTCCAGTCACTGGTTGGTGCACAAAGGGGCTTTGAAGAGACTACTGCACCCAGGCCAGGTCCTAGCCACTTGCCCATCAGCCGGGAGACCTAAACAGCCACAGCTGAATCATCGCCACCTCTGTCTACTCATGGGAAAGGCAAGAAACACACCCAAAGCCAGGTTGTTCCCTCTTTTTTTGAAGGAAGAATGCAGGCCTTTTGCTGTCAGGGATCCCAGATGTAGCCTGTCGGAGGCTCGCTACACCAAATCCCACAGGGGTTCCTTATTCCTGACACAGGCAGCTTGCTAGGAGATGGCACTGGTTACTTCCTTCTCCCCATCACCCCATTCTCATCCCAAGGAAGAACTCTGGCCCTGTATGGATTCATTTTCACCCCTTTGCTCTATTTTCAAACTAGGTCCTATCTGGGGTCAATTCTATGTAGTCTCTTGGAGGCCTATGTTCGGTGTTCAACCGGGGACCCTAGTGCAGTCCATGAGACTGTGAGATATAGGTTTGGCCACAGGGTCTCTGGCAAGGTGGTGTCAAACCATGCAGGCAGTCAGAAGCCTAGGGCGTTGGAAACAGCCAGAAGAGAACATTGGTACTTAGGCTGGGCCAGGGGAGGCTGGAAGGAAGCTGGCCTCATTGTTTGGCTGAGGGGACATGAAGTTACACAACCCCTTTCTAGCTTGATCCCACTCCCATTGGAAATATTGAACTTTGGCCCTCCATCTGGCCATTCCATTACCATGGCTGTATGTCTAACTATGTCTGTGTTCAGACTTAGGAGCCATGGAGCTGTCAGTCACTCATCTGGTGCCCAGGGATAGTTTTAAACACAAGCCTGTGCATGTTGGAGGTGCGCACCAAGTAAGGCAGACAGCCCCTGCTAAAGACAGCACTTGCACTTACTCAGACTTGGATTTACCTTCCATCTGAGGCACACAGAGGCCATTGGGTGCATAGGCATTGATGTTGTGTGCAGGTGATGGCTGCAAGGAGGGTTCTGGGTCATGTGTCAAGGGATGAAGAGCTCTGTGGATCAGGCAGTGCCACAGCAGCCTCAGTGGCCCAGCAAAGCCTCCCTGGTTATGGTGTGGCAAACATGGCATTAGCCTGTGCAACACTTTCCTCTTTTGGTATACTCAACAGTAGCAAGAGTCACAGATATGGCTGGAAGGACTAGGTCCACAACAGCCCCAAGGACAGTGGCGGAAGGCAGCGACTGGCGGATAGAGTGAAACCCATTAGGGCAGCACCTGGTATTTGCCTCATTACACAGTGCTCATTTCCCATCCCTCATTTGGAGGATTACGGTGCCCTCACATGTGTACCCTAATGTGAAACGGATACACATGATGTGATGTGTTGGACAAAGCCAGGAATAACCTATATTGAGGATATAGTTAGGAAAGATGCTGGTGAGTGTGCAATATGAGTGGAAGAAATTCAGAGGCAGGTGCTATAACAGGGTTGTCTTGTGTATTCACATCATTAAGGTTGCACTTGTTTAAAAGAAATAGATCTTGCCCTGAGCATCTTTAAGATATTGTAACAACTTCCTCTCATCATTTTAAAGTTATTCTTCTCTTTTCAAAATGCTTGAAAACATGAGACTATCTGAGGATCTGTCCCTGGAAAAACAAATATAAAAACTTGGCCATAGTTCTGATTTCTGTGAGACACATGCAGAGATGAACATGCAGGGTAAATTATCCTGCTGAAGAACCAGAGGTCCTTTGGCCAAACATATGTTACAGTCACAAAGAATGGACCAGAATCTCCAGTTGAAGGTCAATGATAGCTCTCAGACAATCACATGGAATGGACACCAGGGAAGGCTCAGACTTAAAACAGAGCAAAAGGGTGCAAGTGAATACATGGAAGGCCAGAGTTGTGCATCATGGATAAGAATGAGAAAATATGGACAGTGACATGACTAGCACAGTCTTCCCTAGCTCGCTGACTAAGGGATGAGAAACACCTATGGACTTTGACCAATGGTACCTTCTATAAGTTCCACCCCGGAGCCCTGTCAGCAAGAAGCCAGTTTGGATTCTTCCTTCAGAATCAGAGTGAAAGCCATGGCTTTGGTATGAGTCCCGGCCTTGCCATGAGTACATATGGGCAGCAGTGCTACAGTGGCAGCAAGTATGTGCTCCTGGCTGATGGGCAAGTGTTCAGAAGTGGAACTTGGTGCCGTATTCCATCCAAAGGTTCTTTCAGTGCTGACCAGATCCTGGAGCATCCTGCCCACATGAAAATCTGATGTTCTTCAGAATGAAAGGATCTCCATTAGTGAGGGGAGGGAGGCCAACTGGCTACCCATGCTCGTGTATATCTAGCCAGCTAAGCAACACTACTTGCTCAGGGACAGAAGGGTCAAATTTCCTCCAGGTTGTCAGACCCAGAGCACCTTCAATTTGCCCAGGAACTAACTGGTAAGTAGTGGACCCATGGTCATGGAATGTGTACTGACACCTAGCTAGAAAACCAGCAGTGGGATAGGGATGAATACAAGCAGTGCCAAAGTTCTGCATCTCCAGGGGGAATGAAATTCATGTTGGAAAAAGATACAATCCTTAACTTCTCTGGTCTCAGGCAGGAGGCCAGATCCCTACCTAAAACCTCTGGGTTATCCTACACACCAACCTTGTCCGCTGGACACCTGCAGATGCCCTAGGCCTGGTGATGGGCACAGATTCTGAAACCCAACTGCCAGGGTCCCTGTGGGCAAATCTCTTGCACTAAGATTGTACCAGATTCCCACGTAATAAGAGAGGATATGACTCTGAGAAACTGTCTTTGAAAGGATTCCAGATAAACCTTGTTCTAAAGGAGGGCAATTATTTAAAATTGCTATAATAGCCTGCTAAAGGAACAAGATCTCAGGGACAGGAGGGCCAGGTGTCCACTGGGGTATCAGATTCTGAGAGCTGTCCATTGACTCAGAAACTGCCTGGAAACTCACCTGCCATCCTGAAAAGTTGGTTGTGTACAGGACAGCCCTATGGTCTTGGAGTGTGAACAGGCATCAAGTTAGAAAAGCAGCAATAGGATAGGACTGACCACAATGTGGATCAAAATTCTGCATTTGAATTGAAATGGGTGAAATGGAGGAAGAAGAAGGCTATCTTCCCTTCTGTTTGTCCCACACAGGAGGCGAGATCCTCACCCACCCTCTGGTTTACCCCATTCATGGGCATTCTCCCTGGGCACCTTCACACACCCTAGGTTTGGCGATGGACACAGAATTCTAAAACCAAATTGACAAAGGTGTAATGCAATACCTATGGCACCATCACAAGGACACCGCAAGATTCCCAAGCTGAAAGATGATGATAGTACTCTAAGACACTACTCTGAATAAATTCCATGTAGAACCATTTTTTCAAAAATAGGGCCAAGTGGTGGAAACAGACTCAGACTGCGAAGAATCTTTGTGACACAGGAGATTTGGAGAATGTAGAGAATGAAGTACCCAGTACGTTCTCCTATCAACCAGCTTGTATCTGTAATAAGAAATGCTTGTGGTCTTAGGGAAAGGGAGCCCTCTGATGAACTACATCTGGGAGCCCTGTAAGCAGGAAGCCTTCATTTTTTCATTGAAGCCAGAGATGTCTGGCTTTGTCAGCCCTCCCACTTTTTCCATCAGTTGATGGAGGCAGTAATGGTTTAGCTGTAGCTATTGTGTTCTGCTGTCTCCTGTACAGGAGTCTGGACCAAGGAATTCATTCCCTATCCTTTGAAATGTTTCTTCCTGTGCTGATCACCTGCTGGTTCATACTGCCCATGTGCAAAACTGTGTGCTTCTCAGATGAAGGCAACTCAATAATCCAGGTCAGTGAAGCAAGCTGGCTCCCCTGCACCTTCCACACCACAGCAAGCCAAGAACCAAGCACTCAGGGACTAAAGGCCATCTTTCCGCTGGTATAGTAGACACTGAGAGATTTCACTGTGCACAGGAACAGAGTGGGAGTTTACAGTATACCCAGGAGTGCCAGCTGAGTGAGTGGCGACTCCTTGGCTTCTACGGGAGAAAAGAAAACATAGTAAGAAATACAGCAGGGTAAAGGAATGGGCACAATAAGAAACAAACCTCGACATTTTCATGGGAATTAGAATAAACTAGGAAACAAGATGTCTTACATCATTTCCTCTCAGCCTAGAAGGATGCCAGATCCAGATCCCTCCCCCAAATCACACACACACAGACATCAGTCCTGGGCAACTTCAAATGCCCTGGGCCTCTTTATGGCCACATACTTCTGAAACCCAATTAGTTAAGAAGGAGACCTATGGCAAAATTCTCAGTCACAGGGACAGGACCAGACTTCCAGGTGTAGGCAGAGGATATGACTCAGACACTGCCTCTGAATGTGTTCTGGGAAGAACCTTGTATCTACAAAAGAACAAAGATATGTAAAGGTGTATAAGGAGGTCCATAGTTCTTCAGGGATTGGAAGGGGAATTATTTGTAGAAGGGAGGGCCTAGCATCAGCTCCTAACAATGTGCTATGTGAAGAGGAAGAAACACCTGAGAGCTTAGCAAAAGAGCCCTTTACAGACTTCACCTGTTAGCCCTATCAGTAACATGCTGGACTTCTTCCTTCAGAGGGATCTGAAGAGCCCTGGGGCTTTGTCTGTTTTTCCTGCCATTCCAGGGAGGGAAAGGAGTGAGCAGTGACTATGAGGCAACTGTGAGGTGCCCCCAGCTGTTGCTCAAAAGTGTGGGCACGATCATTTGAACCATCTTCCTCTAAAGGGCTCTCTGTGCTGACCACCTTCTGGAACCGACTGCTTCTGGGTGAACTGTCTGCTTTTCAGAATGAAGGGACCTCAAGCAGGCATGGAAATGAGTCAAGATCTCTCCCCTCCCCCACCTGCTCCTACAAATAGTCAAGCACCAAGCTCAGCGATAGGGGGCCCATTATCCTTTGGGATATCCCCGGCAGATGGCTGTCTCTGAGTGAGGGACACAGTGGGAACTCCATGCCCATCCTTTGGTTTATGCTGATGGTGTGCCAGCACCATGTGTCCTAAGAAACACAAAGTCACAAATACAGTAAGAGAAAGGGAATGGCTGCAGCAAAAATCAAAGTTCTTTCAATATTTCCAACCAATGGGAATGTGATCAGTGTGGAAGTGAGATGTCTAACTTTATTTCCCCTATTCCAGCAAGGAGGCCAGTTCCCCTAATGTCTCTGGCGCAATCTCAGAATAAAGAGTTCTCAGATAGACCCCTTCCAGTGCCCTAGGGCTCTGGATAGCCATGTAGTCATTAAACCAAAATACCAGGGTCGCTGTGGCTCAAACTGTCCCACAGACGCAAGGACTTGTCCAGATTGGACATTTGCAAGCCAGAGATACTACTCTGAAAGTTGAATTTGTGTGGAATCCATGTTTGATGGATAATAAAACAATGTGGTGAAAATTGATACACAGAGGACCAGAGATCTTCATTAAGGATGGTAATTGGATAATATTTAGGAAAATCTGACTAGTACAATATATTAGCAAGCTGGCTTAGTCAGCAATAAAAGGAGCCATAATGGGCTTTGACTACACGAGTACTCCAAAGGATGCCCCCTGGAGCCTCATGAGCAAGAACCCCACAGTCTACCTTAAGAAATACAGGGAAACTTTAGATTTGGGCATTCTATGCCCATCGTATCAGTAGATAATGGCGTCAATGATTCAGAGATATGATGAATGGGCTTCCATGTGATGATCAAGAGGTGGGAATGAAGACTTGGTGCACTATTTCTTCAAAAGACTTTTTGTGCTCTGATTGGTCATGGAGCATACTTCACACATACAGACTGTTCTTCTTAATGAGGGTATCTTCATCAATGAGGGGTGGGTGCTGGAAGCTGAGCTATCCAACCAGCCTCATGGCAGGGCCCGGGCAGTGGACAGATCGGGACTGCAGGGCGGCCCACCGAAGGTGAAGCTTCTTGTACTCCCGCTTTAATGTAATTTGGCCTTAGCGTTGTTTGGGGCAGCCCCCCTACCAACGAAAGGAATTGTCAGTTGGGGAATTGCACACAATGGACTCCCCGGGGAAAAGAACCACTGGGGAAAGAAATAAGAGTCCGCAGGGAAAGTATGCAGCCCTACATCCAGCCCTTGCCACACCATGTAAAGACTCCTCTACCTAAAGGAAGGATAGCCTCATATATTTCCCAGCCAAGGAGGTGGACAAATGGGTTCAAAACCCCCACTCTGGCAACAAAGGAATGTATCTATGGATACAAGTTACTCCAATCCCTAGGCCCACTTGAACCCCAGGAGGCATTCCAGATGATAACTGGACCTGGTGGGTTAAGATACAGAATGGTTTATTAGTTTCTAGGTATACACTGTCTCTCTGGGAGCACATAAGGCGTGGGTTCCCAGGGCCCTCCTGGTTCCCTCCCGGCACCCCAGACCAAAGTGAATACTTTTGTTCCTTGTGCCACAAATCACACAAAGGAATAAGTTAGAAGTCATGTCCTTGTAAAACATTCCACTTGAAGTGTTGTGAGCTAGATGACCTTGTAAGGGTAGGAGGGAATGTTACAAGAAAATAACTATGTTGTTCCTTCATGGGTGATCACACAAAGGAATATTTTTAGAATTAGGTAATGCCAAGAAACATAGATAATGCATGGTACAAGGAATTTGCCAACAAATATAATGATAATGCCACGCATGCTACAATAAAGCGGCCAGTCTAACACACTGCTGTTGTCTGTATCCATTTTATTTTTATTTTATTTTTTTCACTTTTTCGCCAATGCCATTCATCCTTCCGGAACCCCTGGACCTGCTGGAGCTGGACTCCGGCAGGTGGGAATCCATGTGGCTACTCATTCCCATGATTTTTGTAGCCTGCTACCAAGTGAGGGCTCAGGGACAAGAGGGCTATTCCCTAAGGGATATAAGACGTGCATTGACTCAGAAACAGCCTGGAAACTCACCTCCAATCCTTGGACCTTGGTTGTGTATGGGAAAGTCACATGGTCTTGGAATGTAAATGACACCCTGTTAGAAAAGCAGCTATGAGATAGGAATGACTACAAAATGACTCAAAGTGCTGCATTCCAATAAGCATGGGTCAAACCAAGGAAGGAGATATTTATCTTGCCTTACTCTTCTCCCAAATGGGAGAAGGACTCTCCATTAATCTCTTGCTTAATCTTCCTACAAGCATTCTCCCTGGGCACCTTCACACACCCTAGGTTTGGAGATGGCCACATGATTCTGAAGCCAAATTGAAAATGCCCCAATACAATAACTAAATCACCATGACAAGGACACTCCCAAGCTGAAAGGAGAGGATAGTATTCTAAGACATTGGCTCTGAAAAGGTTCCATGCAGACCATTTTTCAAATAAGGGCTAAGGGGTGGAAATGGATACACTCACTGCCAGAGTTCATCACACATGAGGTATGGATAATGTTGACAATGAAGTAGTCAGCACAGTCTTATATCATCTTGCTTGTATCTGGAAAAGGAAATGCCTCTGACCTTAGGCAAAGGGAGCCCTCTGAAGGACCAAACCTGGGAGTCCTGTCAGCAAAAAGCCTGCACTCTTTCTTTAGGAGCCAGAGATGTCTGGCTTTGTCTGTCCCTCCCAATTTTTCCAGCAGTTGATGGAGGCAGCAATGGTTGAGCTGTAGCTATTGGGTTCTGCTGGCTCTTGTTTAGGAGTCTGGAAGAAGGACTTTGTTCCCTATTCCTGGAAAGGCTTCTATTATGTTCGCCACCTCCTGGTCCATACTGCCCATGTTAAAACTCTCTCCTTCTCATAATTATGGCAGCTTAATCATATATGTGAATGAATCAATCTGGCTACCCTTCACTTTCCAACCTACACCAGGCCAACGACCAGGCACTCAGGGACTCAGGGCCAGTTTTATCTTTGTTGGAGAAGACACTGATAATCTCACTGAGTACAGGACCAGAGTGGCAGTTTGTACCCAGTCGTGCCATCTGAGTTAGTGATGGCTCCATGTCCCTAAGGGAGAAAAAACCCAGCATAGTCAAAAATACAGTAAGGGGAAGGGAATGGGCACATGAACACAGAAAGTTCGACATTTCCAATGGGAATTGGGATCAAGATGGAGAGTAGAACTCTTACTTCATTTCCCCTTGGTACAGAAGGAGGCCAGCTCACTCCCCAAACCTCTGGCCCAGCCTGCACACAAACATCCTCTGCTGGGCAACTTCAAATGTTCAGGACTGCTGGATGTCCACATACATCTGAAACCCACTTAAGTAATTAAGAGAGAGCCCTGTGGCAAAAATCTCTTCCACAGTCAGAAGGACTGGACCTGGCTCCCAGGTGAAAGGCAGACAATATAAGTACCAGACACTGACTTTGAATGGATTCTTGGAAGACCTTTCTACAAAAGAGCAAAGATGTGTAAAGATGTATAAGGAAATCCAGAGCTCTTATGTAAGTAGAATGGGAATTAGGTGGAAATGGAACAGCACAACGCCAGCTCCTGGCAACCTGGCTGTGAGAAGAAGAAACACCTGAAAGCTTAGCCAAAGAGCCCTCTACATTCTCCACCTGGGAGACCTGTCATCAAAGGCCTGTCTTCTTCCTTCAGAAGGACTTGGTTAGCTCTGGAGCTTTTACTGCCTTCCCTTCTTTTCCCAACCAGAAATGGAGTGAGCAGTGAGTGTGTGGTAGCTGTAAAGTGCCCCCAAATGTCTCTCCAAAGTGTGAAAGTGGGAACTGGTGCTATCTTCCTGTAAATGGCTTGTTCAGTGCTCACCAGCTTCTGGGAGCCTATTGCTCCTGTGTGAACTGTCTGCTTTTCAGAAGGAAGGCACCATAAGCAGGCAGGGCAATGAGCCAAGCTATCTCCCCTCCTCCCACACCTTGCTACAAACAGCCAAACACCAAGCTCAGGGAGAGGAGACCTATTCTTCTTTGGTATATCCCATGCTGATGGCTATTACTGAGCACAGGACAGAGTGGGATCCTGATGCCCATCGCTTGGTACCCCCTGAGTGAGTGTGATCCAGGACTTCTAAGGGTGAACAAAGACATAGTCAGAAATATAATAAGGTTGGGGCGCCTGGGTGGCGCAGTCGGTTAAGCGTCCGACTTCAGCCAGGCCACGATCTCGCGGTCCGTGAGTTCGAGCCCCGCGTCGGGCTCTGGGCTGATGGCTCAGAGCCTGGAGCCTGTTTCCGATTCTGTGTCTCCCTCTCTCTCTGCCCCTCCCCCGTTCATGCTCTGTCTCTCCCCATCTCAAAAATAAATAAAACATTAAAAAAATTAAAAAAAAAGAAATATAATAAGGGAAAACTAATGGCTGCAGGGAGGACCAAAGTTCATTCAATATTCCCATCCAGTCAGAATGTGATCAAAGTGGAAATGAGATATTGAACTTCAACTCCCCAGGGCCCAGAAATGAGGACAGCTCCCCCCTAAAATCTCTGGTCCACCCTCCACATAAACAGTTCTTGGCTGGACCACTTCCAATGCGCTAGGGCTCTGAATGTCCATTTAGTCGTGAAAGGAAAATGCCAGTGCCCCTTTGACTTAACCTGTTCCACAGTCACAAGGACTGGTCCAGATTGGACACTTTCAAGCTGAGGATAATACTCTGAAATACTGAATTTGTATGTATCCCAAGAAGATCCTTGATGGATAGAAAATAAAGGTGATGAAACTTGATACACAAAAGGCCAGAGTTCTTCATTAAGGAGGAAAATGGCATAACGTTTAGAATAAACTGACTACAACAATATATTAGCAAGCTAGCTTCCTCAGGAATCAGAAGAATCTTTTGTGGGCTTTGGCTGAAGGAGTACTCTGAAGGATGCCACTTGGAGTCCTGTGAGCAAGAGACCCACATTCTACCTTAAGGAAACTTTGGCTTTTCCAGTGATTCCATTGTATCAGTAAATAGGGGCATCAGTGACTCTGAGATATGAAGTATGTGCTTCCATGTGATGATCAAGAGGTGGGAATGAGGCCTTTGTGCAGCATTTATTCAAAAAGACTTTTTGCATGGAGCACACTGCACATGCACATACTACCTTTTCTTCAAAATGAGGGAATCTCTTACAATTAGTGTGTGTGTGTGGGGGGGGGTCATGTGGCTACCCATTCTAATGATTACTGCAGCCTGATAAGCACTGAGTGCTCAGGAACAGGAGGGCTAGATGTCCTCTGGAATATTAGACTCTGAGAATCCTCCATGGCTGAGAAACAGCCTGGAAACTCACCTCCAATCCTTGGACCTTGGTTGTGTATCAGGCAGCCCCATGATTTTGGAGTGTTAACTGAAACCCAGTTAGAAACACAGCAATGAGAAAGGAATAAGTACAAAGTTACAGGAGGTGTGATCCTTCTAAAATTCTGGCTTTGCCCACCCACAAGCATCCTCCCTGGGAACGTTCACACACCCTAGGTTTGGAAATGGGCACAGAATTCTGACACCAAACGGAGAAAGTCCCAATGCAATAACTAAATCACCATCACAAGGACACCACTAGTCTCAGAAACAGAAAGATGATAGTACTCTAAGACATTGGCTCTGAAAAGATTCCGTGCAGGTCCATTTTCCAAAAAAAAGAAAAAAAAAAAAAGGACTAAGTGGTGGAAATGGAGACACACACTCCCAGAATTCTTCATCACACATGAAATTTGGAGAATGTTGACAATGAAGTACCCAGCACAGTCTCCTATCAACCTAGTTGTATCCGAGATAAGAAATGCCTGTGGCCTTAGGCAAAGTGAGCCCTCTGTGGGACACACCTGAGAGCCCTGTAAGCAAGAAGCTTGTATTCTTTATTTAGGACCAGAGATGTCTGGCGTTGTATACCCCTCCCACTTTTCCATGTTCAGGCAGCACTGGTGGATCTGTAGCTAGTTGATTCTGGTGGGTATTGTTCAGGTGTCTGGAACAAGGACTTGGTTCCCAATTCCTGGAAAGGGCTTGTCCAGTGTTGACCACCTCCTGGTCCATATGGCCCATGTGAAAACTGCTTCTCAGAATGAATACAACAAAATCATATTGGAGAGTGAGTCATGCTGGCTCCCCTTCACCTTCCATACCACACTAGGCAAAAAACCAAAAGCTCAGGGACTAAGGGCCATCTTTCCTTTGGTAGGGAAGACACTGATAATTCTCACTGAGCACAGGACCAGAGTGGGGGTTTGTGATCTATGCAGGAGTGCCTGCCAGCTCTGTGAGTAGTGGCGCCATGTCTCCTAAGGAAGGTAGTCAAAAATTCAGCATAGAGAATGGAATTGATACAAGGAGGGACAACCTTGATATTTCAAGTGGGAATTATTACCGACTTGATGAGATGTCTTACTGCATTTCCCCCTCAGACCTGGAAGACGTCAGCTCCCTTCCCTGGCTCAGGCTACCTACAAACATTTTCTGCTGGACACCTTAAAATGCCCTGGGCCTCTGGATGTCCACATACTTTACAAGCCCAGTTGAGTAATCAAGATGGAGCCCTGTGGCAAAATCCCTCCCACAGTCATAAGGACTAGAAACAGACTCCATCGTGGGAGGCAGAGGATATGACTCTGAAACACTGAACAGATTCCAGGGAGGACTTGTTTCTACAAAGGAGCAATGATGTGTAAAGATGTATAAGGAAGACCAGAGTACTTTGGTGAATGGAAGGGGAATTGTGTGGAGAAGCAACTTGTCAGCACCAGTTATGGCAACCTGGCTGTCTGAAGAAGAAGAAACACCTGAGGGACTAGTGAAGGAGGTCTCTACCGTCTCCATATGGGAGCTCGGTCAGCAACAGGCCTGGCTCCTTCCTTCAGAAGGACCCTGAGAGCCCTGGGGATTTGTCTGCTTTTCTTACTTTTCCCATCAGGGAATAGAGTGATCAGTGACTGTGCATTGACTGTGAGGTGCCACCAGCTGTTGCTCAAAAGTGTGGAAACAGGCATTGGTGCCATCTTCAGGAAAGGGATCCTTTTCCACTGACCAGCTTGTGGAGTGTATGGCTGCAGTGTGAACTCTCTGATTTTCAGAATGATGGAATCTCATTCTGCCAGGTCAATGAAGCAAGCTGCCTCCATTCCTGCCACCCTTTTCTACAAATAGCCAAGCACCAAGCTCAGGGATAAGAGGGCATTCTCCTTTGAGAAATCCAATGCTGATGACTGTCTTGGAGTGTGAGCAGAATGGGAACCCGGTGACAATCCCTTGGTGGCCTCTGAGTGAGTGCCAGCTCCCTGGCTCCCAAGGGTAAGAAAACACATAGTCAGAAATACAGTAAGGATAAGGGAGTGGCTGAATGGAGAATCAAATTGCGTTCAATATTTCCATCCAATGGGAATGTGATCTATGTGGAAAGGAGAAGTTTAGCATCATTTCTCCTGTGCCCAGCGAGGGGGCCAGATCCCCCTAACACCTCAGGCCCAGGTTCTACCACAAACAGTTCTCAGCTGGACCCTTCCAATGCTCAAGGGCTCTGGATGCCCATGAAGTCATGAAACAAAGACTCCAGGTTCGCTTTGGCACAATCTGCCCCATGTTCACAAGGGTTAATGCAGATTGGATATTTGCAACCTGAGGATATTATCTGAAATACTGAATTTATATGTATCCCAAAAGAACCCTTGATAGATAAAAATGAAATGTCACAAAAAGTGATAAATGGAGGACCAGAGTTCTTCATTAAGGATGAGAATTGATAATGTTTAGAATAAACTGGCTAGCACAGTTTGTTAGCAAGCTCACTTCCTCAAGAATCAGAAGAACTTTTTGTGGGCTTTGGTTACAAGAGTACTCCAAAAGATGCCACCTGAAACCCTGTGAGCAAGAGACTGACATACTACCTTAAGGAAAAGAGTGAAACTTTGTCTTTTGCAGTGATTCTGCCCATAGCATCAGTAAATAGGGGCAGCAGTGACTCTGAGATATGAAGAATGTGCTTCCATGTGGTGGTAAAAAGGTGGGAAGGGGGCGATGGTGCATTATACATTCAAGGGCCTTTTGTGCACTGATCAGGTCATGGAGCATACTGTATAGGCACAGATTGTTTTTTCTGAATGTCGGTGTCTTCATCGATTAGGGTCAGGGATCCATGTGGCTACCCATACCCATGAATACTGTAGCCTGGTAAGCATCAAGGTTTCAGGGACACGAGGGCTAGCTGTCTTCTGGGATATCAGACTCTGAGATGACTCCATTGGCTCAGGAACTGCCTGCAAACTTGCCTCCAATCTCTGGACCTTGGTTGCCTAATGATCTTGGAGTGTGAACTGACACCCATGATCTTGGAGTGTGAACTGACACCAAGTCAGAAAAGCAACAGTGGGATAGGAATGACTACAGGTGAGTCAAAGTTCTGCATTCCAATGGGCAAGGGTCAAATCAAAATAGCAGAGCTATCTTCTTTTCCTCTTATCCCACACAGGAGTTGGGATCCGCTCCTACCCTCTGGCTTAGTCCATCCACAAGCATTCTCCTTGGGCATCTTTACACAATCTAGGTTTGGGGATGGCCACATGACTCTGAAACCAAATTGAGAAGCGTCCAATGCAATACCTAGAACACCATCATAAGGACACCACCAGACTCCCAAGCTGAAAGAAGAGGTTAGTACTGTAAGACACTGTCTCTGAATAGATTCCATGCAGAACCATTTTTCAAAAAAATGGGCTAAGGGATAGAAATGGAGACACGCACTGCCAATTATTCATCACACATCCGACTTGGAGAATGTGGAGGATGAAATACCCAGAAGAGTCTCCTATCAACCTGGTTATATCTGGAATGAGAAATGCGTGTGGTCTTTGGCAAAGGGAACCCTCTACAGTGCTACACTTGGAAGCCCTGTCAGCAAGAAGCCTGCATTCTGTCTTTAGAATCCAGAAATTATGGCTTTGTCTGTCTGTCGCACTTTCTCTGTCAGTTAATGGAGGCAGCATTGATTGAGATGTAGCTATTGGGTTCTCCTGCTCTTGTTCAGGAGTCTGGTACAAGGACTTCCTTCCCTATTCCTGGAAAGGGCTCTTTCATGTGTAGACCACCTCCTCATCCATAATTCCCATGTGCAAACTGTCTGCTGTTCAGACCTAAGGCAAGTCCATCAACCAGGTGAACTAATTATGCTGGCTCCCCTTAGTCTTCCATACCCCAGCAACCCAAGCACTAATTACACATGGACCAATGGCCATCTTTCCTATAGTAGAGCAGAATGTGCTGGCTCTAAGTGATCACAGGAGCAGAGTGATAGCGCTCTGCTTACCCTGAAGTGCCAGTTGAATGAATGACAGCTCCATGGCTTTTAAGGGAGGGGGGAAAACCTATTTAGCAATACAGCAAGTGAAAAAGACTGGGCGCAAGAATGGCTAAAGCTCAACATTTCCAAAGGAAATTGAGATCAACTTGAAAGGGAGCTGTCTAACTTCATTTCTCCTCAGCCCAGAGAGGAGGCCAGCTATCTTCCCCAAAGACCTGGCCCACCCTGCACACAAACTTCCTCTGCTGGGCAAGTTCACTATGTGGATATCCACATAATTCTGAAACCAAATTAATTAGTTAAGAGTGGGCCCTGTTGCAAAACCTCTCCCACAGTCACAAGGACTGGACCCAACTCCCAGGTTAAGGGCAGAGGATGACTCTGAGACTCTCTCTGAATGGATTCAGGGAAGGACATTATTCTAAAATTGTGCAGAGAAGTGTAAGGATGTATACAGAAAACAAGTGCTCTTCAGAGATTGGAAGGGAACTATGTGGAGAAGGCAGTGCCCAGCACAAGCTCCTAACAACCTGGCAGCGTGAAAAAGAAGAAACACTTGAGGGCTTAGGGGAAAAAGCCTTCTACATATCCACGTGGGTGCCCTGTCAGCAACAGGCCTGTCTTCTTTCAGAAGGACCTGAAGATCCCTGAATCTTTGTCTGTTTTTGTTGCTTTTCCCATCGGGGAATACGGTGAACAATGACTGTGCTGCGGCTGTGAGTGACGGTGGGCATTGGTGCCATATTCTTCTAAAGGACTCTTTCTTTGCTGACCAGTTCCTGATTCTACTGCTCCTATGGAACTGGCTGTTATTCAGGATCAAGTCACCACAATCAGACAGGGTAATGAGGCTAGCTACCCCCACACTGCCCCACCCCACTCCTATTCCAGAGAGACCAACCACCAAGCTCAGGGATAGGAGAGCTATTCTCCTTTGGGATATTAGATGGTGATATCACTGAGGGCAGGACAGAGTGGGAACAATTCACCCATCCCTTGGTGCTGGCTGAGTGAGTGCCAGCTTCTTGGCTCCAAAGGGTGAAGAAAGACAGTCATAGGTGCAGGAAGGGGAGGGGAATGGCTGCACAGGGGACCAAAGTTATTTTGCCTTGTCCATCCAATGAGAATGTGATCAATGTGAAGAGGAGATGTGTAACTTCATTTCCCCTCAGCCCAGAAAGTGGGCACCTCCCTCCTAATACCTCTGGGTTAGCTTCCGCACAAACAGTTCTCAGCTAGATTTCTTCCAATCCCTTAGGGCTCTGGATGTCCACATAGTAGTGAAACCAAAATGCCAGCAGCACTTTGGCTCAATCTATTTCACAGTCACAAGGGGCGGACCAGATTGGACATTTACAAGCAGAAGATATTACTCTGAAAGACTGAATTTGATGCACCCCAAGAAAAATGTAGATTGATAATAAAGCAATGTGAAAATGGATACTTGCAGGCCAGAGTTCTTCAGAGTTTTGTGGGATTTGACTATGGAGTCCTCTACAGGATGTCTCTTGGGTCCCTGTGAGCAAGAGGCCCACATTCTACCTTCAGAAAGAGAGGGACACCTTTGGTTTTCAGCATGCTTCTGCCTGTCAGGTCAGTAGATAGGGTCAGGGGTGATTCTGGGGTACGAAGTATGTGTTTCCATCTGATGACCAAGTGATGGGGACAGGCCTTGGTGCACTATTTCTTCAAAAGGCAATTCGTGTGTTGATCAGGTCTTGGAGTGTACTGAACGTGCAGAGACTATTCTTCAGAATGAGGCTATCTCTATCAGTTATGGGCGGGAGTTAAGTGGCTAAACATTCCCACAATAACTGTAGCCTGCTAAGCACTGGGCAATCAGGGACAGGAGGGTCAGGAGCCCTCTGGGATAGCAGACTCCAATAGTCCTCCATTGACTCAGGAACTGACTAGAACGTCGTCACCAATCCTTGGACCCTGGTTGTGTAAGTGACATCCCTATGGTCTTGGAGTGTGAAATGACACCAAGTTAGAAAAGCAGTGATGGGATAGGAAGGACTATGAGGTGAGTCAGTTTTATATTTCAAATGGGCATGTTTCAAATCTAGGAACGAAATATCTATCTTCCCTTTCTCTTGCCCCACAGGGGATGTAGTATCATCCCCTAATCTCTGCCTTAGCCTACCCAAAGCATTCACCCTTGGACCTTCACACACCCTAGGTTTCTGGATGGCCACACAGCTCTGAAACCAACATGAAAGACGATGATATGACTCTCAGACAGTGGCTTTGAGCAGATTCCATGCAGAACATTTCTCAGAAAAGGAGCAAGTTGTGTAAGTGGAGGCCCAGAGTGTGTGTTCTTTGTTACAACTAACAAATGGAGAATATTGAAATTGCAGTACCGAGCACAATGTCCTATCAACCTGATTGTATCAGGAATAAGAAATGCCTGTGGGCTTAGGCAAAGAGAGCCCTGTACAGGGCTGCACCAAGAGGCCTTGTCAGCAGTAAAACTGTTCTTTCTTCAGAAGCCAAAAATTTCTTGTTTTGCCTGTCATTGCCATGATTTCCTTCAATTGTCAGAGGCAGCAGTGTTTGAACTCTAGCCATTGGGTTCCCCTGGCTATTTCTCAGGAGACTGGAACAAGGACTTCCTTCCCTATTCCTGGAAAGGGCTCTTCCTGTGCCAATCCCCTCCTGCTTCATACGGCCCATGTGCAAACAGTTGGCCTCTCAGGATGAAAGCAACTCAGCCAACCCAGTGAGTAAAGAAAGCTGGCTCCCCTTCACCTTCTATACCAGAGAAGGCACACTCAGGGGCTAAAGTCCACCATTCTTTGGTTTGGCAGACAGTGATCACTCTCACTGCACACAGGACCGGAGTTGGAGTGTGTGGCCTATTCAGGGTGCCAGCTGAGTGAGAAACAGTTCTATGTCTCTTATGTGTGAACAAAAATTTATTTAGGAATACCACCATGGGAAGAAAATGGCTTGGAGGAAGACCAAAACTCTACATTTCCAATGGGAATAGGATCAATCTGGAAAGGAGGTGTCTCACTTCATTTCCTCTCTGCCCATAAATGATGCCATCTCTCTCCAAGACCTCTCTCTCTGACCAAGAATACATAGAAACATACTATTCTGGGCATCTTCCAATGACCCAGGCCTCTGGATGTCCATATACTTCTGAAACCAAAACAAGGGGTGGTCCTGTTACAAAACCTATTCCACAGTCACAAGGACTTCACAAGAATTTTCAGTTGAAAGCTGAGGATATTACTCTGAGAGACTCATCCAGAATGAACCCCAGGGAGAAACTCCTTTGAAAATGGAGCAAATGGAGTCAAAATGACAGCGGGCTAGAGTTCCTCATTAGAGATGGGAATGGGAGACTGTTGTGAATGAAGTGACTAGCACAATCTTTTAGCCATTGATTGTCTCAGGAATTGGAAACACCTATGAGCTTTGGTAAAGGGACCTCTCTCCAGACTACGCCTGAAGCGCTGTTATCATGAGGCCTCTATTATATCTTCAAACGGATAGGGAAATCCCTGTCTTTGGATGTCTTTCTTGGGATCACAATGGCAGATATGGGCAGTAGAGATGTAGCAGTGGCAGGTATGTGCTCCTGGCTGATGGTCATGCGTTTGGTATGCAGCCTTGGTGTGGTCTTCACTCAAGAGGCTGGTAGTGTGCAGAAGAGTTCCTAGAGCATACTATGCATACACAAACCTTTTGATCTTCAGGATGTCGGATTCACAATAAGTGATGGGAGGAAGCAAACTGGCTTCCCTTCATTAAGACTATGCTAGTTGGATAAGTACCAAGAGCGTGGGCTTACCTTTGGACTATCACACACTGAGATCTCCCAGTGGCTCAGGAACTGATTGGTAAGTCACATCTGATTCTTAATCCCTGGCTGTGTAAATGAAAATCCCGTGGTCTTGGAATATGAATGGTGACATAGGAAAACAACAACAGTAGTGGAAGGAGTTTGGAGGGCCAAGGTTTTGCATTTCTATTTGGGATGGGATAAATCCATGGAGGAGATATCTATGTTCACTGCTTCTTACACCATGCAGGATGCTGGCTCCCTCCCTAAACCTCTGACCTAGGCTCCATACAAATATTCTCCATTGGGTGCCTTCCGGTGCTCTAGGCCTCTGTATGTCCACATAGTTCTGAAAACAAATTGAGAAGGGTCCGATGCAAAACCTATACCACAAGACTCCCAATTTGGAAGTAGAGACTATTACTCCAAGACACTGACTCTGAATGGACTCCATGCAGAACATTTTCCCCCTCCTCTCCCCCCCCCCCCACAAAAGACAATAGTGTGTATAGGGAAACCATGGAAGGTATGAGTTCTTCACTAGAGATGGGAGAATGTTGAGAAAGGAGTACCCAGCACAATCTCCTAGCAGTATGACTGCCTCAAGAGTAAGAAACACCTGTGAGCTTAAGGAAAGGCAGCCCTCCTCCCAGGAAATGGAGCTACACCTGGGGACCCTGTAGGGAAGAGGCCTGCATTCTTCCTGCAGCAGGAGTCTGAAATCACTGGCTTTGTCTGTCTTTCCCACTTTTCCCATCAGGGGATAGAAACAGTGGTGGTTGAGCTGTAGTTGGGTGCTCCTGGCTGTTGCTCAGGTGTCTGGAACCAGAACTTGGTATTGTCTTCCTGGAAAGGGTTCTTCTTGCACTCGTCAACTCCTGGAGAATCCTGCCCATATGTTAACTGTGTGTAATCAAAATCAGGGCATCTCAATCAGCCAGGGGAATGAGGTAACCTGGTTCTCCTTTACCTTCCACAGCACAACTGGCCAAGCACCAAGTGCTCAGGGACTAACAGGTCATCTCCCCTTTGGATATTTGACACTGGTAGCTCTCACTGAGCACAGGACCAAAGTGGGAACTCCCTGCCTCTTCCTGGGTGCTGGCTGAGTATGTTAGAGCTCCATGGCTCCTAAGTGTGAACAAAGACCTAGTTATAAAAAACAGCAATGAAAAGGGGATGGCCCCAAGGAGGACTAATATTCTACATTTCCAACGGGAATGGAATAAATCTCAAAATCAGATGTCTGATTTCATTTCCACTCACCCCAGAAGAGGCCAGCTCCCTTCCAAAGCCTCTGGCCCATCCTACACAAAAAATTCTCCACTGAGCCCCTTGGCATGCTCTAGGTCTCTGGATGTCCAAATTGTCCTGAAACAAAAGTCAAAGGGAGTCTGTGCAACACCTAGGGAAATCACGGCAATGCCAATGACTCTGCACCTGACCCCTCCTGGGAGCTAAACCTACCCCTAGCTCAGGCTCTTTCTGGAAGAGGGCTCAAGTCCTAGGTCAGAGAAAAGAACAACTCTGGGGCCCATGACTGGCACAGAGTTCTTCAGCCATGAACTCAGGAGGGGGCCGTGACATTTCTGGGGTAAGAGTGGAGTTGCAGAAAGGGATCTGGGGCCAAAACCTAAACCTGCAACACACAGTCAGCCATACAGTGAACAAAACTCTAAGGGTGTCCTGTACCCTAAACAGGTGCCCTCAACTCAGCTGTCCTGGGAGATCACTGAAATGGTGCCAGCTCGGGCCCTGGCACCTCCAGGGACCTGTCCCTAACCCTAGACCATGATTTTTCCTCAGGGGTCCCACATCCTAAGTCTTAGGACAGAATACATTTGGGGCCAATGACTGGAGCAGAATTAAACCATAAGGAACCCAGGTAGTTTCCATTTCCAAGGCAGAGATGGAGTGGCACAAGGGAGTACTGAGGTCAAATCTAAGCCTGGCCCACCCCTTTGGCTGGCCCTGTAACCCAAAACTTAAGCCTGACCCATGCCCTAACACATGCCCTCAACTCAGCCCTACGTGGAGATCACTGCATTGCTGGGAGTTTCAGCAACTGGCACTTCCTGGGACCTAACCCTAACACCAGCTAGGGCTCTGGCACTAAGGACACAGACCATTAAGGTCTGAGAAGAGAACGGATATGGTGCCAAAGACCAATGTGGAATATTACAGCATGGAAGCCGGAATTATGCCACGTTATTTCCAGGTCCAGGATGGAGCTGCAGGGGGTGATAGGGAGACTTTACCTAACCCTGTCACACTGAGTCTTCTGGTTCCTGAATCAATGCCCTAAGCCTGACTCCAACAAGCCATGCACCCTCAACTCAGCCCTCCAGGGAGATCACCGCACTGTGGGAGGTTCTGCCAGTGACACTTCCTGGTTGATAGCCCTTACTTACCCAATGTTCTGGTTGTAAGGGGTACCACCTTGCAGTTCTGAGAAAAGAACAGACTAGATATCCCGTTCAGGGCACCAACATCTTTAGCGAGGAACCCAGGAGCTGACCATGATATTTCCAAGGCTTCAATGGAGCCCCAGAGAAGTATCCGGGGCCAAAATTAAGCCTGGGGCACACAATGGGGCATCCACTGCAATTTGGCCTTTACCCCAAATCCATTATTTTCTCAGACCTCAATGGTAGCCCCCTTAGCACCAGAGGACTGGCTGGGGTTAGGGTTAGGTCCCAGGAGGTACCAGGGACTGAACTCCCACAGTTGCAGTGATCTCCACAGAGGGCTGAGTTTAGAGCATGTGTTAGGGTGTGAGTCAGGATTAGGCTTTGGATTACAGGGCCAGACAATTGGATGGACCAGTCTTAGGTTTGTCATCAGTACTCCCTTGTGCAACTCCATCCCCGCCTTGGAAATGTCATGTCAATTATCTGGTTTCCTTGCAGATTAATCCTGTGCTAGTCACAGGCCACACATGCATTCTGTCCTCAGACTTAGGATGTGGGACGCCTGAGGAAAAAGCCTGGTCTAGGGTTAGGGATAGGTCCTTGTAGGTGCCAGGCCCTGAGCTGACACCATTTCAGTGATCTCCCTGGAAGGCTGAATTGAGGGCGCCTGTTAGGGTGCAGGACACTCTTAGGGTTTGTGGGCAGGGGAGGGTCAATTATGTGTTGCAAGCTTATGTTTTGGCCTCCAGTCCCCTTGTGCAGCTGCATTCTGACCCAGGAAATGTCATGGCTCACTCCTGGTCACCTCACTGCAGAATTATGCACTGGTCATGGGCTCCAGAATTTTTTGTTTCTCTGCTCTAGGAGGTGTGCCTTCTTCAAGAAAGAGCCTGAGCTGGGGTCAGGTTTAGTTCCCAGGAGGTGTCAGGGGCAGAGTCACTGGCATTGCAGTGTTCTCTCTGGTGGATTGAGTTGAGGGCACTTGGTAGGCTGTGATTCAGTCAGGGTTTGGTTCAGAAGTAAGAAGATTGTTTGGGTGAAGCTTAGGTTGAAGTCCATCCTTGCCACAGAAATATCAGGACGAATTTCTGGCTTCCACATGGAAATATACACAGTTAGTCTTTGGCCCCAAATCCGTTCTTTTCTCAGCGCCAATGGTGGGCCCCTGTAGAGCCAGGGCCCTGGCTTGGTTTAGAGTTAGGTCCCAGGAAGTGACACAGCCTGAACCCCCAATAGCACAGTGGTCTTCACAGAGGGATGAGTTGAGGGTGCGGGTCAGGCTTAGTGTTTGAGTTGAAGGACCAGCCTATGGTGTAGGCCAAGCTTAGCTTTGGACTCAGTATCCCCTTTGTGCAAATCCATCCTTGCTTTGGACATGGCATGGAGACTGTCCATATTCGATGCTGAATAATCCTTCTCTGGTTATGGTCTTCAAATCCATTCTGTTCTCGGACCTATGAATGGGCCCAACATGGGGAAAAAGCTTTGTCTAGTGTTAGGCTTAGGTTCTGGGAGGTTTCAGGGGCTCAACCGACACAAGTAGAGTGATCTCCCTGGAGGACTGAGTTAAGAGAGCATGTTAGGGTGTGGGACAGACATAGAGTTTGAGTACAGAGGGCACCCAATTGTGTGTACCAGGCTTAGGTTTGGGCCCTGGGTCCCCTTCTGAGGTTCCATTCAGGCCCTAGAAAGAACATGGTCCATTCCTGGGCTCCTTGCTAAAGATTTTGGTGCCATGAATAGGACCCTAGTCTGTCCTTGTCTCAGTTCTTGGAGATGGGACTCCTTACAATGAGAGCTGTGGCTTGGGTTAGGGTTGACAACCAGGAAATGCCAGGGGCAGAACCACCCACAGTGCAGTGATCTCCCTGGATGACTGAGTTGAGGATGCATGGTCAGGTGTGGGTCAGGCCTAGCATTTGGATTCAGGAGCCAGAAGACGGCCAGGGTTAGGTAGGGTCTCATGATGCCCCACTGCAGCTCTTTCACAGCCTTGGAATTAGTATGCAAAATTATGGCTCCCATGCTGATATACTCCACGTTTGTCATTGGCCCCAAACCTGTTCTTTTCTCAGATATCAATAGCAGGGTCCCGTTATGGCCTGAGCCCTGGCTGTGGGTAGGGTTAGTTCTTTGGAGGTGCCCCCAACAGTGCAGTGATAATTCACAGAGGGTTGAGGTGAGGGTTTTGATAGGGCTAGGCTTTGGCTTTGGGTTACAAGGCCAGTCAGTGGTGTGGGCCAGGCTTAGGTTTGGCCTCATGGTGATTATCTGGTTTCCTTGTGGATTAATCCTGCTCCAGTCACAGGTCCCACATGAGTACTGTCCTCAGACCTAAGATATGGGCCCCCTGAGGAAAAAGGCTGGCCTAGGGTTAAGGTTAGGTCCTTGTAGGTACCAGGGCCTGAGCCAACACTTCAGTGACCCCCCTGGAGGACTGAGTAGCGGGCACCTTTTAGGGTGCTGGACACCTTAGGGTTTGTGGGCAGGGGAAGGCCAATTGTGTGTTGCAGGCTTAGGTTTTGCCCCCATTTCCCTTCTGAAGCCCCATTCAGACCCTGGAAACGTCATGGCCCACTCCTGAGTTCCTCGCTGAAGAATTCTGTCCCAGTCCTGGGACCCAGAAATTTTCATTTCTTTTACCTAGGAGGTGGGCCTCTTCAAGGAAGAGCCTGAGCGAGTGTTGGGGTTGGTTCCCAGGAGGTGTCAGTGCAGAATCACTTGACATTACAGCGATCTCCCTGGTGTGCTGAGTTGAGGACACTTGGTAGGCTTAGGGTTTGGGTTCAGGAGTCAGAAGATTGGGCACAAGTTAGTTTGAAGGTCATAATCCCCTCCTGCACCTCCATTCTGGCCATGAAAATTTCATGGCCAATTTCTGGCTTACATGCGGAATTATATCCCATTGGTCTTTGGCCCCAAATCTTATGTGAATGTGGTATGTGTGTGTCTGTGTTTGGAATGAGCACTTATGTGTGGTATACATCAGATGGATATGTGCTGTATGGGGTGTCTGTGGTAGGTACAAGGTGTGGGTGTGCAGTATGTGTGTGGTGAGTGTTTTGCGTGTGTGTTCAAAGTTTGGTATATCTTTGGGTTTTTTATTTTTTTTATTTTTCAATATGTGAAGTGTATTGTCAAATTGGTTTCCATACAACACCCAGTGCTCATCCCAAAAGGTGCCCTCCTCAATACCCATCACCCACCCTCCCCTCCCTCCCATCCCCCATCAGCCCTCAGTTTGTTCTGTTTTTAAGAGTCTCTTATGCTTTGGCTCTCTCCCACTCTAACCTTTTTTTCCTTCCCCTCCCCCATGGGTTTCTGTTAAGTTTCTCAGGATCCACATAAGAGTGAAAACATATGGTATCTGTCTATCTCTGTATGGCTTATTTCACTTAGCATCACACTCTCCAGTTCCAACCACGTTGCTACAAAGGGCCATATTTCATTCTTTCTCATTGCCACATAGTACTCCATTGTGTATAGAAACCACAATTTCTTTATCCATTCATCAGTTGATGGACATTTAGGCTCTTTCCATAATTTGGCTATTGTTGAGAGTGCTGCTATAAACATTGGGGTACAAGTGCCCCTATGCATCAGTACTCCCTTATCCCTTGGGTAAATTCCTAGCAGTGCTGCTGCTGGGGCATAGGGTAGGTCTATTTTTAATTTTTTGAGGAACCTCCACATTGTTTTCCAGAGTGGCTGCACCAATTTGCATTCCCACCAACAGTGCAAGAGGGTTCCCATTTCTCCACGTCCTCTCCAGCATCTATAGTCTCCTGATTTGTTCATTTTGGCCACTCTGACTGGCGTGAGGTGATATCTGAGTGTGGTTTTGCTCTGTGTTTCCCTGATGAGGAGCGACATTGAGCATTTTCCATGTGCCTGTTGGCCATCCGGATGTCTTCTTTAGAGAAGTGTCTATTCATGTTTTCTGCCCATTTCTTCACTGGGTTATTTGGAAAGTTTGGTATATCTTTGGAGTGTTTGTGTGGAATGGTGTTGGTGCATTTGTGGTGTATGTGTGGTGTGTCTGTCTGCATTGCGCATGTGTGGTAAGTGGAGTGTATGTGTGTGTATCTATGTAAATGTGTGGTTATTGCATGGTATATGTGTGGGGGGGGTATATTGTAAATACGTGGTTATTGCGTGGTGAATGTGTAGTGTGTTTGTGGCATCTGTGTGGTGTAACTGTGTTGTATTTGAGGTGTGTGTGTGTGGCATATGTGTGCTGAACATGTGAATATGCGATATGTGCCATGTGTGTGGTACATGTTTGGTGTGTTGTGGTACATAAGCAGCATATATGTTTTGTATATTCATAGTGTGTATTGTGTGAAGGCAGCCTGTGTGGTGTGTATGGTGTGTGCATTGTATAAGCATTTTTTTGTATGTATGTGGAATATGTAGGTGTGGTACAGGTGTGGTATATATGTGATGTGTGGTGTGTCAAGGTATTTGTATGACATGTGTACTACGTAGTATGTGTTTTTTAAGTTCATTGTGTCTGCTGCACATGATGAATGAGTGTTCTGGATATGTATGACATATGTGTGTTTTGTCTGATATCTCTTGTTTGGTGTATGTGTGGTGTGTATGTATGATATCTCTGGTTTGGTGAAAGTGTGGTGTGGGCATATGGTACATGCATGGTATGTGTGGTTATGGTATTTGTATGTCGTGTGGAGTGTGTGTGGTGTGTCATTGGTATATAGGTGCTTTACCTTTGTTCATGTGTGGTGTATGTATGGTATGTGAGTTGTGATATGTTATATCTCTTGTGTTTTCTGTTCTCCATGTGTAGTGTGTGTTCAGGTGGTATTTGTGTGGCATGCATGGTGTGTGTGTGTGTGTGTGTGGTGTTTGCGTGCTGTATGTGTTGATTTTTTGTGTGGTATACACGTGGTGTGTCTGTTTCTGTGTAATGTATGTAGTGTGTGTGGTTATGTGGTGTTGTTATGCATATTTGCTGGTGTGAAGTGTGTATAATATATGTGTGGTGTGAATTTGGTGTGTAGAAGTAGTGTTTGTATTTTATACATCTCATGAATGTTTGGCATATTTGTAGTATGTGGTATATGTGGTATGTGTTGTATATATGCTATGTGGGCTACGTTACTGGTGTGTATGTTATGATTGGTGAGTGTGGTATATTGTGGAGTAAGTGTGTGGTACAGGTTGGTGTGTTTCTGAGATATGTATGGTATGCCTGTGTTTGTGCTGCATATGTGGTGTGTATGACAGAGAGTTGTGTAATATATGTGTAGTGTATATGTAATGTATGTGAAATATATGAGGTGTGTGTGGCATGTATGTGAGTGTGTGTGTGTGGTATTTATGTGACGTATGTGAGGTATATGTCTGGTGTGGGTGTGGTGTATATGTGTTTCTTTGTGACATATGTATGGTTTGGGCAGTGCATGTGGGGTGTGTGTGTGTGTGTGTGTGTGTGTGATATATGGAGTGTCCATAGTGTGTGGTGTGCATGTGGCATATTTATGGTATGTGTGTGGTGTATGTACGGTGTGTGTGTCCTTTTTGTGTTTTGTGTCTTTGTTGTGCATGTAGTTTGTGTGTTTCATATAAGTAGCATGACCTTCTGTGTATGTGTCTTTTATGTGCACTATATGAGTGTGGTCCGTCTTGTGTATATGTGTTGTATGTGTAGTTTGTGTGCAGTGTGTGGTTTATGTGCGATCTTTTTGTGGTGTTTTTGTGTTTCATTTGTGATGTGTGAAAAATGTGGCCGTATGTAAGATATGGGTAGAGTGATGGACTGGAAGTGGTGTGTGTATGCATTGTGAAGTGTGTTGTGGTGTGCATGTTGTGTATTTGGTGTGTCTTTGTGTGGTATAAGTGTGGTATGTGTGTAGTGAATTTGGGTTGCACTGGGTGTATAGTATAAGTGTGTTATGTCTATGATGTGTGGGTGTATGAGTGGTATGTATTGTGGTATATGGGCGTTGTGTATGAAATGTGTGTGGAGTTTGTGGGTTGAATGTATTATGTGTAACTGTGTGTGGTATGTTTGGTGTGTATTTTGTATAGGTGTGGTGTGTGTCTGTTGTATTCCTTTGGTTGTAGTTGCAATGTTTGTGTAAGTGTTATACATACATAAGGCATCTGTAGAGTATCTCTTTTGTGTGTGTTCCTGGTATGTTTGTAGTGTGGTGTGTGTGTCTGTGTTGTATGTGTGCTATGTGTCTTTGGTGTGTGTGCTGTATATGTGGTGAGAGTGTGAGAGATGCATGTGTGGTTGTGTGTGGTGTATGTTATTTGTGTGTGGTATATATGTGGAGTGTGTGTTTGCTTGATATTTTTGTGATGGCTGTGGTGTTTGTGTGGTGTGTGGGTGTGTAGTGTGTGTGATGTTTGTGTTATATGTGTGGTAGTGCTTGTGTATGTGTGGTATTACTATGTGGGGGTTGCATGTGTGGTAACTGCAATATTTCCATGTGCTTTATGGGTTGTGTGGGGTGTATGGGGGGTGTAGTGTGTGTATTTGTACTATAGGCACAATGCATGTGTTAGGTGTGTGTGATGTGTGTGTGTGTGGAATGAGTGTGGTATATGTGCCACTTGTGAGATACACAGGTGGTTTGCCTGTCATGTATGTGCAGTGTTTGAGTGGCAAATGTGTGGCATGTATCAGGTATATGAATGTGGTGTGTGTGTGTGGTATAAGTGTGTGGTGTGTGGTGTATGTGGCGTGTGGGGTCTTTTTGGTGTGTATAAGGTGTGTGCATGCTTTGTGTGTGTGTGCATGTGTGTGTATGTAGTATATGTTTGGTTAATAGCTGGTCTATGTTTTGTGTTTGGCATACACATAGGTACAGCGGGTATGTGTGATATTTTTTGTTTCTTCTATGTGTTGTCTATGTGCGAGTATGGTGTGTATGGTGAGTGTGAGGTGGATCCATATTTTGTGTGCTGTGTGTTGTACATGTGGGTAACATATGCATGGTGTATGTGTAAAGTCCATGTGGTTCATTAGTGGTATCTGTAGTTTGTATGGGGCAAATGCAGATGTAAGTTTGTGTGGAAAATGTGTGCTGGGTGCGGCGTGTGTGGTTTGTATGTCACGTGTGTGGTTTATGTGTGCTGTGTGTATGTGGTATATGTAATTGTGTGGTTGTATGGTAAGGGTTGATGCATGTGAGGTGTGTGTTCAGTATGTGTCATATGTATGTGTTGAAATGGTGGTGCATGTGGTGTGTGTGTTGTCAGTATTGCACATCTCTTGTGTGTGTGTCATGTGTTTCTGTAACATCTGTCTTGTATGCATAATGTATGTGTGGTGTGTGTGGTAAAAGTCTGTTGTGGTGTGTGTGTGCAGTGCATGCTTGCCTTGTGTGTGCATGGTATATGTGTGTTCTATGTGTGTTGTGCATGTGGTAAATATTCAGTGTGTGTTGCATGTGTTGCATGTGGGTGTGTTTTTTCTTGTGTGGCTTGTGTGCAGTGTTCATGGAGTAGGTGTGTGCTGTATGTGCAGTGTCACTTGTATGATTCCAGGTTGTGTGGGTGACATAAATGTGTGTGCCTTGTTATAGTTCTATGTGTGTGTGGAGTGCATGTGTGTGATACATGTGTTGCACATGAATAGTGTAGCTATTTTGTATTTGGGGCATGTAGCATCAGTGGGAGTGTTGTATATGTGAGATGTATGAGTGGTGTTTGTGTGGTGTATGAGTGTGGAAGATGTGTAGTTTGTCTGTGGTGACTGTGTGGGGTTATGATTTGTGGCAGTCTTTGTGTTTGTGTAGTTTATATGTATTGTGCGTGTGGTGTATGTGTATTTTGCATGTGTGTTAAATGTGCAGTCTGCATGTGGAGTGTGCAGTATATATCTATTGTTTGTATGTTTTATGTGTGCTGTATATGTGGCATATGTGTGTTGTGTTTAGTGTGTACGTACATTCATTGTGACATATGCATGTTAATGGAGGTTTTCCCCATGTAGGTATTTGATTTGTGTTTTGTAGTGTTTCTGTTTCTGGTGTGTGTTGTGTGTGTGTCATGAGTACATACAGTCTCTGCAGTGTGTATTTCACACGTGTTGTGTTTCTGATGTGTGTGTGGTGTATTTGACGAGTGTGTGTTGTGTTGTGTGTATTGTTATTTTATGTGTGGGGGCTGTATAGTTCCTGTGTTGTGTATGTTCTTTTTTTGGTGTGTTTTACAGGTGTGGTCTGTGAATAATATATGGGTGTGCATGTGTTAGATGATTGGTGTGGCAGTGATGTATGTGTTGTGTGTTGATTTACATGTGGTAGATGTGTGTGGTTTATTTTTCTCATCAAAATATGGTACATGTAGCTGTGTGTATCATGTGTGCTTTCTGGGATGCATTTTTGTGTATTTGCAGGAGATGTTTGAAGAGTATGGTGCATGCTTGGTGTCTGAAAGTACGTGCTGTGTGTGTCTGATGTGAATGTGTTTGGTAGGAGCACTTATGTGTGGTATACATGGGATGTATATGTGCTGTATGGGTTCTCTGTGGTATGTACGGTGTGTGTGTGTGTGTGTGTGTGTGTGTGTGTTATGTGTGTTGTGTTGTGTGTGTTGTATGTGTGTTGAGAGCGCAGTATATCTGTGGATTGAGTTTGTGGAATGTTGATAGGTTCATGGTGTGTTTGTGTACATATTTATGTGTAGCATGTGGAGTGTGTGTATGTGGATCTATCTAAATACATGTTTATTGTGTTGTGCATGTGTGTGTGAATATTGGATGTTTTTACTGTGTGGCGAATGTGTGGTTTGTGGTATCAGTGTGTGGTGTAACTGTGTTGTGATCGAGGTGTGTGTTAGTGTGTGTGTCATATATGTGTGTTGGACATTTGTTGAAGGTCTAATAGGTGCTGTGTCTGTAGTGAATGTGTGGTGTGTTGTGGCATGTAAGCAATGTGTTTAATTTTTTTATATGTGGTGTGTGTTGAGTGAAGGCAGACTGTGTGGTGTGTTCATGGTGTAAAAGTACTTTCTGTGTTGTGTGTGTGTGTGGAATGTGTATGTGTGACATAAATGTGTGGTGTATATGTGATGTGTGTTGAGTGCTGAAGTATATGTATGAAATGCGTGGTGTGTGGTATTTGGGTGGTAAGGTTCCTGTGCATGTTGTACATGCACAGTGAGTGTTCTCTATGTGTGCTTATTATTTGATGTATGTTGGTGTGTCTGTGTGATATATCTTGTTTGGTGTATGTGTGTTGTGTTGGTGGGTTTTGTACACATGTTGGGTGTGGTATTTGTTCAGAGAGTTAATGAGATTAGTGTTTTTGTGTGTTTTGTATGTATGATATTTTTGGTATAAGCGTTGTCTGTGTGTGTGGTTTTGGTATTTGTGTGATGTGTGTGGAGTATATGTAGTGTCAGTGCTATACAGGTGCTTTACTTGTGTTCATGTGTGCTGTATTTATGATATATGAGTTGTGATTATTTTATATCCCTGGTGTGTTTGTTCTCCATGTGTAGTGTTTATGTGGTGTTTGTGTGGCACACATATTGTGGGTGTGGTGGGTGTGGTGTATGTGTCATGTATCTGATTGTCCTTGCAGTAAATTTGGGCTTAATATTTTTCTTATGTGTGGTGTTTGTATGAAGTGTATGTGCTGTGTGTGTGTATGGTATATGTTTGATTTGTGTGAGTGTGGCATGTGCATCAAGTTTGATGTATGTGATGTGTAAATGGAATGTGGGTGTGGTAGGTTTGGCGTGTTTTTGATACGTGGACTATAGGTATTATATGTGTGTAATGTGTGTGCTGTACATGTTGTTTTTGGTGTGTGTTGTCTGTGTGTGTGGCTTATATGTGGTGTCTGTGGTCTACAGGTATGAGGTAGATGTGTTGTATTATGTGACTAGATACGGTGTATATGTGCAATGTGTGCGCATTGTGTGTGTGTGGTGAAATTGTGTTGTATATGTTTTGTCTGTGGTGTATATTTAGTGTGTGGTTTGGTTTAAATGTGATGTGTTTGTGGAGTAACTATGGTATATGTCTGGCATATATTGGTATGTATTATATGTGTGTTGTTGGTATAGTTTTTGTATGGTAAAATGTGACGTATGGGTTATATAAATTCCATGTGTGGTGTGTCATCTATGTTTGCTGTTTGTAGCATGTTTGGTTTCTTTGTCATGTGTGATATATGTATGATTTGTATTTGTGGTATATGTGTGTACGTGTTATGGCTCATAGGTGGTATGTTTTTGATAGGTGGTTTGTCATGTGTGGTTAACATGTGTTGTGTGTATTGTGTTTGTATAGTGTGTTTGTGATGCGTGTGTCTAGTTTCTATGTGTGGTATGATTTTGGTGTTTCTGTGGAATTTGTACTACATCTGTAGATATTTTCATGTGTGGGCATTGATGTGTATGGCATGTATGTTGCAGTTGTGTGGTGTGTGTCTGGTATTTGTGTGAGACACATATGTCTTGTGTCAGTGTGAAGTAAGTGTGATTTATGTGCAGTGTTGTGATGTGCATTTGTGAGTGAGGTGAAATTGTGGTGAATATGTTAGGTGTGCGTAGAGTATATTTGTTGCATGTGTGGGGGAATATGTCTGCTGTGTGTGGTTTGTCCATGGTGTATGTGTGTTGTAAAGCTCTTTGTTATTCCTGTAGTGTTTGTGTGGTGTGTCTGGTATTGTGTGGTGTGTTTGTGGTGCATATTTAGTGTGTGTGGTGGATGTATGATATGTGTGAGTTTTATGTTGGGTGTTTTTGGTTGATATGTGGTGTGTCTTTGGTCTGTTTGTGGTTGTTTGCTGTATGTGTTTTGGGTGTGTTATATATATAACGCTTGCTTGACGTGTTTGAGTGATGTGTATGCAGTGGTGTGTGTGGCATGTGTGTGGTGAATGTGTAGTTATGTGTTTTTCTGTGTTGAGGGAGTGGTGTGAGTAATATAAGCATGTCATATGTGTGACGTATGTGAGGTATGTGTGCAATATGTGTGCTGTTTGTGTGACATATGTGTATTTTGTGTATGGTGTATTGTGGTGTGTATGCTGTGTGGTGTATATGAAATCTTTGTGGTATATTTGGTTTGTGTGTCACATGTATGGTGCATGTGTGGTTGTGATGTTTGTGTGCATATTGGCATGTGTGGTGTTTGTTGGTGATTTATGTAATGTGTGTGGTGTGTGTTGGGGTTCATAAACTGTGTGTGTGGTATATATTGGTGGAGCATAAGTAATCCATGTGTTGTGTAGGTGTCGTCTGTGTTTGACATGGGAATAAAGTGTGTTTCCGTGCTGTGTATATGAGGTGAGTGTGGTATGTGTGTGGCATGTGTGTGGAATATCTTGATTGTATATGTAAAGATTTTTTGGTGTATATGTGATATGTGTGATATTTGTGTGTGTGGTGTATCTATGGTGTGAATGTGGTGTATTCGTAGTTGGGGAGGGTGAGCCATATTGTGCAATGTGTATACTGTTCATGTGTGTAAGTTCTGTGTGACGAAAGGTTGTGTGTGTAGTGTGCATGTACCAACATATTATAGGTGAGGTAATAATGAATGTGTAGTGTCTGTGGCATATGTGTGCTGTGTGTATGCATTGTTAGACGTGTCAGAATGATTGGTGTATGTGTGGTGTGTGCCTTTGGGTATATTTATAATGTGTGTGCTGTGACATTGTGGTGAATATGTGTTCTAGTATATATGTTGGGTTCTTGTGTGTGGTATTTGTGAAACATGAGTGTTGTATGTGAAGTATGTGTTGTGTGTGGAGTGAAATTATGATGTACATGTGGTGTGTGTGGTTCCTATAGCATGGTTGTGTGGAATATAAAGAGTGTGCATGTATTAATGTGTAACGATTGTGTATGTGTGCGGAGCGAATGGTGTGCGATATGCATATATGGTGTGTTTTTCTGTGTGTCGTATGTATGAAAAATAACTGGAACCTGGTATGCATTTATGAAATATGAGTTGTGTGTGGTGTGTGTGTGCTGAGTACATATGAGGTATATGTGTTATGTATTGTGGTGAAGGTGTGGTGTGGTGTGTGTGAGTGTGATGTATGAGTCCCTGTGAGTGGTATTTTTGTAGTGTATTTGAGTGGGAGGGTGTTGAATATGTGTAGTGTGTGCACACTGTATGTGTAGGGACTGTGCTTTGTTTCTCTATAGTGTGAGTTTGGGTATGTGGGGGTATATCTAAGGAGTGAGCTGTGTAGAGGGAGATCACAACGAGTGTTGGCATTAGGTTGTTTATAGTGTGGTGTAAGTGAACCCAGTGTGTGTCATATGTGAGTTTAAAGTGTGGTATATATGTGGAGAATATGTGAGGTGTGGACTTTGCAGTGTAAGTGTATGAGTTATGTGTGTGGCAGTGATTGGCAAATGTATGGTATGTGTGTTTCTGGTACGATCTTGTTTCCCAAAGCTAGAAGTGTTTGAAAACCTATGTGGAGCCTACCTGAAAACTGCCACATACTGAACTCTGTGAAACAGCACGGTGGGGAATCACTCTTTCAGCTAAACTGCGGTTTCACTATGTTGGCAGGGTTTGAAGAGCAATGTGGGCAACTAGCAGGGAAGTGCCAGTGACTCCACTCTGTGAAACCTCAGTGTGGTACCACCATCTTTCCCTATAACTTCACGAAGGGGGAAGCGTTGGAAAACCTATGCCGAGCCCACTTGGACAGTGCCAGTTACTGAACTCTGTGAAAGAAACTACACTGTGGGAAACCATCCTTCAATGAACATGTTCTTTCACTAAGGAGGAAGTCTTATTGAAGAGCCCTGTGGGGCCAAAACGGCAAGTCTCTTCGACTCAATTTTGGGAAGGAAACCCATAGGTAGAGCCTCTTTCAACTGACACCCCATTTCCCTAAGGAAGAAGTGTTTACTGAGAAGACCTGCGAAGCCTACAATGCAAACCCTCGACGCTCAACAAGGTAAAACAAAGAGGCGGGGAATCCCGTTTTCAACTAAAATCTCATCCCCCTAAGTTACTTTGAAATCATTGCAGGGCCTCACGGTTAAGCGCCCCATCTTCATCTCCGAAAAGCAACGTTGTGCGGAAACCGTCCTTCAACAGACCAACATCAGTAAGTACCACGTAGTCAGAAATGTGTGAATAGCTATGTGGGGACTAAGGGAAAGAGTGGCATACACTCATCTTGAGAAACGACACTGTGGTGAAACCACCTTTCCGCTGACAACTCGTTTCACACCGTCAGAAGGGTTTGAAAACCTAGGTTGGCAACACAGGGAAAGTGCCATATACTGAACTCGGTCAAACGAAACTATGGGGAATCCTTTTCTGAGACAGCATCTTACTTCACTCATGTAAAAAGTGTTTGCAAAGGCCTGCGGGGTGGGGAGCCGTGAAGAAAGTGCTCTCTCCTTTCCTCTCTGAAGAATCAAGGTGGTGACACCATCTTGCAACTAACATCTGATTCGCTAATTTACAAGTGTTGGAAAACTCGTGCTGGGCCTAAAAAGGAAAGTTCCCTATGCTGATTTTGAGGAAAGAACACTGTATGAGTGTGTGCGTGTGTGGGGGGGCTGGCATGGGGGGATAAGACCCCTTCTGGAACGAAAAACTTGTGTCATGAAGTTAGAAGTGTTTGAAAACCTATGCAGGGCATGCATGGAAAGTGTCATCCATGGAACTGTGTGGAAAAATGGTGCGGTGATGCCATCTTTCAACTCACATGGGGTTTCAACAAGTGACAAGTGTCAGGAAAATTACCCGTGGCCTATACAGAGAGTGCCACACACTTATGTTGTGAAACAACACTGGGGCGAATCCTTCCTGTGACTACCCTCTTGTTTCCCAAAGCTAGACGTGTTTGAAAACCTGTGCGGAGCCTACATGGAAAGAGACACATGCTGAATCTGAATTCACATACTGAATTCTGTGAAGCAGCATGGTGGAGAATCCCTCTTTCCGCTAACCTGTGGTTTCACTGGGTTGGCAGAGATTAAAAACCCACCCAGGCAACTAACAGGGAAGTGCCATGGAATCCACTCTGTGAAACTTCAGTATGGTACCAACATATTTCCCTCTACCTTCATGAAGGAGGAAGCCTTGGAAAGCCTATGCCATGCCCGCTAGGAAAGTGCTAGTTACTGAACTCTGGGAAAGAAACTACACTGTGGGGAAACCATCCTTCAACGAACATGTTGTTTCACTGAAGAGGAAGTGCTTGTTGAAGAGCACAGCGGGGCCTACAAGGCAAGTCCCGTCTACTCACCTCTGGGAAGCAGACCTTGAGGGGAAAGCCTCTTTCAACTAACATCTTTCACTAAAGACGCGGTGTGTGTTGAAAAGGCCTGCGGGGCCAACACAGCCCGTCCCCTGTACTCAATTCCATGAAGCAAACCTGTGGGGAGGGCCTCTTTCAAATGACACCCCCTTTTCACTAAGCAGGAATTGTTTGTTTACTTTTTTTATTTTTTTTTTTTCTTTAGGAAGTGTTTGTTTAGAAGCCCTGCAGCGCCTACAAGGCAAGCCCATACGCTCCACTCTGTGAAGCAAACAGGTGGGGAATCCAGATTTCAACTAATTTCTCCTTCACCTAAGTTACACGGGTTTGAAATCCTTGCAGGGCCTCACAGTAACGCGCCCCATGTTCATCTCCCGGAAGCAAGGCTGTGTGCAAACCGACCTTCAACTGGCGTCAGTTGGTACCAGTAAGTCAGAAGTGTGGGAGTAGGTGTGCCGGCCCAATGCGTAGACTGTCATACACTCATCTTGAGAAACCACACTATGGTGACTCCACCTATCCACTGAAATTTTGTTTCACAGTCAACAGGGTTTGAAAACCTAGGTGGAGCAATACAAAGAGAGTGCCGTATGCTGAACTCGGTCAAAAGACACTATAGGGAATCCTTCTCTGAGATCCCATCATGCTTCACTCCTGTCAGTAGTGTTTGCAAAGGCCCGCGGGGTGTGGAGCTGTGAGGCAAGTGCCATCTACGCTCCTCTCTGAAGCATCAAGGCTGTGACACCATCTTGCAACTAACATCTGGTTTCACTAATTTACAAGTGTTCGAAAACTTATGCTGGCTGAGAAGGAAAGTTCCCTATGCTGATTTTCAGGAAAGAACACTGTGTGAGTGTGTGGTGGGGAGGTGGCAGAGTGGGGCGATAAGACCCCTCTTGGAAGGAACATCTCATTTCACACAGCTACAAGTGTTTGAAACCTAGGCGGGGGCTGAACGCGAGGTGTCAACCATGGAGCTGTGTGGAACCACAGTGCAGTGATACCATCTTTCCACTCACATGGGGTTTCACCAAGTGACAAGTGTCTGGAATACTACCCGCGGCCTATGCGGAGAGTGCCATACATTCATGTGGTGACAAAATATTGGGGTGAATCCTTGCTGTGACTACCTGCTTGTTTCCCAAAGCTAGACTTGTTTGAGAACCTGTGCGGAGCCAGGCTGGAAAGAGCCACAGAGTGAACCCTGTGGCACCGCACGGTGGGGAATCCCTCTTTCAGATAACCCCTGGTTTCACTAGGTTGGCAGGCTTTGAAAACCCCCGCGGGCAACTAGCAGGGCAATTCCATGGATTCCACTCTATGAAACCTCAGTGTGGTACCACCATCTTTCCCTCTACCTTCACGAAGGAGGAAGCCTTGGAAAACGTCTGCCGTGGCTGCCTGGAAAGTGCCAGTAACTAAACTCTGTGAGAGAAACTCCAGTTGGGGAAACCAGCTTTCAATGAACATGTTGTTCCACTAAGGAGGAAGTGCTTGCTGGAGAGCACTGCAGGGACCACACGGCCTGTCCCTCTACTCAACTCCAGGAAGCAAACCTGTGCGGAGGGCCTCTTTCAACTGACACCCCGTTTCCCTAAGCAGGAAGTGTTTGGTGAGAAGCCCTGCGGGGCCAACGAGGCAAGGACCATACCCTCAAATCTGTGAAGCAAACAGGCGGGGAATCCAGATTTGAACTAATTTCTCCTCCCCTAAGTTACATGGGTTTGAAATCCTTGCAGGGCCTCACAGTAATGCGTCCCATGTTCATCTCCGAGAAGCATGGCTGTGCGGAAACCGACCTACAACTAGTGTCAGTTGGTACTAGAAAGTCCGAAGTGCGGGAGTAGGTATACCGGCCATATGCGTTGAGTGTCATATTCTCATCTTAAGAAACCAAATTATGGTGACTCCACCTATCCACTGATACCACGTTTCACACAGTCAAAGGGTTTGAAAACCTAGGTGGAGCAATACAAGGAGAGGGCCGTATGCTGAACTCGGTCAAAAGACACCCTGGGGAATCCTTCTCTGAGACCCCATCTTGCTTCACTCATGTCAGTACTGTTTGCAAAGGCCCGCCGGAAGCGGAGCTGTGAGGGAAGTGCCGTCTACGTGCCTCTCTGAAGAATCAAGGTGGTGACACCATCCTACAACTAACATCTGGTTTCGCTAATTTACAAGTGTTGGAAAACTTATGCTGGCAGACAAGGAACGTTCCCTATGCTGATTTTCAGGAAATAACACTGTGTGAATGTGTTTGGGGGGGGCGATAAGACCCCTCTTTGAACAACATCTCGTTTCACATGGTTACAAAGGTTTGAATACCTAGGCGGGGCGTGCATGGGAATTGGCATCCACGGAACTTTATGGAACATCGGTGCGGCGATAACATCTTTCAACTCACATGGGGTTTCACCAAGTGACAAGTGTCTGAAAAACTACCTGTGCCCTATGCGGAGTTTGCCACACACATGTGAAACAACACTGGGGTGAAACCGTCCTGCAACTCCCTTCTCTTTTCCAAATCTAGATGTATTGGAAACCTATGTGGAGCCTAGTTGGAAAGTAACACCTACTGAACTCTGTGAAACAGCACTGTGGACAATTCTGTCAGCTAACCCCTGGTTTCACTATGTTGGCAGGGTTTGAAAACCCATGCGGGCAACTAGCAGGGAAGTGCCATGGACTTCAGTGCCATGTGAAACCTCAGTGTGGTACCGCCACTTTTCCCTCTACCTTCACGAAGGAGGAAGCCTTGGAACACCTATGCCGAGCCCACAAAGAAAGTGCCAGTTACTGAACTCTGGGAAAGATACTCCACTCTGGGGACACCATCCTTCATGGAACATGTTGTTTCTCTAAGGAGGAATTGCTTGTTTAAGAGCACTGCGGTGCCTACAAGGCAAGTCCCTTCGACTTCACCTCTGGGAAGCAGACCTTGTGGGGAAAGCTTCTTTCAACTAACATCTCGTTTGTCTAAGGGGCATTGTGTGTTGAAAAGGCCAGCTGGACCGACTAGACCTGTCCCCTCTACTCATCTCTGGTATGCAAACCTGTGGGGAGGGCCTGTTTCAATTGACACCCCGTTTCACTAAGCAGGAAGTGTTTGCTGAGAAGCTTTGTGGGGCCTAAGAGCCAAGCCCCATACTCTCAACTCTGTGAAGCAAAGAGGCGGGGAATCCAGATTTCAACTAACTTCTCATTTCCCTGCATTACAACTGTTTGAAATCCTTGCAGGGCCTCACAGTAATACGTCCCTTGTTCATCTCCGAGAAGTAAGGCTGTGCGGAAACCGACCTTCAACTGGCGTCAGTTGGTACCAGTCAGTCAGAAGTGTGGGAGTAGGTGTACCGGCCATATGCATAGAGTGTCACATACTCATCTTGAGAAACCTCACTATGGTGACTCCACCTATCCACTGTTTTCACACAGTCAGAAGGGTTTGAAAACCTAGGTGGGGCAATACAAAGAGAGTGACGTATACTGATCTCGGTCAAACGACACTATGCGGAATCCTTCTCTTAGCATCTTGCTTCACTCATGTCAGTAGTTTTGCAAAGGCCTGCAGGGTGGGGAGCTGTGAGGGAAGTACCATTTAAGCACCTCTCTGAAGAATCAAGGTGGTGACACCATCTTGCAACTAACATCTGGTTTTGCTAATTTACAGTGTTGGAAAACTCGTGCTGGGCCTACAAGGAAAGTTCCCTGTGCTGATTTTCAGATAAGAACTCTGTGTGTGTTTGGGGGGGGATAATACCCCTCTTGGAACAAACATCACGTGTCCCTTAATTAGAAGAGTTTGAAAACCTATTTGGGGCATGCATGGGATTTGTCTTCCACGGAATTGTGTGGAACAACATTGCTGCGATTCCTTCTTTCAACTCACAATGTGTTTCACCAAGTGACTGGCTCCAGGGCCTGGTCATCACAGAAAAGCCCCGTTAATGAAGAAGTTACCTATGACCCCCCTCCACACGTTACAGCCCACATGATTTCTTACTGTTCTTCAAAATGAATGGATCTCCATTTGTGAGGGAGGGAGGCCAACTTGATATCCATGATTATGCATACCCTAGCTAGCTAAGCAACACCATGTGCTCAGGGAGAGAAGGGCCAGGTTTCATCTGTGATAAATTGGTTGTGATTTATGTTTTTTTGTGTGTTTTTTATGTATATGTGACACACATATGTTGTGTGCGTGGTTATGTTGTTTGAGTTGTGTGCGTGGAGTATGTGTGGTGTGTCAGTGTTATCTAAAAGGTTTTTTGTGTTCATGTGTGCTGTATGTATGGCATATGAGTTGTGATAATGGTATATCTTTTGTGTGTTTGTTCTCCATGTGTAGTGTGTGTTTATGTGATATTTTTCTGGCATGCATGCTGTGTGTGGTGTTTTTGTGGTGCATGTGTTGTGTGTGTGTGGTACACGTGTGGCGTGTGTGTGTCTCTTATGTATTGTATGTGGATATATGTGGTGTTATTTGTCTTACAGATTTGCTGGTGTGCATTTGGTGTGTGTATTTTTTGGGGGTTATATATCTTGTGAATATTTGGCATCTATGTAGTACATGTGTTGTCTATGTGCTCTGTGTTCTATATTTTTGGTGTATATATGTGATTGTTGAGTGTGTGGTATTTTGTGGAGTATGTGTGTCCTATATATTGTGTTTCTGGTATATGTATGCTATGCCTGTGTGTTCAGTATGTGTTGTGTGTATCATTGAGTGTGTACTATATGTATAGTGTATATGTGATGGAAGGGTGATATGCAAGGTGTTTTTGGCATGTGTGTGGTGTGTGTATGCATGCCCACATGTTTGTGGTATATATGCAATGTATGTGCAGTATATGTCTGGTGTGGGTATAGTGTTTGTGTGTTTCTGTGTGACATGTATGATTTGTGTAGTGCTTATAGTGTGTGTGCATGTGTCTGTGGCATGTGCGTTGTGGTGTGGTGTATGTATCATGTGCATGGAATTTATGTGTGTTGTGTTTCTTGTGCATATATTTTGTCTGTTTAGTATAAATGATATGACATGCTCCATATGTGTCTTTTATGTGCAGGATATGAGTGGTGTGGGTGTTGTGTGTATGTGTTGTATGTATAGTTCATGTGCAGTGTGTGGTATATGTGCAATCTTTGTGTGGTGTTTGTGTGTCTTGTGATGTGTGTAATACATATTTGTGGTGGAATGCCGTATATGCTGTGTGGCATGGAATGGAAGTGGTATAGTTGTGGGTTGCGAAGTGTCTTGTGGTGTGCATGGTATATATTTGGTGTGTGTTTGTGCAGTATGTGTGCAGGGAAATTGGGTTGTCTGTGTGTGTAGGATACATGTGTTATGTCTGTGATGTGTGGGAGTATGTGTGGTATGAGTTGTGGTATATGTGGGGTTTGTATGCAGTATGTTTGGAGTTTGTGTGTATGGTATCTGCGTGCTTTATTTCTGTTGAGTGTGAGGTGTAGTGTCATGATTCTGTGCTTGTAGTATATGTGGGCATATTGTGTTTCATACTTGTGGTGTTCATGTGTGGTACATGTGATGTGTGTGTGTGTCTGTGATATGGGTTTGATATGTGTAGTAGGTGCGGCATAGGTGAATCAATTGTAGTGTGTGTGTTGGTTATAGGTAATGTATGTATGGTAGGTGTGATATGTTTTGATGTGTAGAATATGTGTGCTGTATCTGTTGTCTTTGTTGTGTGTGGTTTGTGTGTGCAGTGCATGAGTGATTTATGTTTATGTGAGGAGTATGTGTTGTATGTGTGAGTTAAGTATGGTGAATATGTGCATGTGTATGTGTGTTGTGTGTGTGGTGAGATATATGCTGTGTGTGGTGTCTATTTAGCATGTGGTTTTGTATAAATGTGATATGTGTTTGTGGTGTAACTATGGTGCATGTGTGACATATCTGTATGTGCTAATATGTGCTGTCGTTTCAGTTTGTGTTAGGTTCCAAGGCTTCTAACGGTGGGAAACCAGATATTCGTTCCAAACGGGATTTTATCGCCCCACTCCGCCACCGCCCCACAAGCACACTCCCAAGGCGTTCCTTCCTGCAAATCAGCACAGGGAGCTTTCCTTGTCTTCCAGCGTCAGTTTTCCAACACCTGTGTACGTTTGCGACACCAGATGTCACTGGCTACACGGTGTCCCCACCTTGAGGCTTCCTTCCAAGAGGCGCGGAGACGGCACTGGCCACACAGCTCCATGCCCCGCGGGGAGCAGTGGCAGACGCTGCTGACATGAGGGAAGCAAGAAGGGCTCTCGGAGATGGATGGCCCATAGTGTCTTGCGACCGAGTTCTGCATCCGGCACTGCCGTCGTATTGCCCCACCGAGGTTTTCCCACCGACCTTTACTGTGTAAAACGAGGTATCCTTCCGTGGAACAGGTGGATTCACCATAACGTGGTTTGCCCAGATGAGCGTAGGACAGCCTAACGCCTAGGGCCGGTACACCTACCCCACACTTCTGACTTCCCGGAGTCCACTGAGGCCAGGTGAGGTCGGTTACCGCACAGCCTTGCTTCTGGGAGATGCACGTGGGGCGCATCCCTGGGTGCCCCGCAAGCATTTCCAACCCTTGTCACTTTAGGGGAAGGAGAAGTTGCTCGGCATCTGGATCCCGACCCGTTTTGGCTGCACAGCATCGAGGGCAGGGGGCTTGCCTCGTTGACCCCGCCGGGCTTCACAGCAGACACTTCCTGCTGAGGGAAACGGGGTGTCAGTTGCAAGAGGCCCTCCACACGAGTTTGCTTCCCGGAGGTGAGTAGAGGGGACGGGCCCTGTCGGCCCCAGAGTCAGTGCTCTCCAGCAAGCTCTTCTTCCTTAGTGGCACAACGTGTTGGTTGAAAGCAGGATTTCCCCAACTGGAGTTTCTCTGGCAGAGTTTAGTCCATGGGACTTTCAAGGCAGGCCAGGCAGACAATTTCCTGGAGGAAAAGAGCGTGGTCCCACTCTGAGGTTTCACAGAGTGGAGTCCGTGGCATTACCTGCGAGTTGCCCGCGGGGGTTTCAAAGCCTGCCACTCAGGTGAAACCAGAGGTTGGTTCGGTGAAAGAAGGCCTCCCCACCGTGCTCTGTCCCAGGGTTCACCCTGTGGCTCTTTGCAGCTTGGCTCCGCACAGCTTTGAACACACGTCTAGCTTTGGGACACGAGTGGGTCGTCCCAGCAAGGATGCACCCCAGTGTTGTTTCGCCACAAGGGTGTGTGGCACTCTCTGCACAGGCTGCGGGAGTTTTCCAGACACTTGTCACATGGCGAAACCACATTATATGTGGAAAGGGTATCGCCGCAACGTGGTTCCACACAGCTCCATGGTGGACACCGCGCGTTCAGCACCCCCGTCTCGGTGGTTCCAAGGCTTCTAACTGTGGGAAACGAGATGTTCGTTCCAGGCGGATTTCATCGCCCCACTCCGGCACCGCCCCACAAGCACACTCCCAAGGCGGTCTTTCCTGGGAATGGCCGCACCGTGGTTCCACACAGCTCCATGGTGGACACCCCGCGTTCTACACCCCCGTCTCGGTGGTTCCAAGGCTTCTAACTGTGAGAAACGAGATGTTGGTTCCAAGCGGGATTTTATCGGCCTGCTCTGCCACCGCCCCACAAGCACACTCCCAAGGCGTTCTTTCCTGGGAACGGATGCACCGTGGTTCCACAGAACTCCATGTTGGATACCGCGCGTTCCGCACCCCTGTCTCGGTTGTTCCAAGGCTTCTAACTGTGGGAAACGAGATGTTCGTTCCAAGCGGGATTTCATCGCCCCACTCCGGCACCGCCCCACATGCACACTCCCAAGGTGTTCTTTCCTGGGAACGGCCGCACCGTGGTTCCACACAGCTCCAAGGTGGACACCGCGCCTTCTGCACCCCAGTCTCGGTGGTTCCAAGGCTTCCCAATGTGGGAAACGAGATGTTCATTCCAAGCGGGATTTCATCGCCCCACTCCGCCACCGCCCCACAAGCACACTCCCAAGGCGTTCGTTCCTGGGAACGGCGGCACCGTGGTTCCACACCGCTCCAAGGTGGACACCGCGCCTTCTGCACCCCGGTCTCGGTGGTTCCAAGGCTTCCCACTGTGGGAAACGAGATGTTCGTTCCAAGCGGGATTTCATCGCCCCACTCCGGCAACGCCCCACAAGCACACCCCCAAGGCGTTCTTTCCTGGGAACGGCCGCACCGTGGTTCCACACAGCTCCATGTTGGACACCCCGCGTTCTACACCCCCGTCTCGGTGGTTCCAAGGCTTCCCACTGTGGGAAACGATTGTTCATTCCAAGCGGGATTTCATCGCCCGACTCCGCCACTGCCACACAAGCACACTCCAAAGGCGTTCTTTCCTGGGAACGGTCGCACCGTCGTACCACCAGCTCCATGGTGGACACTGCGCGTTCTGCACCCCCGTCTCGGTGGTTCCAAGGCTTCTAACTGTGGGAAACGAGATGTTCGTTCCACGCGGGATTTTATCGCCCCACTCCGCCACCGCCCCACAAGCACTCTCCCAAGGCGTTCGTTCCTGGGAACGGCCGCACCGTGGTTCCAGACAGCTCCATGGTGGACACCGCGCCTTCTGCACCCCAGTCTCAGTGGTTCCAAGGCTTCTAACTGTGGGAAAACAGATGTTCGTTCCAAGCGGGATTTTATCGCCCCACTCCGCACCGCCCCCCAATCACACTCCCAAGGCGTTCTTTCCTGCAATCAGCACAGGGAGGTCTCCTTGCTGGCCAGCGTCAGTTTCCCACACTTGTGTACGTTTGTGACACCAGATGTCAGTGGCTACACGGTGTCCCCACCTTGATGCTTCCTTCTGAGAGGCGCGAAGACGGCACTGGCCTAACCGCTCCAGGCCCTGCGCGGAGCCGTGGCAGACACTGCTGACACGAGGGATGCAAGAAGGGCTCTCTGAGAAGGATGGCCCATAGTGTTTTGCGACCGACTTCTGCATCCGGCCCTGTCGTCATATGGCCCCACCGAGGTTTTCCCAACCCCCTTGACTGTGTGAAACAAGGTGTCCTACAGTGGGACAGGTGGACTCATCATAACGTGGTTTCGCCAGATGAGCGTTGGGCAGCCTAACGCCTAGGGCCGGTACACCTACCCCCACACTTCTGACTTCCCAGAGTCCACTGAGGCCAGGTGAGGTCGGTTACCGCACAGCCTTGCTTCTGGGAGATGCATGTGGGGCGCATCCCTGGGTGCCCCGCAAGCATTTCCAACCCTTGTCACTTTAGGGGAAGGAGAAGTAGCTCGGCATCTGGATCCCGCCCCGTTTTGGCTGCACAGCGTCGAGGGCACGGGGCTTGCCTCGTTGGCCCCGCCGGGCTCCTCAGCAGACACTTCCTGCTGAGGGAAACGGGGTGTCAGTTGCAAGAGGCCCTCCGCACGAGTTGGCGTCCCTGAGCTGAGTAGAGGGGACGGGCCCTGTCGGCCCCGCAGTCAGTGCTCTCCAGCAAGCACTTCCTCCTTAGTGCCACAACGTGTTGGTTGAAAGCAGGCTTTCCCCAACTGGAGTTTCTCTGGCAGAGTTTAGTCCCTGAGACTTTCCAGGCAGGCACGGCAGACTATTTCCAAGGCTTCTTCCTTCGTGAAGCTAGAGGGAAAGAGGGTGGTCCCACACTGATGTTTCACAGGGTGGAGAGCGTGGCATTGCCCTGTGAGTTGCCCGCGGGGTTTTCAAAGCATGCCAGCCAGGTGAAACCGGGGGTTGGTTCACTGAAAGAAGGCCTCCCCACCGTGCTGTGTCCCAGGGTTCACTCTGTGGCTCTATGCAGCCTGGCTCCGCACAGCTTTGCACACACGTCTAGCTTTGGGAAACGAGAGGGTCGTCCCAGCAAGGATGCACCCCAGTGTTGTTTCGCCACAGGGGTGTGTGGCACTCTCCGCACAGGTCGCCAGTCGTTTTCCAGACTCTTGTCACTTGGTGAAACCGCATTATGTGTGGAAAGGGTATCCCGCACCGTGGTTCCACACAGATCCATGGTGGACACCGCGCGTTCTGCACCCCCGTCTCGGTGGTTTCAAGGCTTCTAACGGTGGGAAACGAGATGTTCGTTCCAAGCGGGATTTCGTCGCTGCACTCCGCCACCGCCCCACAATTACACTCCCAAGGCGGTCTTTCCTGGGAACGGCCACACCGTGGTTCCACACAGCTCCATGGTGGACACCCTGCGTTCTACACCCCCGTCTCGGTGGTTCCAAGGCTTCTAACAGTGGGAAACGAGATGTTGGTTCCAAGTGGGATTTCCTTGCCCCACTCCGCCACCGCCACACAAGCACACGCCAAAGGCGTTCTTTCCTGGGAACGGTCGCACCGTCGTACCACCGGCTCCATGGTGGACACTGCGCGTTCTGCACCCCCGTCTCGGTGGTTGCAAGTCATCTAACTGTGGTCAACGAGATGTTGGTTCCAAGCGGGAGTTCATCGCCCCACTCCGGCACCGCCCCACAAGCACACTCCCAAGGAGTTCATTCCTGGGAACGGCCGCACCGTGGTTCCACACAGCTCCATGTTGGACACCCCGCGTTGTACACCCCCGTCTCGGTGGTTCCAAGGCTTCTAACTGTGGGACACGAGATGTTGGTTCCAAGCGGGATTTCATTGCCCCACTCCGCCACCGCCCCACAAGCACACTCCCAAGGCGGTCTTTCCTGGGAACGGCCGCACCGTGGTTCCACACAGCTGCATGGTGGACACCCTGCGTTCTACACCCCCGTCTCGGTGGTTCCAAGGCTTCTAACTGTCGGACACGAGTTGTTGGTTCCAAGCGGGATTTCATTGCCCCACTCCGCCACCGCCCCACAAGCACACTCCCAAGGTGTTCTTTCCTGGGAAGGGCTGCATCGTGGTTCCACACAGCTCCATGTTGGACACCCCGCGTTCTACACCCCGTCTCGATGGTTCCAAGGCTTCTAACTGTGGGAAACGAGATGTTCGTTCCAAGTGGGATTTCATCGCTGCACTCCACCTCTGCCACACAAGCACACTCCAAAGGCATTCTTTCCTGGGAACAGTCGCACCGTCGTACCACCAGCTCCATGGTGGACATCGCGCGTTCTGCACCCCCGCCTCGGTGGTTCCAAGTCTTCTAACTGTAGGAAACGAGATGTTGGTTCCAAGCGGGATTTCATCGCCCCACTCCGCCACCGCCCCACAAGCACACTCCGAAGGCAGTCTTTCCTGGGAACGGCCGCACCGTGGTTCCACACAGCTCCAAGGTGGACACCACATCTTCTGCACCCCGGTATCGGTGGTTCCAAGGCTTCTAACTGTGGGAAACGAGTAGTTTGTTCCAAGCAGGAATTTATCGCCCCACTCCGCCACGACCACACAAGCACACTCCAAAGGCGTTCTTTCCTGGGAACGGTCGCACCGTCGTACCACCAGCTCCATGGTGGACACCAAGCGTTCTGCACCCCCGTCTCGGTGGTTCTAAGGCTTTTAACTGTGGGAAAGGAGATGTTCATTCCAAGCGGGATTTCATCGCCCCACTCCGCCATGGCCCCACAAGCACACTCCCAAGGCGGTCTTTCCTGGGAACGGCCGCACCGTGGTTCCACATAGCTCCATGGTGGACACCCCGCGTACTACACCGCCGTCTCCGTGGTTCCAAGGCTTCTAACTGTGGGAAACGAGATGTTGGTTCCAAGCGGGATTTTATCGCACCACACTGCCACCGCCCCACAAGCACTCTCCCAAGGCCTTCTTTCCTGGGAACGGCCGCGCCGTGGTTCCACACAGCTCCATGGCGGACACTGCGCGTTCTGCACCCCAGTCTCGGTGGTTCCAAGGCTTCTAACTGTGGGAAAACAGATGTTCGTTCCAAGCGGGATTTTATCGCCCCACTCCGCACCGCCCCCCAATCACACTCCCAAGGCGTTCTTTCCTGCAATCAGCACAGGGAGGTCTCCTTGCTGGCCAGCGTCAGTTTCCCACACTTGTGTACGTTTGTGACACCAGATGTCAGTGGCTACACGGTGTCCCCACCTTGATGCTTCCCTCCGAGAGGCGCGGAGACGGCACTGGCGTAACCGCTCCGGGCCCTGCGCGGAGCCGTGGCAGACACTGCTGACACGAGGGATGCAAGAAGGGCTCTCTGAGAAGGATGGCCCATAGTGTTTTGCGACTGTGTTTTGCATCCGGCCCTGTCGTCGAATACCCCACCGAGGTTTTCCCAACCCCCTTGACTGTGTGAACCGAGGTGTCCTACAGTGGGACAGGTGGACTCATCATAACGTGGTTTCACCAGATGAGCGTTGGGCAGCCTACCGCCTAGGCCCGGTACTCGTACCCACACACTTCTGACATCCCGGAGTCCACTGAGGCCAGGAGAGGTCGGTTACCGCACAGCCTTGCTTCTGGGAGATGCACGTGGGGCGCATCCCTGGGTGCCCCGCAAGCATTTCCAACCCTTGTCACTTTAGGGGAAGGAGAAGTAGCTCGGCATCTGGATCCCGCCGTGTTTTGGCTGCACAGCATCGAGGGCACGGGGCTTGCCTCGTTGGCCCCGCCGGGCTTCTCAGCAGACACTTCCTGCTGAGGGAAACGGGGTGTCAGTTGCAAGAGGCCCTCCGCACGAGTTGGCGTCCCTGAGCTGAGTAGAGGGGACGGGCCCTGTCGGCCCCGCAGTCAGTGCTCTCCAGCAAGCACTTCCTCCTTAGTGCCACAACGTGTTGGTTGAAAGCAGGCTTTCCCCAACTGGAGTTTCTCTGGCAGAGTTTAGTCCCTGGGACTTTCCAGGCAGGCACGGCAGACTATTTCCAAGGCTTCTTCCTTCGTGAAGCTAGAGGGAAAGAGGGTGGTCCCACACTGATGTTTCACAGGGTGGAGAGCGTGGCATTGCCCTGTGAGTTGCCCGTGGGGTTTTCAAAGCATGCCAGCCAGGTGAAACCGGGGGTTGGTTCACTGAAAGAAGGCCTCCCCACCGTGCTGTGTCCCAGGGTTCACTCTGTGGCTCTATGCAGCCTGGCTCCGCACAGCTTTGCACACACGTCTAGCTTTGGGAAACGAGAGGGTCGTCCCAGCAAGGATGCACCCCAGTGTTGTTTCGCCACAGGGGTGTGTGGCACTCTCCGCACAGGTCGCCAGTCGTTTTCCAGACTCTTGTCACTTGGTGAAACCGCATTATGTGTGGAAAGGGTATCCCGCACCGTGGTTCCACACAGATCCATGGTGGACACCGCGCGTTCTGCACCCCCGTCTCGGTGGTTTCAAGGCTTCTAACGGTGGGAAACGAGATGTTCGTTCCAAGCGGGATTTCGTCGCTGCACTCCGCCACCGCCCCACAATTACACTCCCAAGGCGGTCTTTCCTGGGAACGGCCGCACCGTGGTTCCACACAGCTCCATGGTGGACACCCTGCGTTCTACACCCCCGTCTCGGTGGTTCCAAGGCTTCTAACAGTGGGAAACGAGATGTTGGTTCCAAGCGGGATTTCCTTGCCCCACTCCGCCACTGCCACACAAGCACACGCCAAAGGCGTTCTTTCCTGGGAACGGTCGCACCGTCGTAACACCGGCTCCATGGTGGACACTGCGCGTTCTGCACCCCCGTCTCGGTGGTTGCAAGTCATCTAACTGTGGTCAACGAGATGTTGGTTCCAAGCGGGAGTTCATCGCCCCACTCCGCCACCGCCCCACAAGCACACTCCCAAGGCGGTCTTTCCTGGGAACGGCCGCACCGTGGTTCCAGACAGCTCCATGGTGGACACCGCGCGTTCTGCACCCCCGTCTCGGTGGTTTCAAGGCTTCTAACGGTGGGAAACGAGATGTTCGTTCCAAGCGGGATTTCGTCGCTGCACTCCGCCACCGCCCCACAATTACACTCCCAAGGCGGTCTTTCCTGGGAACGGCCGCACCGTGGTTCCACACAGCTCCATGGTGGACACCCTGCGTTCTACACCCCCGTCTCGGTGGTTCCAAGGCTTCTAACAGTGGGAAACGAGATGTTGGTTCCAAGCGGGATTTCCTTGCCCCACTCCGCCACTGCCACACAAGCACACGCCAAAGGCGTTCTTTCCTGGGAACGGTCGCACCGTCGTAACACCGGCTCCATGGTGGACACTGCGCGTTCTGCACCCCCGTCTCGGTGGTTGCAAGTCATCTAACTGTGGTCAACGAGATGTTGGTTCCAAGCGGGAGTTCATCGCCCCACTCCGGCACCGCCCCACAAGCACACTCCCAAGGAGTTCATTCCTGGGAACGGCCGCACCGGGTTTCCACACAGCTCCATGTTGGACACCCCGCGTTGTACACCCCCGTCTCGGTGGTTCCAAGGCTTCTAACTGTGGGACACGAGATGTTGGTTCCAAGCGGGAGTTCATCGCCCCACTCCGCCACCGTCCCACAAGCACACTCCCAAGGCGGTCTTTCCTGGGAACGGCCGCACCGTGGTTCCACACAGCTGCATGGTGGACACCCTGCATTCTACACCCCCGTCTCGGTGGTTCCAAGGCTTCTAAATGTGGGACACGAGATGTTGGTTCCAAGCGGGATTTCATTGCCCCACTCCGCCACCGCCCCACAAGCACACTCCCAAGGCGTTCGTTCCTGGGAACGGCCGCACCGTGGTTCCACACATCTCTAAGGTGGACACCGCGCCTTCTGCAACCCGGTCTCGGTGGTTCCAAGGCTTCCAACTGTGGGAAACGAGATGTTCGTTCCAAGCGGGATTTCATCGCCCCACTCCGGCACCACCCCACAAGCACACTCCCAAGGCGTTCGTTCCTGGGAACGGCCGCACCGTGGTTCCACACAGCTCCATGTTGGACACCCCGCGTTGTACCACCCGTCTCGGTGGTTCCAAGGCTTCTAACTGTGGTCAACGAGATGTTGGTTCCAAGCGGGAGTTCATCGCCCCACTCCGCCACCGCCCCACAAGCACACTCCCAAGGAGTTCATTCCTGGGAACGGCCGCACCGGGGTTCCACACAGCTCCATGGTGGACACCCCGCGTTGTACACCCCCGTCTCGGTGGTTCCAAGGCTTCTAACTGTGGTCAACGAGATGTTGGTTCCAAGCGGGAGTTCATCGCCCCACTCCGCCACCGCCCCACAAGCACACTCCCAAGGCGGTCTTTCCTGGGAACGGCCGCACCGTGGTTCCACACAGCTGCATGGTGGACACCCTGCGTTCTACACCCCCGTCTCGGTGGTTCCAAGGCTTCTAAATGTGGGACACGAGATGTTGGTTCCAAGCGGGATTTCATTGCCCCACTCCGCCACCGCCCCACAAGCACACTCCCAAGGCGTTCGTTCCTGGGAACGGCCGCACCGTGGTTCCACACATCTCTAAGGTGGACACCGCGCCTTCTGCAACCCGGTCTCGGTGGTTCCAAGGCTTCCAACTGTGGGAAACGAGATGTTCGTTCCAAGCGGGATTTCATCGCCCCACTCCGGCACCACCCCACAAGCACACTCCCAAGGCGTTCGTTCCTGGGAACGGCCGCACCGTGGCTCCACAGAGCTCCAAGGTGGACACCCCGCGTTCTAAACCCCCGTCTCGGTGGTTCCAAGGCTTCTAACTGTGGTCAACGAGATGTTGGTTCCAAGCGGGATTTCATCGCCCCACTACGCCACCGCCCCACAAGCACACTCCCAAGGCGTTCGTTCCTGGAAACGGCCGCACCGTGGTTCCACAGAGCTCCAAGGTGGACACCCCGCGTTCTACACCCCCGTCTCGGTGGTTCCAAGGCTTCTAACTGTGGGAAACGAGATGTTGGTTCCAAGCGGGATTTCATCGCCCCACTACGCCACCGCCCCACAAGCACACTCCCAAGGCGTTCGTTCCTGGGAAGGGCCCCACCGTGGTTCCACACAGCTCCAAGGTGGACACCGCGCCTTCTGCACCCCGGTCTCGGTGGTTCCAAGGCTTCCCACTGTGGGAAACGAGATGTTCGTTCCAAGCGGGATTTCATCGCCCCACTCCGCCACCGCCCCACAAGAACACTCCCAAGGCGTTCGTTCCTGGGAACGGCCGCACCGTGGTTCCACACAGCTCCAAGGTGGACACCGCGCCTTCTGCACCCCGGTCTCGGTGGTTCCAAGGCTTCCCACTGTGGGAAACGAGATGTTCGTTCCAAGCGGGATTTCATCGCCCCACTCCGGCAACGCCCCACAAGCACACCCCCAAGGCGTTCTTTCCTGGGAATGGCCGCACCATGGTTCCACACAGCTCCATGTTGGACACCCCATGTTCTACACCCCCGTCTCGGTGGTTCCAAGGCTTCCCACTCTGGGAAACGATTGTTCGTTCCAAGCGGGATTTCATAGCCCCACTCCGCCACCGCCACACAAGCACACTCCAAAGGCGTTCTTTCCTGGGAACGGTCGCACCGTCGTACCACCGGCTCCATGGTGGACACCGCGCGTTCTGCACCCCCGTCTCGGTGGTTGCAAGGCTTCTAACTGTGGGAAATGAGATGTTCGTTCCAAGCGGGATTTTATCGCCCCACTCCGCCACCGCCCCACAAGCACACTCCCAAGGCGTTCTTTCTGCAATCAGCACAGGGAGCTCTCCTTGTTGGCCAGCGTCAGTTTCCCACACTTGTGTACGTTTGTGACACCAGATGTCAGTGGCTACATGGTGTCCCCACCTTGATGCTTCCTTCCGAGAGGCGCGGAGACGGCACTGGCCTATCCGCTCCGGGCCCTGCACGGAGCCGTGGCAGACACTGCTGACACGAGGGATGCAAGGAGGGCTCTCGGAGAAGGATGGCCCATAGTGTTTTGCGACCGACTTCTGCATCCGGCCCTGTCGTCGTATGGCCCCACCGAGTTTTTCCCTACCCCTTTGTGTGAAACGAGGTGTCCTACAGTGGGACAGGTGGACTCATCATAACGTGGTTTCGCCAGATGAGCGTTGGGCAGCCTAACGTCTAGGGCCGGTACACCTACCCCCACACTTCTGACTTCCCGGAGTCCACTGAGGCCAGGTGAGGTCGGTTACCGCACAGCCTTGCTTCTGGGAGATGCATGTGGGGCGCATCCCTGGGTGCCCCGCAAGCATTTCCAACCCTTGTCACTTTAGGGGAAGGAGAAGTTGCTCGGCATCTGGATCCCGCCCCGTTTTGGCTGCACAGCGTTGCGGGCACGGGGCTTGCCTCGTTGCCCCCATGGGCTTCTCAGCAGACACTTCCTGCTGAGGGAAACGGGATGTCAGTTGCAAGAGGCCCTACGCACGTGTTTGCTTTCCAGAGCTGAGTATCGGGGACGGGTCCTGTCAGCCCCGCAGTCAGTGCTCTCCAGCAAGCACTTCCTCCTTAGTGGAACAACGTGTTGATTGAAAGCAGGGTTTCTCCAACTCGAGTTTCTCTGTCAGTTTAGTCCCTGGGACTTTCAAGACATGCACGGCAGACTATTTCCAAGGCTTCTTCCTTCGTGAAGCTAGAGGGAAAGAGGGTGGTCACACACTGAGGTTTCACAGAATGGAGTCCATGACATTGCCCTGCGAGTTGCCCGCGGGGGTTTTCAAAGCCTGCCAAGCAGGTGAAACCAGGGGTTGGTTCGCTGAAAGAAGACCTCCCCCCGTGCTGTCCCAGGGTTCACTCTGTGGCTCTACGCAGCCTGGATCCGCACAGCTTTGCACACACGTCTTCATAAGTTTTCCAACACTTGTAAGTTAGTGAAACCAGATGTTAGTTTCAAGATGGTGTCAGCACCTTGATTCTTCAGAGAGGCACGTAGATGGCACTACCCTCACAGCTCCGCTCCCCGCGCGCCTTTGCAAACAGTACTGACATGAGTGAAGCAAGATGGGGTCTCAGAGAAGGATTCCCCAGGGTGTCTTTTGACCGAGTTCAGCATACGGCCCTCTCCTTGTATTGCTCCACCTAGGTTTTCAAACCCTTTGACTGTGTGAAACGTGGTATCAGTGGATAGGTGGAGTCACCATAATTTGGTTTCTTAAGATGAGAATATGACACTCAACGCATATGGCCGGTATACCTACTCCCGCACTTCGGACTTTCTAGTACCAACTGACACTAGTTGTAGGTCGGTTTCCGCACAGCCATGCTTCTCGGAGATGAACATGGGACGCATTACTGTGAGGCCCTGCAAGGATTTCAAACCCATGTAACTTAGGGGAGGAGAAATTAGTTCAAATCTGGATTCCCCGCCTGTTTGCTTCACAGATTTGAGGGTATGGTCCTTGCCTCGTTGGCCCCGCAGGGCTTCTCACCAAACACTTCCTGCTTAGGGAAACGGGGTGTCAGTTGAAAGAGGCCCTCCGCACAGGTTTGCTTCCTGGAGTTGAGTAGAGGGACAGGCCGTGTGGTCCCTGCAGTGCTCTCCAGCAAGCACTTCCTCCTTAGTGGAACAACGTGTTCATTGAAAGCTGGTTTCCCCAACTGGAGTTTCTCTCACAGAGTTTAGTTACTGGCACTTTCCAGGCAGCCACGGCAGACGTTTTCCAAGGCTTCCTCCTTCGTGAAGGTAGAGGGAAAGATGGTGGTACCACACTGAGGTTTCATAGAGTGGAATCCATGGAATTGCCCTGCTAGTTGCCCGCGGGGGTTTTCAAAGCCTGCCAACCTAGTGAAACCAGGGGTTATCTGAAAGAGGGATTCCCCACCGTGCGGTGCCACAGGGTTCACTCTGTGGCTCTTTCCAGCCTGGCTCCGCACAGGTTCTCAAACAAGTCTAGCTTTGGGAAACAAGCGGGTAGTCACAGCAAGGATTCACCCCAATATTTTGTCACCACATGAATGTATGGCACTCTCCGCATAGGCCGCGGGTAGTATTCCAGACACTTGTCACTTGGTGAAACCCCATGTGAGTGGAAAGATGGTATCGCTGCACTGTGGTTCCACACAGCTCCATGGTTGACACCTCGCGTTCAGCCCCCGCCTAGGTTTCAAACACTTGTAGCTGTGTGAAATGAGATGTTCCTTCCAAGAGGGGTCTTATCGCCCCACTCTGCCACCTCCCCACCACACACTCACACAGTGTTCTTTCCTGAAAATCAGCATAGGGAACTTTCCTTCTCAGCCAGCATAAGTTTTCGAACACTTGTAAATTAGTGAAACCAGAGATTCCAGGAAGATGGCGGCGTAGGAGGACGCTGGGCTCACCGCGCGTCCTGCTGATCAATTAGATTCCACCTACACCTGCCTAAATAACCAAGAAAACCGCCAGAGGATTAGCAGAACGGAGTCACCGGAGCCAGCGCAGACGAGAGGCCCACGGAAGAGGGTAGGAAGGGCGGCGAGGCGGTGCGCGCTCCACGGACTGGCGGGAGGGAGCCGGGGCGGAGGGGCGGCTCGCCGGCCAAGCAGAGCCCCGGAGTCTGGCCTGCAAAAGCGGAGGGGCCTGACGGACTGTGTTCCGACAGCAAGCGCGACTTAGCGTCTGGGAGGTCATAAGTTAACAGCTCTGCTCAGAAAGCGGGAAGGCTGGAGGACAAAGGGAGGGAGAGCTGCTGAGCCCCCGGACGACAGAGCTCAGTTTGGTGGGGAACAAAGGCGCTCGCCAGCGCCATCTCCCCCGCCCATCCCCCAGGCAAAATCCCAAAGAGAACCAGTTCCTGCCAGGGAACTTGCTCGCTCCGCGCAAACACCCAACTCTGTGCTTCTGCGGAGCCAAACCTCCGGCGGCAGTGGATCTGACTCCCTCCCCCTGCCACAGGGCCCCTCCTGAAGTGGATCACCTAAGGAGAAGCGAGCTAAGCCTGCCCCTCCTGCCCCTGTGCACCTTGCCTACCCACCCCAGCTAATATGCCAGATCCCCAGTGTCACAAGCCTGGCAGTGTGCAAGTAGCCCAGACGGGCCACGCCACCCCACAGTGAATCCCGCCCCTAGGAGAGGGGAAGAGAAGGCACACACCAGTCGGACTGTGGCCCCAGCGGTGGGCCGGGGGCAGACATCAGGTCGGACTGCGGCCCCGCCCACCAACTCCAGTTATACACCACAGCACAGGGGAAGTGCCCTGCAGGTCCTCACCCCGCCAGGGACTATCCAAAATGACCAAGCGGAAGAATTCCCCTCAGAAGAATCTCCAGGAAATAACAACAGCTAATGAGCTGATCAAAAAGGATTTAAATAATATAACAGAAAGTGAATTTAGAATAATAGTCATAAAATTAATCGCCGGGCTTGAAAACAGTATACAGGACAGCAGAGAATCCCTTGCTACAGAGATCAAGGGACTAAGGAACAGTCACGAGGAGCTGAAAAACGCTTTAAATGAAATGCAAAACAAAATGGAGACCACCACAGCTCGGATTGAAGAGGCAGAGGAGAGAATAGGTGAACTAGAAGATAAAGTTATGGAAAAAGAGGAAGCTGAGAGAAAGAGAGATAAAAAAATCCAGGAGTATGAGGGGAAAATTAGAGAACTAAGTGATACACTAAAAAGAAATAATATACGCATAATTGGTATCCCAGAGGAGGAAGAGAGAGGGAAAGGTGCTGAAGGGGTACTTGAAGAAATAATAGCTGAGAACTTCCCTGAACTGGGGAAGGAAAAAGCCATTGAAATCCAAGAGGCACAGAGAACTCCCTTCAGACGGAACCTGAATCGATCTTCTGCACGACATATCATAGTGAAACTGGCAAAATACAAGGATAAAGAGAAAATTCTGAAAGCAGCAAGGGGTAAACGTGCCCTCACATATAAAGGGAGACCTATAAGACTCGTGACTGATCTCTCTTTTGAAACTTGGCAGGCCAGAAAGAATTGGCACGAGATTTTCAGTGTGCTAGACAGAAAAAATATGCAGCCGAGAATCCTTTATCCAGCAAGTCTGTCATTTAGAATAGAAGGAGAGATAAAGGTCTTCCTAAACAAACAAAAACTGAAGGAATTTGTCACCACTAAATCAGCCCTACAAGAGATCCTAAGGGGGACCCTGTGAGACAAAATACCAGAGACATCACTACAAGCATAAAACATACAGACATCACAATGACTCTAAACCCATATCTTTCTCTAATAACACTGAATGTAAATGGATTAAATGCGCCAACCAAAAGACATAGGGTATCAGAATGGATAAAAAAACAAGACCCATCTATTTGCTGTCTACAAGAGACTCATTTTAGACCTGAGGACACCTTTAGATTGAGAGTGAGGGGATGGAGAACTATTTATCATGCTACTGGAAGCCAAAAGAAAGCTGGAGTAGCCATACTTATATCAGACAAACTAGACTTTAAATTAAAGGCTGTGACAAGAGATGAAGAAGGACATTATATAATAGTTACAGGGTCTATCCATCAGGAAGAGCTAACAATTATAAATGTCTATGCGCCGAATACCGGAGCCCCCAAATATATAAAACAACTACTCATAAACATAAGCAACCTTATTGATAAGAATGTGGTAATTGCAGGGGACTTTAACACCCCACTTACAGAAATGGATAGATCATCTAGACACACGATCAATAAAGAAACAAGGGCCCTGAATGAGACATTGGATCAGATGGACTTGACAGATATATTTAGAACTCTGCATCCCAAAGCAACAGAATATACTTTCTTCTCGAGTGCACATGGAACATTCTCCATGATAGATCATATACTGGGTCACAAAACAGCCCTTCATAAGTTTACCAGAATTGAAATTATACCATGCATACTTTCAGACCACAATGCTATGAAGCTTGAAATCAACCACAGAAAAAAATCTGGAAAACCTCCAAAAGCATGGAGGTTAAAGAGCACCCTACTAACGAATGAGTGGGTCAACCAGGCAATTAGAGAAGAAATAAAAAAATATATGGAAACAAACGAAAATGAAAATACAACAATCCAAACGCTTTGGGACGCAGCGAAGGCAGTCCTGAGAGGAAAATACATTGCAATCCAGGCCTATCTCAAGAAACAAGAAAAATCCCAAATACAAAATCTAACAGCACACCTAAAGGAAATGGAAGCAGAACAGCAAAGGCAGCCTAAACCCAGCAGAAGAAGAGAAATAATAAAGATCAGAGCAGAAATAAACAATATAGAATCTAAAAAAACTGTAGAGCAGATCAACGAAACCAAGAGTTGGTTTTTTGAAAAAATAAACAAAATTGACAAACCTCTAGCCAGGCTTCTCAAAAAGAAAAGGGAGATGACCCAAATAGATAAAATCATGAATGAAAATGGAATTATTACAACCAATCCCTCAGAGATACAAACAATTATCAGGGAATACTATGAAAAATTATATGCCAACAAACTGGACAACCTGGAAGAAATGGACAAATTCCTGAACACCCACACTCTTCCAAAACTCAACCAGGAGGAAATAGAAAGCTTGAACAGACCCATAACCAGCGAAGAAATTGAATCGGTTATTAAAAATCTCCCAACAAATAAGAGTCCAGGACCAGATGGCTTCCCAGGGGAGTTCTACCAGACGTTTAAAGCAGAGATAATACCTATCCTTCTCAAGCTATTCCAAGAAATAGAAAGGGAAGGAAAACTTCCAGACTCATTCTATGAAGCCAGTATTACTTTGATTCCTAAACCAGATAGAGACCCAGTAAAAAAAGAGAACTACCGGCCAATATCCCTGATGAATACGGATGCAAAAATTCTCAATAAGATACTAGCAAATCGAATTCAACGGCATATAAAAAGAATTATTCACCATGATCAAGTGGGATTCATTCCTGGGATGCAGGGCTGGTTCAACATTCGCAAATCAATCAACGTGATACATCACATTAACAAAAAAAAAGAGAAGAACCATATGATCCTGTCAATCGATGCAGAAAAGGCCTTTGACAAAATCCAGCACCCTTTCTTAATAAAAACCCTTGAGAAAGTCGGGATAGAAGGAACATACTTAAAGATCATAAAAGCCATTTATGAAAAGCCCACAGCTAACATCATCCTCAACGGGGAAAAACTGAGAGCTTTATCCCTGAGATCAGGAACACGACAGGGATGTCCACTCTCACCGCTGTTGTTTAACATAGTGCTGGAAGTTCTAGCATCAGCAATCAGACAACAAAAGGAAATCAAAGGCATCAAAATTGGCAAAGATGAAGTCAAGCTTTCGCTCTTTGCAGATGACATGATATTATACATGGAAAATCCGATAGATTCCACCAAAAGTCTGCTAGAATTGATACATGAATTCAGCAAAGTTGCAGGCTACAAAATCAATGTACAGAAATCAGTTGCATTCTTATACACTAACAATGAAGCAACAGAAAGACAAATAAAGAAACTGATCCCATTCACAATTGCACCAAGAAGCATAAAATACCTAGGAATAAATCTAACCAAAGATGTAAAGGATCTGTATGCTGAAAACTATAGAAAGCTTACGAAGGAAATTGAAGAAGATTTAAAGAAATGGAAAGACATTCCCTGCTCATGGATTGGAAAAATAAATATTGTCAAAATGTCAATACTACCCAAAGCTATCTACACATTCAATGCAATCCCAATCAAAATTGCACCAGCATTCTTCTCGAAACTAGAACAAGCAATCCTAAAATTCATATGGAACCACAAAAGGCCCCGAATAGCCAAAGGAATTTTGAAGAAGAAGACCAAAGCAGGAGGCATCACAATCCCAGACTTTAGCCTCTACTACAAAGCTGTCATCATCAAGACAGCATGGTATTGGCACAAAAACAGACACATAGACCAATGGAATAGAATAGAAACCCCAGAACTAGACCCACAAACGTATGGTCAACTCATCTTTGACAAAGCAGGAAAGAACATCCAATGGAAAAAAGACAGCCTCTTTAACAAATGGTGCTGGGAGAACTGGACAGCAACATGCAGAAGGTTGAAACTAGACCACTTTCTCACACCATTCACAAAAATAAACTCAAAATGGATAAAGGACCGGAATGTGAGACAGGAAACCATCAAAACCTTAGAGGAGAAAGCAGGAAAAGACCTCTCTGACCTCAGCCGTAGCAATCTCTTACTCGACACATCCCCAAAGGCAAGGGAATTAAAAGCAAAAGTGAATTACTGGGACCTTATGAAGATAAAAAGCTTCTGCACAGCAAGGGAAACAACCAACAAAACTAAAAGGCAACCAACGGAATGGGAAAAGATATTTGCAAATGACATATCGGACAAAGGGCTAGTATCCAGAATCTATAAAGAGCTCACCAAACTCCACACCCGAAAAACAAATAACCCAGTGAAGAAATGGGCAGAAAACATGAATAGACACTTCTCTAAAGAAGACATCCGGATGGCCAACAGGCACATGAAAAGATGTTCAGCGTCGCTCCTTATCAGGGAAATACAAATCAAAACCACACTCAGGTATCACCTCACGCCACTCAGAGTGGCCAAAATGAACAAATCAGGAGACTATAGATGCTGGAGAGGATGTGGAGAAACGGGAACCCTCTTGCACTGTTGGTGGGAATGCAAATTGGTGCAACCGCTCTGGAAAACAGTGTGGAGGTTCCTCAGAAAATTAAAAATAGACCTACCCTATGACCCAGCAATAGCACTGCTGGGAATTTATCCAAGGGGTACAGGAGTACTGATGCATAGGGGCACTTGTACCCCAATGTTCATAGCAGCACTCTCAACAATAGCCAAATTATGGAAAGAGCCTAAATGTCCATCAACTGATGAATGGATAAAGAAATTGTGGTTTATATACACAATGGAATACTACGTGGCAATGAGAAAAAATGAAATATGGCCTTTTGTAGCAACGTGGATGGAACTGGAGAGTGTGATGCTAAGTGAAATAAGCCATACAGAGATAGACAGATACCATATGGTTTCACTCTTATGTGGACCCTGAGAAACGTAACAGGAACCCGTGGGGGAGGGGGAGGAAAAAAGGAAAAAAAAAAAAAAAGAGGTTAGAGTGGGAGAGAGCCAAAGCATAAGAGACTGTTAAAAACTGAGAACAAACTGAGGGTTGATGGGGGGTGGGAGGGAGGAGAGGGTGGGTGATGGGTATTGAGGAGGGCACCTTTTGGGATGAGCACTGGGTGTTTTATGGAAACCAATTTGGACAATAAATTTCATATATTATAAAAAATAAAAAAAAAAAAAAGAAAAAGCAAAATACTTAGGAATACATTTAAAGAAATCAAAGATGACACAAACAGAAAGGTAACAACATCTTAATGGGTTAGAATAGCTTACATTGTTAAAATGTCAATACTACCAAAGCCATCTATAGATTCGATGCAATTTGTACCAGGATTCCAACAGAATTTTTTTTACAGAAGTAGAAAAACTCGAGAAAGAACAAAGCAGGAGGCATCACTCTTCCTTATTTCAAGCTATACTATAAAGGTGTAGTCATTACAACAGTATAGTACTGTCATAAACAAAGAGACCAATGAAACTAAACTGAGGGCCCAGAAATAAAGCCAAGCAAGCATATACAATCAACCAATATTTAACAGGGTAGTCAGGAATATTCAAAGGTGAAAAGATAGTCTTTTTAATAAATGGTGCTGGGGTAGTTGGATATTCACATGTCAAAGAATAAAACTGGACCAATATATTATACCACTTGCAAAAATTAATCCAAAATGGATTAAGGACTTAAATGTAAGGGCTGAAGTCATGAAATTCCTAGAAAAAAACATAGAAACACAGTTCCTTGACATAATCTTGGTAAGGAGTTTTTGGATATGACACCTAAAGCATGGTAATAACAAAACAAACCAAATGAGACTACATCAAACTAAAAAGTTTCTGTACAGCAAAAAAAAAAAAAAAAAAAAAAAAAACCATCAATAAAGTGAAAAAGAAAACTTATTAAATGGGAAAAAATATTTGCCAAACCACGTATCTGATAAGGGGTTTATATCCAAAATATATGAAGAACTTGTATCACTCGGTAGCACAAAAACAACCCAATTAAAAATGGGCAAAGGACCTGAATAGACATTTCTCCAAAGAAGATATATGAAAGGCCAATAGGTACATGAAAAGATGCTCAACATCACTGGTCATTAGGGAAATGCAAATTATAACTAAAATGAGCTATCACCTCATGCCTATTAGAATGGCTACCGTCAAAAAGACAAGAGATACCAAATGCTGCAATGGATAGGGAATAAAGAGAACCCTTGTGCACTGTTGGTGAGATTGTAAATTGGTACAGCAATTATGGCAAACAGTATGGAATATACTTAAATTAAAAATAGAACTATCATGTGATACAGCAATTCCACTCTGGGAATATACCCAGAAGAAACAAAAACACTAACCTCAAAAGATATCTGTATCCACATGGTCACAGCTGCATTATTTACAGTAGCTAAGACAGAAATAACTTGAATGTTTATTGATGTATCAATAAAGGAATTGTGATGTATTTACATAAGAGAATATTAGTCAGCCATAAAAACTAGGAAATTCTACCATTTCCAATAACATGGATGGACCTCCAAGGAATTATGCTAAGTAAAATAAGTCAAAGACAAATACTGTAATGTGTCAACTAAATATGAAAACAAAACCAAACCCACAGAAAAAGAGATCAGATTTGTGGTTACCAGAGGTGGGGGCATGGAGAGGAAATTGTGGAGGTATGCAGTCAAAAGACACAACTTCTATTTATAATTACTAGGGATGTTATATGTACAGCATGATGATTGTAACATTGTTGTATGATACATAAACAAATTTTTAAGAGACTAAATCTTGAGTTATCAAAAGGAGAATTTTTTTATTGTATTTATATGAAAAGGTGGATGTTAGCAGAAATGAAAGAGGAAATATTACAACTGATACCACAGAAATACAAAGAAGCCTAGAAGACTACCATGAATAGTTATACACCATAAAATTGGACAGCCTAGAAAAAATGGATAGCTTCCTAGAAATATATAACATATCAAAGCTGAATCATGAATACAAAAATCTGAACAGAACAATTACTAGTAAAGGAGATAGAACCAGCAATCAAAAACCTCCAAGAAACGAAAAGTCCAGGGCCAGATGGCTTCACGTGTGACTTCTACCAAATATTTAAAGATCAATTAATATCTATTCTTCTCAAACTATTCCAAAAAATAGATGAGTATGGAACACTTCAAAATTCACTTCACGAGGCCAGCATTACCTTGATACCAAAACCAAAGAGCCTGCACAAATTACAGGCCATAACATACATGCAAAAATCAACAAAATATTAGCAACTGAATTTAGTACTGTAAAATGATCATATACCTGTTTTATTTATTAAAAATAATTTGTTTCTAAATAAATTGATTTTTCTTTCAGTTATCTGCTAATAGAGGTTTTGGGCTACTCTTTACAAGTTCTTTACTATATTTAACACATTATACGTATGGATAATTTATATTACCAATAAAGAAAAAGCAAAAGAAAAAAAAAATAAAAAAAAAATAAATAAATTAGTGAAACCAGATGTTAGTTGCAAGATGGTGTCACAGCCTTGATGCTTCAGAGAGGAGCGTAGATGGCACTTGCCTCACAGCTCCACACCCCGCGGGCCTTTGCAAACACTACTGACAGGAGTGAAGCATGATGGGATCTCAGAGAAGGATTCCCTATAGTGTCTTTTGACCGAGTTCAGCATACGGCACTCTCTTTGTATTGCTCCACCTAGGTTTTCAAACCCTGTTGACTGTGAAACAAAATTTCAGTGGATAGGTGGAGTCACCATAGTGTGGTTTCTCAAGATGAGTGTATGACAGTCTACGCATTGGGCCGGCACACCTACTCCCACACTTCTGACTTACTGGTACCAACTGACGCCAGTTGAAGGTCGGTTTGCACACAGCCTTGCTTCCGGGAGATGAACATGGGGCGCGTTACTGTGAGGCCCTGCAAGGATTTCAAACCCGTGTAACTTAGGTGAAGGAGAAATTAGTTGAAATCTGGATTCCCCACCTGTTTGCTTCACAGAGTGGAGCGTATGGGCTTGCCTTGTAGGCCCTGCAGGGCTTCTAAACAAACACTTCCTAAAGAAAAAAAAAAAATAAAAAAAGTAAACAAACAATTCCTGCTTAGTGAAAAGGGGGTGTCATTTGAAAGAGGCCCTCCCCACAGGTTTGCTTCATGGAATTGAGTACAGGGGACGGGCTGTGTTGGCCCCGCAGGCCTTTTCAACACACACCGCGTCTTTAGTGAAAGATGTTAGTTGAAAGAGGCTTTCCCCTCAAGGTCTGCTTCCCAGAGGTGAGTAGACGGGACTTGCCTTGTAGGCCCCGCTGTGCTCTTCAACAAGCACTTCCTCTTCAGTGAAACAACATGTTCGTTGAAGGATGGTTTCCCCACAGTGTAGTTTCTTTCCCAGAGTTCAGTAACTAGCACTTTCCTAGCGGGCATGGCATAGGCTTTCCAAGGCTTCCTCCTTCATGAAGGTAGAGGGAAATATGTTGGTACCATACTGAAGTTTCACAGAGTGGATTCCATGGCACTTCCCTGTTAGTTGCCTGGGTGGGTTTTTAATCTCTGCCAACCCAGTGAAACCACAGGTTAGCGGAAAGAGGGATTCTCCACCATGCTGCTTCACAGAATTCAGTATGTGAATTCAGATTCAGCATGTGTCTCTTTCCATGTAGGCTCCGCACAGGTTTTCAAACACGTCTAGCTTTGGGAAACAAGAGGGTAGTCACAGGAAGGATTCGCCCCAGTGTTGTTTCACAACATAAGTGTGTGGCACTCTCTGTATAGGCCACGGGTAATTTTCCTGACACTTGTCACTTGTTGAAACCCCATGTGAGTTGAAAGATGGCATCACCGCACCATTTTTCCACACAGTTCCATGGATGACACTTTCCATGCATGCCCTGCATAGGTTTTCAAACACTTCTAACTTCATGACACAAGTTTTTCGTTCCAGAAGGGGTCTTATCCCCCCATGCCAGCCCCCCCACACACGCACACACTCATACAGTGTTCTTTCCTCAAAATCAGCATAGGGGACTTTCCTTTTTAGGCCCAGCACGAGTTTTCCAACACTTGTAAATTAGCGAATCAGATGTTAATTGCAAGATGGTGTCACCACCTTGATTCTTCAGAGAGGAAAGGAGAGAGCACTTTCTTCACGGCTCCCCACCCCGCAGGCCTTTGCAAACACTTTTTACATGAGTGAAGTAAGATGCTGTCTCAGAAAAGGATTCCCCATAGTTTCGTTTGACCGAGTTCAGTATATGGCACTTTCCCTGTGTTGCCAACCTAGGTTTTCAAACCCTTCTGACGGTGTGAAACGAGTTGTCAGCGGAAAGGTGGTTTCACCACAGTGTCGTTTCTCAAGATGAGTGTATGCCACTCTTTCCCTTAGTCCCCACATAGCTATTCACACATTTCTGACTACGTGGTACTTACTGATGTTGGTCTGTTGAAGGACGGTTTCCGCACAACGTTGCTTTTCGGAGATGAAGATGGGGCGCTTAACCGTGAGGCCCTGCAATGATTTCAAAGTAACTTAGGGGGATGAGATTTTAGTTGAAAACGGGATTCCCCGCCTCTTTGTTTTACCTTGTTGAGCGTCGAGGGTTTGCATTGTAGGCTTCGCAGGTCTTCTCAGTAAACACTTCTTCCTTAGGGAAATGGGGTGTCAGTTGAAAGAGGCTCTACCTATGGGTTTCCTTCCCAAAATTGAGTCGAAGAGACTTGCCGTTTTGGCCCCACAGGGCTCTTCAATAAGACTTCCTCCTTAGTGAAAGAACATGTTCATTGAAGGATGGTTTCCCACAGTGTAGTTTCTTTCACAGAGTTCAGTAACTGGCACTGTCCAAGTGGGCTCGGCATAGGTTTTCCAACGCTTCCCCCTTCGTGAAGTTATAGGGAAAGATGGTGGTACCACACTGAGGTTTCACAGAGTGGAGTCACTGGCACTTCCCTGCTAGTTGCCCACATTGCTCTTCAAACCCTGCCAACATAGTGAAACCGCAGTTTAGCTGAAAGAGTGATTCCCCACCGTGCTGTTTCACAGAGTTCAGTATGTGGCAGTTTTCAGGTAGGCTCCACATAGGTTTTCAAACACTTCTAGCTTTGGGAAACAAGATCGTACCAGAAACACACATACCATACATTTGCCAATCACTGCCACACACATAACTCATACACTTACACTGCAAAGTCCACACCTCACATATTCTCCACATATATACCACACTTTAAACTCACATATGACACACACTGGGTTCACTTACACCACACTATAAACAACCTAATGCCAACACTCGTTGTGATCTCCCTCTACACAGCTCACTCCTTAGATATACCCCCACATACCCAAACTCACACTATAGAGAAACAAAGCACAGTCCCTACACATACAGTGTGCACACACTACACATATTCAACACCCTCCCACTCAAATACACTACAAAAATACCACTCACAGGGACTCATACATCACACTCACACACACCACACCACACCTTCACCACAATACATAACACATATACCTCATATGTACTCAGCACACACACACCACACACAACTCATATTTCATAAATGCATACCAGGTTCCAGTTATTTTTCATACATACGACACACAGAAAAACACACCATATATGCATATCGCACACCATTCGCTCCGCACACATACACAATCGTTACACATTAATACATGCACACTCTTTATATTCCACACAACCATGCTATAGGAACCACACACACCACATGTACATCATAATTTCACTCCACACACAACACATACTTCACATACAACACTCATGTTTCACAAATACCACACACAAGAACCCAACATATATACTAGAACACATATTCACCACAATGTCACAGCACACACATTATAAATATACCCAAAGGCACACACCACACATACACCAATCATTCTGACACGTCTAACAATGCATACACACAGCACACATATGCCACAGACACTACACATTCATTATTACCTCACCTATAATATGTTGGTACATGCACACTACACACACAACCTTTCGTCACACAGAACTTACACACATGAACAGTATACACATTGCACAATATGGCTCACCCTCCCCAACTACGAATACACCACATTCACACCATAGATACACCACACACACAAATATCACACATATCACATATACACCAAAAAATCTTTACATATACAATCAAGATATTCCACACACATGCCACACACATACCACACTCACCTCATATACACAGCACGGAAACACACTTTATTCCCATGTCAAACACAGACGACACCTACACAACACATGGATTACTTATGCTCCACCAATATATACCACACACACAGTTTATGAACCCCAACACACACCACACACATTACATAAATCACCAACAAACACCACACATGCCAATATGCACACAAACATCACAACCACACATGCACCATACATGTGACACACAAACCAAATATACCACAAAGATTTCATATACACCACACAGCATACACACCACAATACACCATACACAAAATACACATATGTCACACAAACAGCACACATATTGCACACATACCTCACATACGTCACACATATGACATGCTTATATTACTCACACCACTCCCTCAACACAGAAAAACACATAACTACACATTCACCACACACATGCCACACACACCACTGCATACACATCACTCAAACACGTCAAGCAAGCGTTATATATATAACACACCCAAAACACATACAGCAAACAACCACAAACAGACCAAAGACACACCACATATCAACCAAAAACACCCAACATAAAACTCACACATATCATACATCCACCACACACACTAAATATGCACCACAAACACACCACACAATACCAGACACACCACACAAACACTACAGGAATAACAAAGAGCTTTACAACACACATACACCATGGACAAACCACACACAGCAGACATATTCCCCCACACATGCAACAAATATACTCTACGCACACCTAACATATTCACCACAATTTCACCTCACTCACAAATGCACATCACAACACTGCACATAAATCACACTTACTTCACACTGACACAAGACATATGTGTCTCACACAAATACCAGACACACACCACACAACTGCAACATACATGCCATACACATCAATGCCCACACATGAAAATATCTACAGATGTAGTACAAATTCCACAGAAACACCAAAATCATACCACACATAGAAACTAGACACACGCATCACAAACACACTATACAAACACAATACACACAACACATGTTAACCACACATGACAAACCACCTATCAAAAACATACCACCTATGAGCCATAACACGTACACACATATACCACAAATACAAATCATACATATATCACACATGACAAAGAAACCAAACATGCTACAAACAGCAAACATAGATGACACACCACACATGGAATTTATATAACCCATACGTCACATTTTACCATACAAAAACTATACCAACAACACACATATAATACATACCAATATATGCCAGACATATACCATAGTTACTCCACAAACACATCACATTTAAACCAAACCACACACTAAATATACACCACAGACAAAACATATACAACACAATTTCACCACACACACACAATGCGCACACATTGCACATATACACCGTATCTAGTCACATAATACAACACATCTACCTCATACCTGTAGACCACAGACACCACATATAAGCCACACACACAGACAACACACACCAAAAACAACATGTACAGCACACACATTACACACATATAATACCTATAGTCCACGTATCAAAAACACGCCAAACCTACCACACCCACATTCCATTTACACATCACATACATCAAACTTGATGCACATGCCACACTCACACAAATCAAACATATACCATACACACACACAGCACATACACTTCATACAAACACCACACATAAGAAAAATATTAAGCCCAAATTTACTGCAAGGACAATCAGATACATGACACATACACCACACCCACCACACCCACAATATGTGTGCCACACAAACACCACATAAACACTACACATGGAGAACAAACACACCAGGGATATAAAATAATCACAACTCATATATCATAAATACAGCACACATGAACACAAGTAAAGCACCTGTATAGCACTGACACTACATATACTCCACACACATCACACAAATACCAAAACCACACACACAGACAACGCTTATACCAAAAATATCATACATACAAAACACACAAAAACACTAATCTCATTAACTCTCTGAACAAATACCACACCCAACATGTGTACAAAACCCACCAACACAACACACATACACCAAACAAGATATATCACACAGACACACCAACATACATCAAATAATAAGCACACATAGAGAACACTCACTGTGCATGTACAACATGCACAGGAACCTTACCACCCAAATACCACACACCACGCATTTCATACATATACTTCAGCACTCAACACACATCACATATACACCACACATTTATGTCACACATACACATTCCACACACACACACAACACAGAAAGTACTTTTACACCATGAACACACCACACAGTCTGCCTTCACTCAACACACACCACATATAAAAAAATTAAACACATTGCTTACATGCCACAACACACCACACATTCACTACAGACACAGCACCTATTAGACCTTCAACAAATGTCCAACACACATATATGACACACACACTAACACACACCTCGATCACAACACAGTTACACCACACACTGATACCACAAACCACACATTCGCCACACAGTAAAAACATCCAATATTCACACACACATGCACAACACAATAAACATGTATTTAGATAGATCCACATACACACACTCCACATGCTACACATAAATATGTACACAAACACACCATGAACCTATCAACATTCCACAAACTCAATCCACAGATATACTGCGCTCTCAACACACATACAACACACACAACACAACACACATAACACACACACACACACACACACACACACACACACCGTACATACCACAGAGAACCCATACAGCACATATACATCCCATGTATACCACACATAAGTGCTCCTACCAAACACATTCACATCAGACACACACAGCACGTACTTTCAGACACCAAGCATGCACCATACTCTTCAAACATCTCCTGCAAATACACAAAAATGCATCCCAGAAAGCACACATGATACACACAGCTACATGTACCATATTTTGATGAGAAAAATAAACCACACACATCTACCACATGTAAATCAACACACAACACATACATCACTGCCACACCAATCATCTAACACATGCACACCCATATATTATTCACAGACCACACCTGTAAAACACACCAAAAAAAGAACATACACAACACAGGAACTATACAGCCCCCACACATAAAATAACAATACACACAACACAACACACACTCGTCAAATACACCACACACACATCAGAAACACAACACGTGTGAAATACACACTGCAGAGACTGTATGTACTCATGACACACACACAACACACACCAGAAACAGAAACACTACAAAACACAAATCAAATACCTACATGGGGAAAACCTCCATTAACATGCATATGTCACAATGAATGTACGTACACACTAAACACAACACACATATGCCACATATACAGCACACATAAAACATACAAACAATAGATATATACTGCACACTCCACATGCAGACTGCACATTTAACACACATGCAAAATACACATACACCACACGCACAATACATATAAACTACACAAACACAAAGACTGCCACAAATCATAACCCCACACAGTCACCACAGACAAACTACACATCTTCCACACTCATACACCACACAAACACCACTCATACATCTCACATATACAACACTCCCACTGATGCTACATGCCCCAAATACAAAATAGCTACACTATTCATGTGCAACACATGTATCACACACATGCACTCCACACACACATAGAACTATAACAAGGCACACACATTTATGTCACCCACACAACCTGGAATCATACAAGTGACACTGCACATACAGCACACACCTACTCCATGAACACTGCACACAAGCCACACAAGAAAAAACACACCCACATGCAACACATGCAACACACACTGAATATTTACCACATGCACAACACACATAGAACACACATATACCATGCACACACAAGGCAAGCATGCACTGCACACACACACCACAACAGACTTTTACCACACACACCACACATACATTATGCATACAAGACAGATGTTACAGAAACACATGACACACACACAAGAGATGTGCAATACTGACAACACACACACCACATGCACCACCATTTCAACACATACATATGACACATACTGAACACACACCTCACATGCATCAACCCTTACCATACAACCACACAATTACATATACCACATACACACAGCACACATAAACCACACACGTGACATACAAACCACACACGCCGCACCCAGCACACATTTTCCACACAAACTTACATCTGCATTTGCCCCATACAAACTACAGATACCACTAATGAACCACATGGACTTTACACATACACCATGCATATGTTACCCACATGTACAACACACAGCACACAAAATATGGATCCACCTCACACTCACCATACACACCATACTCGCACATAGACAACACATAGAAGAAACAAAAAATATCACACATACCCGCTGTACCTATGTGTATGCCAAACACAAAACATAGACCAGCTATTAACCAAACATATACTACATACACACACATGCACACACACACAAAGCATGCACACACCTTATACACACCAAAAAGACCCCACACGCCACATACACCACACACCACACACTTATACCACACACACACACCACATTCATATACCTGATACATGCCACACATTTGCCACTCAAACACTGCACATACATGACAGGCAAACCACCTGTGTATCTCACAAGTGGCACATATACCACACTCATTCCACACACACACACATCACACACACCTAACACATGCATTGTGCCTATAGTACAAATACACACACTACACCCCCCATACACCCCACACAACCCATAAAGCACATGGAAATATTGCAGTTACCACACATGCAACCCCCACATAGTAATACCACACATACACAAGCACTACCACACATATAACACAAACATCACACACACTACACACCCACACACCACACAAACACCACAGCCATCACAAAAATATCAAGCAAACACACACTCCACATATATACCACACACAAATAACATACACCACACACAACCACACATGCATCTCTCACACTCTCACCACATATACAGCACACACACCAAAGACACATAGCACACATACAACACAGACACACACACCACACTACAAACATACCAGGAACACACACAAAAGAGATACTCTACAGATGCCTTATGTATGTATAACACTTACACAAACATTGCAACTACAACCAAAGGAATACAACAGACACACACCACACCTATACAAAATACACACCAAACATACCACACACAGTTACACATAATACATTCAACCCACAAACTCCACACACATTTCATACACAACGCCCATATACCACAATACATACCACTCATACACCCACACATCATAGACATAACACACTTATACTATACACCCAGTGCAACCCAAATTCACTACACACATACCACACTTATACCACACAAAGACACACCAAATACACAACATGCACACCACAACACACTTCACAATGCATACACACACCACTTCCAGTCCATCACTCTACCCATATCTTACATACGGCCACATTTTTCACACATCACAAATGAAACACAAAAACACCACAAAAAGATCGCACATAAACCACACACTGCACACAAACTACACATACAACACATATACACAAGACGGACCACACTCATATAGTGCACATAAAAGACACATACACAGAAGGTCATGCTACTTATATGAAACACACAAACTACATGCACAACAAAGACACAAAACACAAAAAGGACACACACACCGTACATACACCACACACATACCATAAATATGCCACATGCACACCACACACTATGGACACTCCATATATCACACACACACACACACACACACACACCCCACATGCACTGCCCAAACCATACATATGTCACAAAGAAACACATATACACCACACCCACACCAGACATATACCTCACATACGTCACATAAATACCACACACACACACTCACATACATGCCACACACACCTCATATATTTCACATACATTACATATACACTACACATATATTACACAACTCTCTGTCATACACACCACATATGCAGCACAAACACAGGCATACCATACATATCTCAGAAACACACCAACCTGTACCACACACTTACTCCACAATATACCACACTCACCAATCATAACATACACACCAGTAACGTAGCCCACATAGCATATATACAACACATACCACATATACCACATACTACAAATATGCCAAACATTCATGAGATGTATAAAATACAAACACTACTTCTACACACCAAATTCACACCACACATATATTATACACACTTCACACCAGCAAATATGCATAACAACACCACATAACCACACACACTACATACATTACACAGAAACAGACACACCACGTGTATACCACACAAAAAATCAACACATACAGCACGCAAACACCACACACACACACACACACACCATGCATGCCACACAAATACCACCTGAACACACACTACACATGGAGAACAGAAAACACAAGAGATATAACATATCACAACTCACATACCATACATACACCACACATGAACAAAGGTAAAGCACCTATATACCAATGACACACCACACACACTCCACACGACATACAAATACCATAACCACACATACCATGCATGTACCATATGCCCACACCACACTTTCACCAAACCAGAGATATCATACATACACACCACACATACACCAAACAAGAGATATCAGACAAAACACACATATGTCATACATATCCAGAACACTCATTCATCATGTGCAGCAGACACAATGAACTTAAAAAACACATACTACGTAGTACACATGTCATACAAATACCTTGACACACCACACATCACATATATACCACACCTGTACCACACCTACATATTCCACATACATACAAAAAAATGCTTATACAATGCACACACCATACACACCACACAGGCTGCCTTCACACAATACACACTATGAATATACAAAACATATATGCTGCTTATGTACCACAACACACCAAACATGTACCACACACATGGCACATATCGCATATTCACATGTTCAGCACACATATGCCACACACACACACCTCAAATACAACACAGTTACACCACACAGATGCCACAAACACACTACACATTCACCACGCAATAACCACGTATTTACAATATACCCCCCCCCACACATATACCATGCAATAACCACACATTTACATAGATACACACACATACACTCCACTTACCACACATGCGCAATGCAGACAGACACACCACACATACACCACAAATGCACCAACACCATTCCACACAAACACTCCAAAGATATACCAAACTTTCCAAATAACCCAGTGAAGAAATGGGCAGAAAACATGAATAGACACTTCTCTAAAGAAGACATCCGGATGGCCAACAGGCACATGGAAAATGCTCAATGTCGCTCCTCATCAGGGAAACACAGAGCAAAACCACACTCAGATATCACCTCACGCCAGTCAGAGTGGCCAAAATGAACAAATCAGGAGACTATAGATGCTGGAGAGGACGTGGAGAAATGGGAACCCTCTTGCACTGTTGGTGGGAATGCAAATTGGTGCAGCCACTCTGGAAAACAATGTGGAGGTTCCTCAAAAAATTAAAAATAGACCTACCCTATGCCCCAGCAGCAGCACTGCTAGGAATTTACCCAAGGGATAAGGGAGTACTGATGCATAGGGGCACTTGTACCCCAATGTTTATAGCAGCACTCTCAACAATAGCCAAATTATGGAAAGAGCCTAAATGTCCATCAACTGATGAATGGATAAAGAAATTGTGGTTTCTATACACAATGGAGTACTATGTGGCAATGAGAAAGAATGAAATATGGCCCTTTGTAGCAACGTGGTTGGAACTGGAGAGTGTGATGCTAAGTGAAATAAGCCATACAGAGATAGACAGATACCATATGTTTTCACTCTTATGTGGATCCTGAGAAACTTAACAGAAACCCATGGGGGAGGGGAAGGAAAAAAAGGTTAGAGTGGGAGAGAGCCAAAGCATAAGAGACTCTTAAAAACAGAACAAACTGAGGGCTGATGGGGGATGGGAGGGAGGGGAGGGTGGGTGATGGGTATTGAGGAGGGCACCTTTTGGGATGAGCACTGGGTGTTGTATGGAAACCAATTTGACAATACACTTCACATATTGAAAAATAAAAAAAATAAAAAACCCAAAGATATACCAAACTTTGAACACACACGCAAAACACTCACCACACACATACTGCACACCCACACCTTGTACCTACCACAGACACCCCATACAGCACATATCCATCTGATGTATACCACACATAAGTGCTCATTCCAAACACAGACACACACATACCACATTCACATAAGATTTGGGGCCAAAGACCAATGGGATATAATTCCGCATGTAAGCCAGAAATTGGCCATGAAATTTTCATGGCCAGAATGGAGGTGCAGGAGGGGATTATGACCTTCAAACTAACTTGTGCCCAATCTTCTGACTCCTGAACCCAAACCCTAAGCCTACCAAGTGTCCTCAACTCAGCACACCAGGGAGATCGCTGTAATGTCAAGTGATTCTGCACTGACACCTCCTGGGAACCAACCCCAACACTCGCTCAGGCTCTTCCTTGAAGAGGCCCACCTCCTAGGTAAAAGAAATGAAAATTTCTGGGTCCCAGGACTGGGACAGAATTCTTCAGCGAGGAACTCAGGAGTGGGCCATGACGTTTCCAGGGTCTGAATGGGGCTTCAGAAGGGAAATGGGGGCAAAACCTAAGCCTGCAACACACAATTGGCCTTCCCCTGCCCACAAACCCTAAGGTGTCCAGCACCCTAAAAGGTGCCCGCTACTCAGTCCTCCAGGGGGGTCACTGAAGTGTTGGCTCAGGCCCTGGTACCTACAAGGACCTAACCTTAACCCTAGGCCAGCCTTTTTCCTCAGGGGGCCCATATCTTAGGTCTGAGGACAGTACTCATGTGGGACCTGTGACTGGAGCAGGATTAATCCACAAGGAAACCAGATAATCACCATGAGGCCAAACCTAAGCCTGGCCCACACCACTGACTGGCCTTGTAACCCAAAGCCAAAGCCTAGCCCTATCAAAACCCTCACCTCAACCCTCTGTGAATTATCACTGCACTGTTGGGGGCACCTCCAAAGAACTAACCCTACCCACAGCCAGGGCTCAGGCCATAACGGGACCCTGCTATTGATATCTGAGAAAAGAACAGGTTTGGGGCCAATGACAAACGTGGAGTATATCAGCATGGGAGCCATAATTTTGCATACTAATTCCAAGGCTGTGAAAGAGCTGCAGTGGGGCATCATGAGACCCTACCTAACCCTGGCCGTCTTCTGGCTCCTGAATCCAAATGCTAGGCCTGACCCACACCTGACCATGCATCCTCAACTCAGTCATCCAGGGAGATCACTGCACTGTGGGTGGTTCTGCCCCTGGCATTTCCTGGTTGTCAACCCTAACCCAAGCCACAGCTCTCATTGTAAGGAGTCCCATCTCCAAGAACTGAGACAAGGACAGACTAGGGTCCTATTCATGGCACCAAAATCTTTAGCAAGGAGCCCAGGAATGGACCATGTTCTTTCTAGGGCCTGAATGGAACCTCAGAAGGGGACCCAGGGCCCAAACCTAAGCCTGGTACACACAATTGGGTGCCCTCTGTACTCAAACTCTATGTCTGTCCCACACCCTAACATGCTCTCTTAACTCAGTCCTCCAGGGAGATCACTCTACTTGTGTCGGTTGAGCCCCTGAAACCTCCCAGAACCTAAGCCTAACACTAGACAAAGCTTTTTCCCCATGTTGGGCCCATTCATAGGTCCGAGAACAGAATGGATTTGAAGACCATAACCAGAGAAGGATTATTCAGCATCGAATATGGACAGTCTCCATGCCATGTCCAAAGCAAGGATGGATTTGCACAAAGGGGATACTGAGTCCAAAGCTAAGCTTGGCCTACACCATAGGCTGGTCCTTCAACTCAAACACTAAGCCTGACCCGCACCCTCAACTCATCCCTCTGTGAAGACCACTGTGCTATTGGGGGTTCAGGCTGTGTCACTTCCTGGGACCTAACTCTAAACCAAGCCAGGGCCCTGGCTCTACAGGGGCCCACCATTGGCGCTGAGAAAAGAACGGATTTGGGGCCAAAGACTAACTGTGTATATTTCCATGTGGAAGCCAGAAATTCGTCCTGATATTTCTGTGGCAAGGATGGACTTCAACCTAAGCTTCACCCAAACAATCTTCTTACTTCTGAACCAAACCCTGACTGAATCACAGCCTACCAAGTGCCCTCAACTCAATCCACCAGAGAGAACACTGCAATGCCAGTGACTCTGCCCCTGACACCTCCTGGGAACTAAACCTGACCCCAGCTCAGGCTCTTTCTTGAAGAAGGCACACCTCCTAGAGCAGAGAAACAAAAAATTCTGGAGCCCATGACCAGTGCATAATTCTGCAGTGAGGTGACCAGGAGTGAGCCATGACATTTCCTGGGTCAGAATGCAGCTGCACAAGGGGACTGGAGGCCAAAACATAAGCTTGCAACACATAATTGACCCTCCCCTGCCCACAAACCCTAAGAGTGTCCTGCACCCTAACAGGCGCCCTCAATTCAGCCTTCCAGGGAGATCACTGAAATGGTGTCAGCTCAGGGCCTGGCACCTACAAGGACCTATCCCTAACCCTAGACCAGGCTTTTTCCTCAGGCGTCCCACATCCTAAGTCTGAGGACAGAATGCATGTGTGGCCTGTGACTAGCACAGGATTAATCTGCAAGGAAACCAGATAATTGACATGACATTTCCAAGGCGGGGATGGAGTTGCACAAGGGAGTACTGATGACAAACCTAAGACTGGTCCATCCAATTGTCTGGCCCTGTAATCCAAAGCCTAATCCTGACTCACACCCTAACACATGCTCTAAACTCAGCCCTCTGTGGAGATCACTGCAACTGTGGGAGTTCAGTCCCTGGTACCTCCTGGGACCTAACCCTAACCCCAGCCAGTCCTCTGGTGCTAAGGGGGCTACCATTGAGGTCTGAGAAAATAATGGATTTGGGGTAAAGGCCAAATTGCAGTGGATGCCCCATTGTGTGCCCCAGGCTTAATTTTGGCCCCGGATACTTCTCTGGGGCTCCATTGAAGCCTTGGAAATATCATGGTCAGCTCCTGGGTTCCTCGCTAAAGATGTTGGTGCCCTGAACGGGATATCTAGTCTGTTCTTTTCTCAGAACTGCAAGGTGGTACCCCTTACAACCAGAACATTGGGTAAGTAAGGGCTATCAACCAGGAAGTGTCACTGGCAGAACCTCCCACAGTGCGGTGATCTCCCTGGAGGGCTGAGTTGAGGGTGCATGGCTTGTTGGAGTCAGGCTTAGGGCATTGATTCAGGAACCAGAAGACTCAGTGTGACAGGGTTAGGTAAAGTCTCCCTATCACCCCCTGCAGCTCCATCCTGGACCTGGAAATAACGTGGCATAATTCCGGCTTCCATGCTGTAATATTCCACATTGGTCTTTGGCACCATATCCGTTCTCTTCTCAGACCTTAATGGTCTGTGTCCTTAGTGCCAGAGCCCTAGCTGGTGTTAGGGTTAGGTCCCAGGAAGTGCCAGTTGCTGAAACTCCCAGCAATGCAGTGATCTCCACGTAGGGCTGAGTTGAGGGCATGTGTTAGGGCATGGGTCAGGCTTAAGTTTTGGGTTACAGGGCCAGCCAAAGGGGTGGGCCAGGCTTAGATTTGACCTCAGTACTCCCTTGTGCCACTCCATCTCTGCCTTGGAAATGGAAACTACCTGGGTTCCTTATGGTTTAATTCTGCTCCAGTCATTGGCCCCAAATGTATTCTGTCCTAAGACTTAGGATGTGGGACCCCTGAGGAAAAATCATGGTCTAGGGTTAGGGACAGGTCCCTGGAGGTGCCAGGGCCCGAGCTGGCACCATTTCAGTGATCTCCCAGGACAGCTGAGTTGAGGGCACCTGTTTAGGGTACAGGACACCCTTAGAGTTTTGTTCACTGTATGGCTGACTGTGTGTTGCAGGTTTAGGTTTTGGCCCCAGATCCCTTTCTGCAACTCCACTCTTACCCCAGAAATGTCACGGCCCCCTCCTGAGTTCATGGCTGAAGAACTCTGTGCCAGTCATGGGCCCCAGAGTTGTTCTTTTCTCTGACCTAGGACTTGAGCCCTCTTCCAGAAAGAGCCTGAGCTAGGGGTAGGTTTAGCTCCCAGGAGGGGTCAGGTGCAGAGTCATTGGCATTGCCGTGATTTCCCTAGGTGTTGCACAGACTCCCTTTGACTTTTGTTTCAGGACAATTTGGACATCCAGAGACCTAGAGCATGCCAAGGGGCTCAGTGGAGAATTTTTTGTGTAGGATGGGCCAGAGGCTTTGGAAGGGAGCTGGCCTCTTCTGGGGTGAGTGGAAATGAAATCAGACATCTGATTTTGAGATTTATTCCATTCCCGTTGGAAATGTAGAATATTAGTCCTCCTTGGGGCCATCCCCTTTTCATTGCTGTTTTTTATAACTAGGTCTTTGTTCACACTTAGGAGCCATGGAGCTCTAACATACTCAGCCAGCACCCAGGAAGAGGCAGGGAGTTCCCACTTTGGTCCTGTGCTCAGTGAGAGCTACCAGTGTCAAATATCCAAAGGGGAGATGACCTGTTAGTCCCTGAGCACTTGGTGCTTGGCCAGTTGTGCTGTGGAAGGTAAAGGAGAACCAGGTTACCTCATTCCCCTGGCTGATTGAGATGCCCTGATTTTGATTACACACAGTTAACATATGGGCAGGATTCTCCAGGAGTTGACGAGTGCAAGAAGAACCCTTTCCAGGAAGACAATACCAAGTTCTGGTTCCAGACACCTGAGCAACAGCCAGGAGCACCCAACTACAGCTCAACCACCACTGTTTCTATCCCCTGATGGGAAAAGTGGGAAAGACAGACAAAGCCAGTGATTTCAGACTCCTGCTGCAGGAAGAATGCAGGCCTCTTCCCTACAGGGTCCCCAGGTGTAGCTCCATTTCCTGGGAGGAGGGCTGCCTTTCCTTAAGCTCACAGGTGTTTCTTACTCTTGAGGCAGTCATACTGCTAGGAGATTGTGCTGGGTACTCCTTTCTCAACATTCTCCCATCTCTAGTGAAGAACTCATACCTTCCATGGTTTCCCTATACACACTATTGTCTTTTGTGGGGGGGGGGGAGAGGAGGGGGAAAATGTTCTGCATGGAGTCCATTCAGAGTCAGTGTCTTGGAGTAATAGTCTCTACTTCCAAATTGGGAGTCTTGTGGTATAGGTTTTGCATCGGACCCTTCTCAATTTGTTTTCAGAACTATGTGGACATACAGAGGCCTAGAGCACCGGAAGGCACCCAATGGAGAATATTTGTATGGAGCCTAGGTCAGAGGTTTAGGGAGGGAGCCAGCATCCTGCATGGTGTAAGAAGCAGTGAACATAGATATCTCCTCCATGGATTTATCCCATCCCAAATAGAAATGCAAAACCTTGGCCCTCCAAACTCCTTCCACTACTGTTGTTGTTTTCCTATGTCACCATTCATATTCCAAGACCACGGGATTTTCATTTACACAGCCAGGGATTAAGAATCAGATGTGACTTACCAATCAGTTCCTGAGCCACTGGGAGATCTCAGTGTGTGATAGTCCAAAGGTAAGCCCACGCTCTTGGTACTTATCCAACTAGCATAGTCTTAATGAAGGGAAGCCAGTTTGCTTCCTCCCATCACTTATTGTGAATCCGACATCCTGAAGATCAAAAGGTTTGTGTATGCATAGTATGCTCTAGGAACTCTTCTGCACACTACCAGCCTCTTGAGTGAAGACCACACCAAGGCTGCATACCAAACGCATGACCATCAGCCAGGAGCACATACCTGCCACTGCTACATCTCTACTGCCCATATCTGCCATTGTGATCCCAAGAAAGACATCCAAAGACAGGGATTTCCCTATCCGTTTGAAGATATAATAGAGGCCTCATGATAACAGCGCTTCAGGCGTAGTCTGGAGAGAGGTCCCTTTACCAAAGCTCATAGGTGTTTCCAATTCCTGAGACAATCAATGGCTAAAAGATTGTGCTAGTCACTTCATTCACAACAGTCTCCCATTCCCATCTCTAATGAGGAACTCTAGCCCGCTGTCATTTTGACTCCATTTGCTCCATTTTCAAAGGAGTTTCTCCCTGGGGTTCATTCTGGATGAGTCTCTCAGAGTAATATCCTCAGCTTTCAACTGAAAATTCTTGTGAAGTCCTTGTGACTGTGGAATAGGTTTTGTAACAGGACCACCCCTTGTTTTGGTTTCAGAAGTATATGGACATCCAGAGGCCTGGGTCATTGGAAGATGCCCAGAATAGTATGTTTCTATGTATTCTTGGTCAGAGAGAGAGGTCTTGGAGAGAGATGGCATCATTTATGGGCAGAGAGGAAATGAAGTGAGACACCTCCTTTCCAGATTGATCCTATTCCCATTGGAAATGTAGAGTTTTGGTCTTCCTCCAAGCCATTTTCTTCCCATGGTGGTATTCCTAAATAAATTTTTGTTCACACATAAGAGACATAGAACTGTTTCTCACTCAGCTGGCACCCTGAATAGGCCACACACTCCAACTCCGGTCCTGTGTGCAGTGAGAGTGATCACTGTCTGCCAAACCAAAGAATGGTGGACTTTAGCCCCTGAGTGTGCCTTCTCTGGTATAGAAGGTGAAGGGGAGCCAGCTTTCTTTACTCACTGGGTTGGCTGAGTTGCTTTCATCCTGAGAGGCCAACTGTTTGCACATGGGCCGTATGAAGCAGGAGGGGATTGGCACAGGAAGAGCCCTTTCCAGGAATAGGGAAGGAAGTCCTTGTTCCAGTCTCCTGAGAAATAGCCAGGGGAACCCAATGGCTAGAGTTCAAACACTGCTGCCTCTGACAATTGAAGGAAATCATGGCAATGACAGGCAAAACAAGAAATTTTTGGCTTCTGAAGAAAGAACAGTTTTACTGCTGACAAGGCCTCTTGGTGCAGCCCTGTACAGGGCTCTCTTTGCCTAAGCCCACAGGCATTTCTTATTCCTGATACAATCAGGTTGATAGGACATTGTGCTCGGTACTGCAATTTCAATATTCTCCATTTGTTAGTTGTAACAAAGAACACACACTCTGGGCCTCCACTTACACAACTTGCTCCTTTTCTGAGAAATGTTCTGCATGGAATCTGCTCAAAGCCACTGTCTGAGAGTCATATCATCGTCTTTCATGTTGGTTTCAGAGCTGTGTGGCCATCCAGAAACCTAGGGTGTGTGAAGGTCCAAGGGTGAATGCTTTGGGTAGGCTAAGGCAGAGATTAGGGGATGATACTACATCCCCTGTGGGGCAAGAGAAAGGGAAGATAGATATTTCGTTCCTAGATTTGAAACATGCCCATTTGAAATATAAAACTGACTCACCTCATAGTCCTTCCTATCCCATCACTGCTTTTCTAACTTGGTGTCATTTCACACTCCAAGACCATAGGGATGTCACTTACACAACCAGGGTCCAAGGATTGGTGACGACGTTCTAGTCAGTTCCTGAGTCAATGGAGGACTATTGGAGTCTGCTATCCCAGAGGGCTCCTGACCCTCCTGTCCCTGATTGCCCAGTGCTTAGCAGGCTACAGTTATTGTGGGAATGTTTAGCCACTTAACTCCCGCCCATAACTGATAGAGATAGCCTCATTCTGAAGAATAGTCTCTGCACGTTCAGTACACTCCAAGACCTGATCAACACACGAATTGCCTTTTGAAGAAATAGTGCACCAAGGCCTGTCCCCATCACTTGGTCATCAGATGGAAACACATACTTCGTACCCCAGAATCACCCCTGACCCTATCTACTGACCTGACAGGCAGAAGCATGCTGAAAACCAAAGGTGTCCCTCTCTTTCTGAAGGTAGAATGTGGGCCTCTTGCTCACAGGGACCCAAGAGACATCCTGTAGAGGACTCCATAGTCAAATCCCACAAAACTCTGAAGAACTCTGGCCTGCAAGTATCCATTTTCACATTGCTTTATTATCAATCTACATTTTTCTTGGGGTGCATCAAATTCAGTCTTTCAGAGTAATATCTTCTGCTTGTAAATGTCCAATCTGGTCCGCCCCTTGTGACTGTGAAATAGATTGAGCCAAAGTGCTGCTGGCATTTTGGTTTCACTACTATGTGGACATCCAGAGCCCTAAGGGATTGGAAGAAATCTAGCTGAGAACTGTTTGTGCGGAAGCTAACCCAGAGGTATTAGGAGGGAGGTGCCCACTTTCTGGGCTGAGGGGAAATGAAGTTACACATCTCCTCTTCACATTGATCACATTCTCATTGGATGGACAAGGCAAAATAACTTTGGTCCCCTGTGCAGCCATTCCCCTCCCCTTCCTGCACCTATGACTGTCTTTCTTCACCCTTTGGAGCCAAGAAGCTGGCACTCACTCAGCCAGCACCAAGGGATGGGTGAATTGTTCCCACTCTGTCCTGCCCTCAGTGATATCACCATCTAATATCCCAAAGGAGAATAGCTCTCCTATCCCTGAGCTTGGTGGTTGGTCTCTCTGGAATAGGAGTGGGGTGGGGCAGTGTGGGGGTAGCTAGCCTCATTACCCTGTCTGATTGTGGTGACTTGATCCTGAATAACAGCCAGTTCCATAGGAGCAGTAGAATCAGGAACTGGTCAGCAAAGAAAGAGTCCTTTAGAAGAATATGGCACCAATGCCCACCGTCACTCACAGCCGCAGCACAGTCATTGTTCACCGTATTCCCCGATGGGAAAAGCAACAAAAACAGACAAAGATTCAGGGATCTTCAGGTCCTTCTGAAAGAAGACAGGCCTGTTGCTGACAGGGCACCCACGTGGATATGTAGAAGGCTTTTTCCCCTAAGCCCTCAAGTGTTTCTTCTTTTTCACGCTGCCAGGTTGTTAGGAGCTTGTGCTGGGCACTGCCTTCTCCACATAGTTCCCTTCCAATCTCTGAAGAGCACTTGTTTTCTGTATACATCCTTACACTTCTCTGCACAATTTTAGAATAATGTCCTTCCCTGAATCCATTCAGAGAGAGTCTCAGAGTCATCCTCTGCCCTTAACCTGGGAGTTGGGTCCAGTCCTTGTGACTGTGGGAGAGGTTTTGCAACAGGGCCCACTCTTAACTAATTAATTTGGTTTCAGAATTATGTGGATATCCACATAGTGAACTTGCCCAGCAGAGGAAGTTTGTGTGCAGGGTGGGCCAGGTCTTTGGGGAAGATAGCTGGCCTCCTCTCTGGGCTGAGGAGAAATGAAGTTAGACAGCTCCCTTTCAAGTTGATCTCAATTTCCTTTGGAAATGTTGAGCTTTAGCCATTCTTGCGCCCAGTCTTTTTCACTTGCTGTATTGCTAAATAGGTTTTCCCCCCTCCCTTAAAAGCCATGGAGCTGTCATTCATTCAACTGGCACTTCAGGGTATGCAGAGCGCTATCACTCTGCTCCTGTGATCACTTAGAGCCAGCACATTCTGCTCTACTATAGGAAAGATGGCCATTGGTCCATGTGTAATTAGTGCTTGGGTTGCTGGGGTATGGAAGACTAAGGGGAGCCAGCATAATTAGTTCACCTGGTTGATGGACTTGCCTTAGGTCTGAACAGCAGACAGTTTGCACATGGGAATTATGGATGAGGAGGTGGTCTACACATGAAAGAGCCCTTTCCAGGAATAGGGAAGGAAGTCCTTGTACCAGACTCCTGAACAAGAGCAGGAGAACCCAATAGCTACATCTCAATCAATGCTGCCTCCATTAACTGACAGAGAAAGTGCGACAGACAGACAAAGCCATAATTTCTGGATTCTAAAGACAGAATGCAGGCTTCTTGCTGACAGGGCTTCCAAGTGTAGCACTGTAGAGGGTTCCCTTTGCCAAAGACCACACGCATTTCTCATTCCAGATATAACCAGGTTGATAGGAGACTCTTCTGGGTATTTCATCCTCCACATTCTCCAAGTCGGATGTGTGATGAATAATTGGCAGTGCGTGTCTCCATTTCTATCCCTTAGCCCATTTTTTTGAAAAATGGTTCTGCATGGAATCTATTCAGAGACAGTGTCTTACAGTACTAACCTCTTCTTTCAGCTTGGGAGTCTGGTGGTGTCCTTATGATGGTGTTCTAGGTATTGCATTGGACGCTTCTCAATTTGGTTTCAGAGTCATGTGGCCATCCCCAAACCTAGATTGTGTAAAGATGCCCAAGGAGAATGCTTGTGGATGGACTAAGCCAGAGGGTAGGAGCGGATCCCAACTCCTGTGTGGGATAAGAGGAAAAGAAGATAGCTCTGCTATTTTGATTTGACCCTTGCCCATTGGAATGCAGAACTTTGACTCACCTGTAGTCATTCCTATCCCACTGTTGCTTTTCTGACTTGGTGTCAGTTCACACTCCAAGATCATGGGTGTCAGTTCACACTCCAAGATCATTAGGCAACCAAGGTCCAGAGATTGGAGGCAAGTTTGCAGGCAGTTCCTGAGCCAATGGAGTCATCTCAGAGTCTGATATCCCAGAAGACAGCTAGCCCTCGTGTCCCTGAAACCTTGATGCTTACCAGGCTACAGTATTCATGGGTATGGGTAGCCACATGGATCCCTGACCCTAATCGATGAAGACACCGACATTCAGAAAAAACAATCTGTGCCTATACAGTATGCTCCATGACCTGATCAGTGCACAAAAGGCCCTTGAATGTATAATGCACCATCGCCCCCTTCCCACCTTTTTACCACCACATGGAAGCACATTCTTCATATCTCAGAGTCACTGCTGCCCCTATTTACTGATGCTATGGGCAGAATCACTGCAAAAGACAAAGTTTCACTCTTTTCCTTAAGGTAGTATGTCAGTCTCTTGCTCACAGGGTTTCAGGTGGCATCTTTTGGAGTACTCTTGTAACCAAAGCCCACAAAAAGTTCTTCTGATTCTTGAGGAAGTGAGCTTGCTAACAAACTGTGCTAGCCAGTTTATTCTAAACATTATCAATTCTCATCCTTAATGAAGAACTCTGGTCCTCCATTTATCACTTTTTGTGACATTTCATTTTTATCTATCAAGGGTTCTTTTGGGATACATATAAATTCAGTATTTCAGATAATATCCTCAGGTTGCAAATATCCAATCTGCATTAACCCTTGTGAACATGGGGCAGATTGTGCCAAAGCGAACCTGGAGTCTTTGTTTCATGACTTCATGGGCATCCAGAGCCCTTGAGCATTGGAAGGGTCCAGCTGAGAACTGTTTGTGGTAGAACCTGGGCCTGAGGTGTTAGGGGGATCTGGCCCCCTCGCTGGGCACAGGAGAAATGATGCTAAACTTCTCCTTTCCACATAGATCACATTCCCATTGGATGGAAATATTGAACGCAATTTGATTCTCCATTCAGCCACTCCCTTATCCTTACTGTATTTCTGACTATGTGTTTTCTTACCCTTGGGAGCCAGGGAGCTGGCACTCACTCAGAGGCCACCAAGGGATTGTCACCGGGTTCCCATTCTGCTCACACTCCAAGACAGTCATCAGCATTGGATTTCTCAAAGGAGAATGCCCTCTTATCCCTGAGCTTGGTGCTTGGCTATTTGTAGAAAAGGGTGGCAGGAATGGAGGCAGCTTGCTTCATTGACCTGGCAGAATGAGATTCCATCATTCTGAAAATCAGAGAGTTCACACTGCAGCCATACACTCCACAAGCTGGTCAGTGGAAAAGGATCCCTTTCCTGAAGATGGCACCAATGCCTGTTTCCACACTTTTGAGCAACAGCTGGTGGCACCTCACAGTCAATGCACAGTCACTGATCACTCTATTCCCTGATGGGAAAAGTAAGAAAAGCAGACAAATCCCCAGGGCTCTCAGGGTCCTTCTGAAGGAAGGAGCCAGGCCTGTTGCTGACCGAGCTCCCATATGGAGACGGTAGAGACCTCCTTCACTAGTCCCTCAGGTGTTTCTTCTTCTTCAGACAGCCAGGTTGCCATAACTGGTGCTGACAAGTTGCTTCTCCACACAATTCCCCTTCCATTCACCAAAGTACTCTGGTCTTCCTTATACATCTTTACACATCATTGCTCCTTTGTAGAAACAAGTCCTCCCTGGAATCTGTTCAGTGTTTCAGAGTCATATCCTCTGCCTCCCACGATGGAGTCTGTTTCTAGTCCTTATGACTGTGGGAGGGATTTTGCCACAGGGCTCCATCTTGATTACTCAACTGGGCTTGTAAAGTATGTGGACATCCAGAGGCCCAGGGCATTTTAAGGTGTCCAGCAGAAAATGTTTGTAGGTAGCCTGAGCCAGGGAAGGGAGCTGACGTCTTCCAGGTCTGAGGGGGAAATGCAGTAAGACATCTCATCAAGTCGGTAATAATTCCCACTTGAAATATCAAGGTTGTCCCTCCTTGTATCAATTCCATTCTCTATGCTGAATTTTTGACTACCTTCCTTAGGAGACATGGCGCCACTACTCACAGAGCTGGCAGGCACTCCTGCATAGATCACAAACCCCCACTCTGGTCCTGTGCTCAGTGAGAATTATCAGTGTCTTCCCTACCAAAGGAAAGATGGCCCTTAGTCCCTGAGCTTTTGGTTTTTTGCCTAGTGTGGTATGGAAGGTGAAGGGGAGCCAGCATGACTCACTCTCCAATATGATTTTGTTGTATTCATTCTGAGAAGCAGTTTTCACATGGGCCATATGGACCAGGAGGTGGTCAACACTGGACAAGCCCTTTCCAGGAATTGGGAACCAAGTCCTTGTTCCAGACACCTGAACAATACCCACCAGAATCAACTAGCTACAGATCCACCAGTGCTGCCTGAACATGGAAAAGTGGGAGGGGTATACAACGCCAGACATCTCTGGTCCTAAATAAAGAATACAAGCTTCTTGCTTACAGGGCTCTCAGGTGTGTCCCACAGAGGGCTCACTTTGCCTAAGGCCACAGGCATTTCTTATCTCGGATACAACTAGGTTGATAGGAGACTGTGCTGGGTACTTCATTGTCAACATTCTCCAAATTTCATGTGTGATGAAGAATTCTGGGAGTGTGTGTCTCCATTTCCACCACTTAGTCCTTTTTTTTTTTTTCTTTTTTTTGGAAAATGGACCTGCACGGAATCTTTTCAGAGCCAATGTCTTAGAGTACTATCATCTTTCTGTTTCTGAGACTAGTGGTGTCCTTGTGATGGTGATTTAGTTATTGCATTGGGACTTTCTCCGTTTGGTGTCAGAATTCTGTGCCCATTTCCAAACCTAGGGTGTGTGAACGTTCCCAGGGAGGATGCTTGTGGGTGGGCAAAGCCAGAATTTTAGAAGGATCACACCTCCTGTAACTTTGTACTTATTCCTTTCTCATTGCTGTGTTTCTAACTGGGTTTCAGTTAACACTCCAAAATCATGGGGCTGCCTGATACACAACCAAGGTCCAAGGATTGGAGGTGAGTTTCCAGGCTGTTTCTCAGCCATGGAGGATTCTCAGAGTCTAATATTCCAGAGGACATCTAGCCCTCCTGTTCCTGAGCACTCAGTGCTTATCAGGCTGCAGTAATCATTAGAATGGGTAGCCACATGACCCCCCCCCCCCCACACACACACACTAATTGTAAGAGATTCCCTCATTTTGAAGAAAAGGTAGTATGTGCATGTGCAGTGTGCTCCATGCAAAAAGTCTTTTTGAATAAATGCTGCACAAAGGCCTCATTCCCACCTCTTGATCATCACATGGAAGCACATACTTCATATCTCAGAGTCACTGATGCCCCTATTTACTGATACAATGGAATCACTGGAAAAGCCAAAGTTTCCTTAAGGTAGAATGTGGGTCTCTTGCTCACAGGACTCCAAGTGGCATCCTTCAGAGTACTCCTTCAGCCAAAGCCCACAAAAGATTCTTCTGATTCCTGAGGAAGCTAGCTTGCTAATATATTGTTGTAGTCAGTTTATTCTAAACGTTATGCCATTTTCCTCCTTAATGAAGAACTCTGGCCTTTTGTGTATCAAGTTTCATCACCTTTATTTTCTATCCATCAAGGATCTTCTTGGGATACATACAAATTCAGTATTTCAGAGTATTATCCTCAGCTTGAAAGTGTCCAATCTGGACCAGTCCTTGTGACTGTGGAACAGGTTAAGTCAAAGGGGCACTGGCATTTTCCTTTCACGACTAAATGGACATTCAGAGCCCTAGCGCATTGGAAGTGGTCCAGCCAAGAACTGTTTATGTGGAGGGTGGACCAGAGATTTTAGGGGGGAGCTGTCCTCATTTCTGGGCCCTGGGGAGTTGAAGTTCAATATCTCATTTCCACTTTGATCACATTCTGACTGGATGGGAATATTGAATGAACTTTGGTCCTCCCTGCAGCCATTAGTTTTCCCTTATTATATTTCTTTTTTTTTAATTTTTTTAATGTTTTATTTATTTTTGAGATGGGGAGAGACAGAGCATGAACGGGGGAGGGGCAGAGAGAGAGGGAGACACAGAATCGGAAACAGGCTCCAGGCTCTGAGCCATCAGCCCAGAGCCCGACGCGGGGCTCGAACTCACGGACCGCGAGATCGTGGCCTGGCTGAAGTCGGACGCTTAACCGACTGCGCCACCCAGGCGCCCCAACCTTATTATATTTCTGACTATGTCTTTGTTCACCCTTAGAAGTCCTGGATCACACTCACTCAGGGGGTACCAAGCGATGGGCATCAGGATCCCACTCTGTCCTGTGCTCAGTAATAGCCATCAGCATGGGATATACCAAAGAAGAATAGGCCTCCTCTCCCTGAGCTTGGTGTTTGGCTGTTTGTAGCAAGGTGTGGGAGGAGGGGAGATAGCTTGGCTCATTGCCCTGCCTGCTTATGGTGCCTTCCTTCTGAAAAGCAGACAGTTCACACAGGAGCAATAGGCTCCCAGAAGCTGGTGAGCACTGAACAAGCCATTTACAGGAAGATAGCACCAGTTCCCACTTTCACACTTTGGAGAGACATTTGGGGGCACTTTACAGCTACCACACACTCACTGCTCACTCCATTTCTGGTTGGGAAAAGAAGGGAAGGCAGTAAAAGCTCCAGAGCTAACCAAGTCCTTCTGAAGGAAGAAGACAGGCCTTTGATGACAGGTCTCCCAGGTGGAGAATGTAGAGGGCTCTTTGGCTAAGCTTTCAGGTGTTTCTTCTTCTCACAGCCAGGTTGCCAGGAGCTGGCGTTGTGCTGTTCCATTTCCACCTAATTCCCATTCTACTTACATAAGAGCTCTGGATTTCCTTATACATCTTTACACATCTTTGCTCTTTTGTAGAAAGGTCTTCCAAGAATCCATTCAAAGTCAGTGTCTGGTACTTATATTGTCTGCCTTTCACCTGGGAGCCAGGTCCAGTCCTTCTGACTGTGGAAGAGATTTTTGCCACAGGGCTCTCTCTTAATTACTTAAGTGGGTTTCAGATGTATGTGGACATCCAGCAGTCCTGAACATTTGAAGTTGCCCAGCAGAGGATGTTTGTGTGCAGGCTGGGCCAGAGGTTTGGGGAGTGAGCTGGCCTCCTTCTGTACCAAGGGGAAATGAAGTAAGAGTTCTACTCTCCATCTTGATCCCAATTCCCATTGGAAATGTCGAACTTTCTGTGTTCATGTGCCCATTCCCTTCCCCTTACTGTATTTTTGACTATGCTGGGTTTTTTCTCCCTTAGGGACATGGAGCCATCACTAACTCAGATGGCACGACTGGGTACAAACTGCCACTCTGGTCCTGTACTCAGTGAGATTATCAGTGTCTTCTCCAACAAAGATAAAACTGGCCCTGAGTCCCTGAGTGCCTGGTCGTTGGCCTGGTGTAGGTTGGAAAGTGAAGGGTAGCCAGATTGATTCATTCACATATATGATTAAGCTGCCATAATTATGAGAAGGAGAGAGTTTTAACATGGGCAGTATGGACCAGGAGGTGGCGAACATAATAGAAGCCTTTCCAGGAATAGGGAACAAAGTCCTTCTTCCAGACTCCTAAACAAGAGCCAGCAGAACCCAATAGCTACAGCTCAACCATTGCTGCCTCCATCAACTGCTGGAAAAATTGGGAGGGACAGACAAAGCCAGACATCTCTGGCTCCTAAAGAAAGAGTGCAGGCTTTTTGCTGACAGGACTCCCAGGTTTGGTCCTTCAGAGGGCTCCCTTTGCCTAAGGTCAGAGGCATTTCCTTTTCCAGATACAAGCAAGATGATATAAGACTGTGCTGACTACTTCATTGTCAACATTATCCATACCTCATGTGTGATGAACTCTGGCAGTGAGTGTATCCATTTCCACCCCTTAGCCCTTATTTGAAAAATGGTCTGCATGGAACCTTTTCAGAGCCAATGTCTTAGAATACTATCCTCTCCTTTCAGCTTGGGAGTGTCCTTGTCATGGTGATTTAGTTATTGTATTGGGGCATTTTCAATTTGGCTTCAGAATCATGTGGCCATCTCCAAACCTAGGGTGTGTGAAGGTGCCCAGGGAGAATGCTTGTAGGAAGATTAAGCAAGAGATTAATGGAGAGTCCTTCTCCCATTTGGGAGAAGAGTAAGGCAAGATAAATATCTCCTTCCTTGGTTTGACCCATGCTTATTGGAATGCAGCACTTTGAGTCATTTTGTAGTCATTCCTATCTCATAGCTGCTTTTCTAACAGGGTGTCATTTACATTCCAAGACCATGTGACTTTCCCATACACAACCAAGGTCCAAGGATTGGAGGTGAGTTTCCAGGCTGTTTCTGAGTCAATGCACGTCTTATATCCCTTAGGGAATAGCCCTCTTGTCCCTGAGCCCTCACTTGGTAGCAGGCTACAAAAATCATGGGAATGAGTAGCCACATGGATTCCCACCTGCCGGAGTCCAGCTCCAGCAGGTCCAGGGGTTCCGGAAGGATGAATGGCATTGGCGAAAAAGTGAAAAAAATAAAATAAAAATAAAATGGATACAGACAACAGCAGTGTGTTAGACTGGCCGCTTTATTGTAGCATGCGTGGCATTATCATTATATTTGTTGGCAAATTCCTTGTACCATGCATTATCTATGTTTCTTGGCATTACCTAATTCTAAAAATATTCCTTTGTGTGATCACCCATGAAGGAACAACATAGTTATTTTCTTGTAACATTCCCTCCTACCCTTACAAGGTCATCTAGCTCACAACACTTCAAGTGGAATGTTTTACAAGGACATGACTTCTAACTTATTCCTTTGTGTGATTTGTGGCACAAGGAACAAAAGTATTCACTTTGGTCTGGGGTGCCGGGAGGGAACCAGGAGGGCCCTGGGAACCCACGCCTTATGTGCTCCCAGAGAGACAGTGTATACCTAGAAACTAATAAACCATTCTGTATCTTAACCCACCAGGTCCAGTTATCATCTGGAATGCCTCCTGGGGTTCAAGTGGGCCTAGGGATTGGAGTAACTTGTATCCATAGATACATTCCTTTGTTGCCAGAGTGGGGGTTTTGAACCCATTTGTCCACCTCCTTGGCTGGGAAATATATGAGGCTATCCTTCCTTTAGGTAGAGGAGTCTTTACATGGTGTGGCAAGGGCTGGATGTAGGGCTGCATACTTTCCCTGCGGACTCTTATTTCTTTCCCCAGTGGTTCTTTTCCCCGGGGAGTCCATTGTGTGCAATTCCCCAACTGACAATTCCTTTCGTTGGTAGGGGGGCTGCCCCAAACAACGCTAAGGCCAAATTACATTAAAGCGGGAGTACAAGAAGCTTCACCTTCGGTGGGCCGCCCTGCAGTCCCGATCTGTCCACTGCCCGGGCCCTGCCATGAGGCTGGTTGGATAGCTCAGCTTCCAGCACCCACCCCTCATTGATGAAGATACCCTCATTAAGAAGAACAGTCTGTATGTGTGAAGTATGCTCCATGACCAATCAGAGCACAAAAAGTCTTTTGAAGAAATAGTGCACCAAGTCTTCATTCCCACCTCTTGATCATCACATGGAAGCCCATTCATCATATCTCTGAATCATTGACGCCATTATCTACTGATACGATGGGCATAGAATGCCCAAATCTAAAGTTTCCCTGTATTTCTTAAGGTAGACTGTGGGGTTCTTGCTCATGAGGCTCCAGGGGGCATCCTTTGGAGTACTCGTGTAGTCAAAGCCCATTATGGCTCCTTTTATTGCTGACTAAGCCAGCTTGCTAATATATTGTACTAGTCAGATTTTCCTAAATATTATCCAATTACCATCCTTAATGAAGATCTCTGGTCCTCTGTGTATCAATTTTCACCACATTGTTTTATTATCCATCAAACATGGATTCCACACAAATTCAACTTTCAGAGTAGTATCTCTGGCTTGCAAATGTCCAATCTGGACAAGTCCTTGCGTCTGTGGGACAGTTTGAGCCACAGCGACCCTGGTATTTTGGTTTAATGACTACATGGCTATCCAGAGCCCTAGGGCACTGGAAGGGGTCTATCTGAGAACTCTTTATTCTGAGATTGCGCCAGAGACATTAGGGGAACTGGCCTCCTTGCTGGAATAGGGGAAATAAAGTTAGACATCTCACTTCCACACTGATCACATTCCCATTGGTTGGAAATATTGAAAGAACTTTGATTTTTGCTGCAGCCATTCCCTTTCTCTTACTGTATTTGTGACTTTGTGTTTCTTAGGACACATGGTGCTGGCACACCATCAGCATAAACCAAAGGATGGGCATGGAGTTCCCACTGTGTCCCTCACTCAGAGACAGCCATCTGCCGGGGATATCCCAAAGGATAATGGGCCCCCTATCGCTGAGCTTGGTGCTTGACTATTTGTAGGAGCAGGTGGGGGAGGGGAGAGATCTTGACTCATTTCCATGCCTGCTTGAGGTCCCTTCATTCTGAAAAGCAGACAGTTCACCCAGAAGCAGTCGGTTCCAGAAGGTGGTCAGCACAGAGAGCCCTTTAGAGGAAGATGGTTCAAATGATCGTGCCCACACTTTTGAGCAACAGCTGGGGGCACCTCACAGTTGCCTCATAGTCACTGCTCACTCCTTTCCCTCCCTGGAATGGCAGGAAAAACAGACAAAGCCCCAGGGCTCTTCAGATCCCTCTGAAGGAAGAAGTCCAGCATGTTACTGATAGGGCTAACAGGTGAAGTCTGTAAAGGGCTCTTTTGCTAAGCTCTCAGGTGTTTCTTCCTCTTCACATAGCACATTGTTAGGAGCTGATGCTAGGCCCTCCCTTCTACAAATAATTCCCCTTCCAATCCCTGAAGAACTATGGACCTCCTTATACACCTTTACATATCTTTGTTCTTTTGTAGATACAAGGTTCTTCCCAGAACACATTCAGAGGCAGTGTCTGAGTCATATCCTCTGCCTACACCTGGAAGTCTGGTCCTGTCCCTGTGACTGAGAATTTTGCCATAGGTCTCCTTCTTAACTAATTGGGTTTCAGAAGTATGTGGCCATAAAGAGGCCCAGGGCATTTGAAGTTGCCCAGGACTGATGTCTGTGTGTGTGTGATTTGGGGGAGGGATCTGGATCTGGCATCCTTCTAGGCTGAGAGGAAATGATGTAAGACATCTTGTTTCCTAGTTTATTCTAATTCCCATGAAAATGTCGAGGTTTGTTTCTTATTGTGCCCATTCCTTTACCCTGCTGTATTTCTTACTATGTTTTCTTTTCTCCCGTAGAAGCCAAGGAGTCGCCACTCACTCAGCTGGCACTCCTGGGTATACTGTAAACTCCCACTCTGTTCCTGTGCACAGTGAAATCTCTCAGTGTCTACTATACCAGCGGAAAGATGGCCTTTAGTCCCTGAGTGCTTGGTTCTTGGCTTGCTGTGGTGTGGAAGGTGCAGGGGAGCCAGCTTGCTTCACTGACCTGGATTATTGAGTTGCCTTCATCTGAGAAGCACACAGTTTTGCACATGGGCAGTATGAACCAGCAGGTGATCAGCACAGGAAGAAACATTTCAAAGGATAGGGAATGAATTCCTTGGTCCAGACTCCTGTACAGGAGACAGCAGAACACAATAGCTACAGCTAAACCATTACTGCCTCCATCAACTGATGGAAAAAGTGGGAGGGCTGACAAAGCCAGACATCTCTGGCTTCAATGAAAAAATGAAGGCTTCCTGCTTACAGGGCTCCCAGATGTAGTTCATCAGAGGGCTCCCTTTCCCTAAGACCACAAGCATTTCTTATTACAGATACAAGCTGGTTGATAGGAGAACGTACTGGGTACTTCATTCTCTACATTCTCCAAATCTCCTGTGTCACAAAGATTCTTCGCAGTCTGAGTCTGTTTCCACCACTTGGCCCTATTTTTGAAAAAATGGTTCTACATGGAATTTATTCAGAGTAGTGTCTTAGAGTACTATCATCATCTTTCAGCTTGGGAATCTTGCGGTGTCCTTGTGATGGTGCCATAGGTATTGCATTACACCTTTGTCAATTTGGTTTTAGAATTCTGTGTCCATCGCCAAACCTAGGGTGTGTGAAGGTGCCCAGGGAGAATGCCCATGAATGGGGTAAACCAGAGGGTGGGTGAGGATCTCGCCTCCTGTGTGGGACAAACAGAAGGGAAGATAGCCTTCTTCTTCCTCCATTTCACCCATTTCAATTCAAATGCAGAATTTTGATCCACATTGTGGTCAGTCCTATCCTATTGCTGCTTTTCTAACTTGATGCCTGTTCACACTCCAAGACCATAGGGCTGTCCTGTACACAACCAACTTTTCAGGATGGCAGGTGAGTTTCCAGGCAGTTTCTGAGTCAATGGACAGCTCTCAGAATCTGATACCCCAGTGGACACCTGGCCCTCCTGTCCCTGAGATCTTGTTCCTTTAGCAGGCTATTATAGCAATTTTAAATAATTGCCCTCCTTTAGAACAAGGTTTATCTGGAATCCTTTCAAAGACAGTTTCTCAGAGTCATATCCTCTCTTATTACGTGGGAATCTGGTACAATCTTAGTGCAAGAGATTTGCCCACAGGGACCCTGGCAGTTGGGTTTCAGAATCTGTGCCCATCACCAGGCCTAGGGCATCTGCAGGTGTCCAGCGGACAAGGTTGGTGTGTAGGATAACCCAGAGGTTTTAGGTAGGGATCTGGCCTCCTGCCTGAGACCAGAGAAGTTAAGGATTGTATCTTTTTCCAACATGAATTTCATTCCCCCTGGAGATGCAGAACTTTGGCACTGCTTGTATTCATCCCTATCCCACTGCTGGTTTTCTAGCTAGGTGTCAGTACACATTCCATGACCATGGGTCCACTACTTACCAGTTAGTTCCTGGGCAAATTGAAGGTGCTCTGGGTCTGACAACCTGGAGGAAATTTGACCCTTCTGTCCCTGAGCAAGTAGTGTTGCTTAGCTGGCTAGATATACACGAGCATGGGTAGCCAGTTGGCCTCCCTCCCCTCACTAATGGAGATCCTTTCATTCTGAAGAACATCAGATTTTCATGTGGGCAGGATGCTCCAGGATCTGGTCAGCACTGAAAGAACCTTTGGATGGAATACGGCACCAAGTTCCACTTCTGAACACTTGCCCATCAGCCAGGAGCACATACTTGCTGCCACTGTAGCACTGCTGCCCATATGTACTCATGGCAAGGCCGGGACTCATACCAAAGCCATGGCTTTCACTCTGATTCTGAAGGAAGAATCCAAACTGGCTTCTTGCTGACAGGGCTCCGGGGTGGAACTTATAGAAGGTACCATTGGTCAAAGTCCATAGGTGTTTCTCATCCCTTAGTCAGCGAGCTAGGGAAGACTGTGCTAGTCATGTCACTGTCCATATTTTCTCATTCTTATCCATGATGCACAACTCTGGCCTTCCATGTATTCACTTGCACCCTTTTGCTCTGTTTTAAGTCTGAGCCTTCCCTGGTGTCCATTCCATGTGATTGTCTGAGAGCTATCATTGACCTTCAACTGGAGATTCTGGTCCATTCTTTGTGACTGTAACATATGTTTGGCCAAAGGACCTCTGGTTCTTCAGCAGGATAATTTACCCTGCATGTTCATCTCTGCATGTGTCTCACAGAAATCAGAACTATGGCCAAGTTTTTATATTTGTTTTTCCAGGGACAGATCCTCAGATAGTCTCATGTTTTCAAGCATTTTGAAAAGAGAAGAATAACTTTAAAATGATGAGAGGAAGTTGTTACAATATCTTAAAGATGCTCAGGGCAAGATCTATTTCTTTTAAACAAGTGCAACCTTAATGATGTGAATACACAAGACAACCCTGTTATAGCACCTGCCTCTGAATTTCTTCCACTCATATTGCACACTCACCAGCATCTTTCCTAACTATATCCTCAATATAGGTTATTCCTGGCTTTGTCCAACACATCACATCATGTGTATCCGTTTCACATTAGGGTACACATGTGAGGGCACCGTAATCCTCCAAATGAGGGATGGGAAATGAGCACTGTGTAATGAGGCAAATACCAGGTGCTGCCCTAATGGGTTTCACTCTATCCGCCAGTCGCTGCCTTCCGCCACTGTCCTTGGGGCTGTTGTGGACCTAGTCCTTCCAGCCATATCTGTGACTCTTGCTACTGTTGAGTATACCAAAAGAGGAAAGTGTTGCACAGGCTAATGCCATGTTTGCCACACCATAACCAGGGAGGCTTTGCTGGGCCACTGAGGCTGCTGTGGCACTGCCTGATCCACAGAGCTCTTCATCCCTTGACACATGACCCAGAACCCTCCTTGCAGCCATCACCTGCACACAACATCAATGCCTATGCACCCAATGGCCTCTGTGTGCCTCAGATGGAAGGTAAATCCAAGTCTGAGTAAGTGCAAGTGCTGTCTTTAGCAGGGGCTGTCTGCCTTACTTGGTGCGCACCTCCAACATGCACAGGCTTGTGTTTAAAACTATCCCTGGGCACCAGATGAGTGACTGACAGCTCCATGGCTCCTAAGTCTGAACACAGACATAGTTAGACATACAGCCATGGTAATGGAATGGCCAGATGGAGGGCCAAAGTTCAATATTTCCAATGGGAGTGGGATCAAGCTAGAAAGGGGTTGTGTAACTTCATGTCCCCTCAGCCAAACAATGAGGCCAGCTTCCTTCCAGCCTCCCCTGGCCCAGCCTAAGTACCAATGTTCTCTTCTGGCTGTTTCCAACGCCCTAGGCTTCTGACTGCCTGCATGGTTTGACACCACCTTGCCAGAGACCCTGTGGCCAAACCTATATCTCACAGTCTCATGGACTGCACTAGGGTCCCCGGTTGAACACCGAACATAGGCCTCCAAGAGACTACATAGAATTGACCCCAGATAGGACCTAGTTTGAAAATAGAGCAAAGGGGTGAAAATGAATCCATACAGGGCCAGAGTTCTTCCTTGGGATGAGAATGGGGTGATGGGGAGAAGGAAGTAACCAGTGCCATCTCCTAGCAAGCTGCCTGTGTCAGGAATAAGGAACCCCTGTGGGATTTGGTGTAGCGAGCCTCCGACAGGCTACATCTGGGATCCCTGACAGCAAAAGGCCTGCATTCTTCCTTCAAAAAAAGAGGGAACAACCTGGCTTTGGGTGTGTTTCTTGCCTTTCCCATGAGTAGACAGAGGTGGCGATGATTCAGCTGTGGCTGTTTAGGTCTCCCGGCTGATGGGCAAGTGGCTAGGACCTGGCCTGGGTGCAGTAGTCTCTTCAAAGCCCCTTTGTGCACCAACCAGTGACTGGAGTCTAGTGGGCATGCATGAACCATCTACTCTGCATCTACTCTACACTGCCAGTGAGGGGAGAGAGGCCAGCTGGCTACCCATCCAGGTAATTACCATAACTGGCTAAGAACCAAGCCCCCAGGGACAGAGGGGCCTGCTCCCCTCTGGGATACCAGAAACCGAGAGTGTCAATTGGCTCAGGAACTGCCTGGGAAATCCACAGCAATGTTTGGACCTGGGCTGTGTACCTGACACAGACCCATGGATCCTGGAATGCTTTAGTTTAAACAGAGTATACTCTCCTGAGGCTCTTGCTCAGAATGGCTCCCAGATAGAACCTAGTTTGGAAAAAAAAATGCAAGAAAATGCAAATAGGCACCTAGAGAACAACAGATCCTCATTACAGAAGAGAATGGGCTAAAGTTGGGATTAAATGCCCAGTCCTATCTCCTGACAGGCTGGCTGTATGGTGAATAAGAAACACCTGAGGGCTGTTGTAAAAGGAAACCTCCATTGACTACCCCTGAGAGGGAAATCTGCAGGGGGTCTGTATTCTTCCTTCAGAAAGAGAGGGAAAACTGGTTTGGGGGGCTTTCCTGTCCTGCCAAGGAAGAAATAGAGGCAGCATTGATTCAGAGGCGAGGGGTTCCTGCTCCCAGCAGGTGATCAAGTGTTTGGAACCTGGACCTGATGCAGTAGTTCTTGAAAGGGATTTTTCTGGGTGCCTGGGTGGCTCAGTCAGTTAAGCATCTGACTTTGGCTCAGGTCATGATCTCACTGTTTGTGAGTTTGAGCCCTGCGTCAGGCTCTGTGCAGACAGCTCAGAGCCTGGAGCCTGTTCTGGATTCTGTGTCTCCCTCTCTCTCTGACCCTCCCCCATTCATGCTCTCTCTCTCTGCCTCAAAAATAAAAATAAACGTTAAAAAAAATTTTTTTAATGAAAAAAAAAGAAAGGGATTTTTCAGCACTTTGCTTACCAGGTCCTGAAGCATAGTGTGCATGTGGGAACCATCTGTGATACACAATGAAGGCATCTCAATAAGCCAAGGGAGGAAAGCTAGCTGTCTACCCTTCAATGCATTCCCCAGAGCTCACCAAGCACCAAGAACTCAGGGACAAGAAGGCCATCCCTCCTTTGACATAAAGTTACTGTTTGCTCTCACATGTCACAGGACCAGTGTGGGAGTTTATCACCAATCTTTGGACTTGGTCCAATTCCCAAACTTAAAGGAAAGGATATTTCTGTGAGACATTGGCTCTGAAGTTCAGCACCCAGGGAGAAATTACTTTGAAACAAGAAAAAAGGCATTGATTAAAATGGAAACATGGAAGGCCAAAGTGCTTTATGATAGAAGAGAATGGGACAAAGATTAGAATGAAGTGTTTAACACAATTTCCTGGCAAGGTCCTATCTAAAGAGTAAGAAACACCCGTGGCCAGAGACAAATTAAACCTCTATTGGCTACTCCTGAAGCCCAGTCTAAGAGGTCTACATATTTCCTTCTGAAAGAGAGAGAAAGCTTCTGGCCTTGGCTGTTTCTCTTGCTCTTCCCATCAGGGGATAGAGTAATCAGGGATTCAGGGGTAGTGGGTCCATGCTCCAGACTGTTGCCCAATGTTTGGAACCATTCCTGTGGCATGTTCACTTTTGGATGGCCACTTTCTGCACTGCCTAGGTCCTGGAACATACCTCATATGAGAGCATTATGTGCTCTTCAGAATGAAGTCATGTATCTCAACCAGGTGAGGAAGGAATCCTGTGTAACCATCACTGCTCTTACACCAGCTAGTCACGCACTAACTGCTGACAGCAAGGCAATCTTTCCTTTGAATTCTCAGAAATTAGTGACTCTTGTTAAACACAGAAACAGAGTGGGAAATACCACCATTCCCTGGGAGCTCACTTGTGATTGACAGTCTCACTGCCCCAGCCTAGAACTGAAGTCCAAGTTATCAAACAACAATGGGATGGGAATGGCTCTATGGGTAGCCAAAGTTTTCATTATACATGAGAATATAATAAAGCTGAGAGTGAAACTCCATTTGCCCTTGCCCCAGAAATGACCAATACCTTTGGTCCTACCAACACACAAATATTCTGTGCTGGGTTCTTTCCACTGACCTATTCTAATGCTGTTAATATAGATCTGGAAGGCAATTTCCCAGGGCTTCCATGGCCCAACCTATTCTTTTGTCACAAGAACTCATCCAGAATCCCCAAATAAAATCAGAGGGAATTGATCTGAACCATTGGCCTGATTGGCCCTTGGGAGATTCTAGGTATACAAAGAGTAAAAGGATGGGGCGCCGGGGTGGCTCAGTTGTTTGTCTGATTGTGACTCAGGTCATGATCTTGTGTTTCACAAGTCTGAGTCCTGCATCAGGTTCTCTGCTGTCAGCACAAAGCCTGCTTTGAATCCTCTGTCCCTCTCTCACTGCCTCTCCTCCAATTCCTCTCTGAAAAATAAAAATAAACATTAAAAAAAATAATAAAAGGATGGAAATAGATACACAGAGGGACAATGTTCCTTATGACAGATAAGAATGAGATAAATCTGAGGATGGAATGACTAGTACAATCTCCTGGCAAGCTCACTGTCTCAGGAATATGAAACACATATGGGCTCAAGGAAAGGGAAACCTCCATCATCTACAGTGCATGCCCTCATGGAAAGATGCCTGTATAGTTAATTCAAAAAGAGAGGGAAAGCTTCTGGATTTCACAATTTTCCCTTCACATCCTCTCAGTGTATAGAGGCAGCAGTGATTCTATGGTACCAGGCTTGTGTTCCAGGCTAACGCTCATGTGCTTGGCACTGGGCTGTGATGCAGTAGTTCTTGAATGGTCTTTTTCTGTGCTAAGCAGGTCCTCAAGAATACTGCACATGGGTGAACCAACTGCTTTTCAGAGTGAAAGCATCTTTAACAGGAGGAAGACAAGTAGGCTAACCTCCATTTCTTATATCATCCAGCCAAATTCCAACTACTTACAGGAAGGCAATCTTTCCTTTGGGATATCAGAAACTAATTGCTCTTGGTTAGCACAGACCAGAATCACAACTCATTGGTAATGACTGGACACTCACTATGTGAGTGACAGCCTCATTGCCCTTGCCTGGGACCCAATACATACTTATCAAGAGAGCCAGAGGATTGGAATGCTATACATAAGGCCAAAGATTTTCATTTCAGCTGAAAATGGGATAGAGCTGAGGATGACATGGCTAGCTCTATGTTCCCCTTCTCCCATAAATGAGGAGAACACCCTCCCAATATCTCTGACCCTGACTACACACTAGCATTGGTGCTGGGCACCTTGAATTGCCCTGGACTTACCTTGGTCGACATAGTACTGACAGGAGATTTTTGAGGGAACCTGTGTCTCAATGTTTCCCAGGGTGACAAGAACTTGGCCAGTGTCCCGGATTAAAGGTAGTGTAAATGGCCCTAAGACACTGTCCCTGAATGAACAACAGGGAGAACTTAGCTTAGAGATGAGCAACAGGATGGAGAAGGACAAACAGAAGCCCAAAGTTCTTTATTACAGAAGAGAATGGGATATAGCAAAAAGTGAAGTGAGTAGCACAATCTCCTGGCAAGGTGTTGTCTCAGGAATAATTGTCTGCGGGCTAGGACCAAGGGCAATGTCCTGCATTTTTCCTTCAGAAAGAGATGGAAAGTTTCTGGCTTTGTACCTTCAAAAAGAGATGGCCGGTTTCTGACATTCGATTTTTCTTCCTGTCCTTTGAGGCAGTAATGATTCATAGTTAGCAGGATATGACGTGCGGCTGACCCTCAAGTATTGGGAAAGTGGCTCTGTTGTACTAGTTCTGGAATGGGCTGTTTCTGCACATTCTGCAGGTCCTGAAGGATACTGCAAATGGGCAAACTTTCTGCTCTTCAGAATAAAGGCATTTGTAGCAGCCAAATGTTTGGAGGTGTGTTGTCTAACTATTACCATGCCAAGCCCAACCTTTCAAGCACCAAGTCATCAGTGACAGGAGGTCAATCGATTCTTTTGTATATCAGACACCGATTGCTTTCAGTTAGCATGGGAACAGATTGGGAGCATTCCACCAATCCCTGGTTTTCCCCTGAGTTAGGGTAGGCCCAACAGTGCCTGGTTGGAACCAAGATAAATTAGAAAAACAGCAAGATATGGGGTGCCTTGGAGGCTTAGTTGGTTAAGTGGCTGACTCTTGATTCCAGCTCAAGTCATGATTTCACAGTCATGAGTTCAAGTCCCACGTTGGGCTTTGCACTTACAGCGCAGAGCCTGTTTCAGATCCTGTCTCCCTTTTTCTGCCCATACCGTCATCTCTCTCTCTCTCTTGCCCTTGCTCTCACTCTCTCTCTCAAAAATAAATAAAAAATAAATAAAATTTTAAAAATAAGAACTGCAAGGGAAGGGGATTGGACACATGGAGGGCCATAGTTCTTCAATCCTAGAAGAGTCAGATCAAGGTGAGAATAAAGTGACTATATAATCTATTTGAAGCTGGCTGTCTTCAGAATAAGAAGCACCTCTGCATTGGGGAAATGGCAAAACAGCACTATTTCTAGCCGGGAGGCTAGGCCAGAGGAAACCTTCATCTGAAATTCAATTGAGAATGGAATAAAACTGAAAATGGAACATATGGCTCAGTGTTAGCTTGTTCCAGGAGCAGGACTGGATTTCTCCCAACTCCTATGGGCTGCCTACCTGCGAAACATTGTGGGATGGTACCGTCAAATGCCCTAGGTTTCTTGATGTACAGAAACGATTCTAAAACACAAGTGATGAGAGGTCCCAGAGCCCAATGTAATTTCAGAGTCTGGGGATACTTCTGCCAACTCCTCCAGATTAAAAGGAGGGTGGCTTGGTCTTAAAATCTGGTCTGAATGCAGCCTACCAGCATAAACCTGGTTTGAGAAAAAATACTGAAAAGATTGAGAGAAATGGATACCACAGAAATCCCCAAGTTCTTTCTTACTCAAATGAGAATAGAATAAAATAAAGAAGAAAGTGACTAGTGTAATCTCAAGAATAAGAAACAACAAATGGTTTAGT